>NC_138768.1:523105148-523477648 GCF_965119305.1 Pelophylax lessonae
CAGGTGTACAGAACAAAATGAGTGCAGGAGTCAGGGGTGTGTAATGCACAGTGTAGGGGTAAGGAGAGTGCAACCCCCCCCCCCCCACACACACACACACACACACACACACACACAAGCAATACTCTCCTCCACTTTACCACTCCCAAAAAAAAAAACAATAAAAGCACTAATTTGCATGATGACCCCCCCAAGTACAAATCCCCCCCCCCGACCTCCTAAAACAAATCCTCCCATGCAATGCAAATTCCCCCTCATGACACAAAGTTTCACCTCATTCCCCCCAGTACCCCTCTCAGAATAAATTCTCTACCACCCCCCACCCCCAAATCCTCTGTCCCAGCGTAATCCCCCATTTTAGTACAAATCCTCTCCCACCCAATTCCCCCTCTTCAAATGCTCCAGCACAAATCTTCTTTCCCCCACCAATCCCCCTTCCCAGCACGACAAATCCCCTCCCAAATGTATTTTCCCAGCAAACATCCAACCCCTATTTTAGCACAGATCCTCCTCCTCCCAGCTTAAATTCTTTCTCCATTTCTACCAAAAAAATATCTCCCCCAAATCCCCCTTTCCAACACAGATCTTCTTTCACCCCCAAATCCCCCCTCCCAGCACAACTCCTCATCTTTGCACAAATACCCCACCCCCAAATCCCCTCCCGGCACAAATCCACTCCCCGCTTCCAGCACAAAGCCACCCCACCCCTCCATCCCAGCACAAATCATTTTTCCCCTTCTTTAAAATTCTCCCGGACAAATCCTGCCCCCCCCCCCCCAAATCCCCACTTCCCTCTCCAAGCAAAAATCTTCTCCCCATCTCTAGTACAGATCCCAAGTACTCCCTCTATCCCAAGTACTCCCTTCCAACACAACCCCCCCCCCCATCCTGAGTCAAATCCTCTCCAGCACAAATCCTCAAACCCCCACATCCCACACATCTGTACAAGTCCTTTCCCAGTTCTATCACACATCCTCCCACCCAAATCCACCCTCTCAGCACAAATCTTCTTCCCCTTCCCCAGGACAAATTTTCTTTCACAAACCCCCTTTCCAGTAAAATCCCCCCCCCCCCCAAAAAAAAAAATTCCCCCAGCACCAGTGGCAGCTGGTGCTCAAAATGTTTTACAGAAAAATGCAGGCAGAAAATTTTAATAGGCATTGCTTTGCGGCAAAAAACGCTGTAAAAAATTGCGTGACTTTGTGAGGTCACAAAAGTGTGAAAGGGGCCTTCAATAATCAAGGTATAGTGTGCCCCCTTCAATGCAGAGAGACCAGTGTGCCCCCTTTCAATGCAGAGAGACCAGCGTGCCCCCTTCAATGCAGAGAGACCAGCGTGCCCCCTTCAATGCAGAGAGACCAGCGTGCCCCCTTCAATGCAGAGAGACCAGCATGCCCCCTTTCAATGCAGAGAGACCAGCGTGCCCCCTTTCAATGCAGAAAGACCAGCGTGCCTCCTTTCAATGCAGAGAGACCAGCGTGCCCCCTTTTAATGCAGAGTGACCAGCGTGCCCCCTTTAATGCAGAGAGACCAGCGTGCCCCCTTCAATGCAGAGAGACCAGCGTGCCCCCTTTCAATGCAGAGAGACCAGCGTGCCCCCTTTCAATGCAGAGAGACCAGCGAGCCCCCTTTCAATGCAGAAAGACCAGCGTGCCCCCTTTCAATGCAGAGAGACCAACATGCCCCCTTTCAATGCAGAGAGATCATCGTGCCCCCTTTCAATGCAGAGAGACCAGCGTGCCCCCTTCACGGCAGAGAGACCAGCGTGCCCCCTTTCAATGCAGAGAGACCAGCGTGCCCCCTTTCAATGCAGAGAGACCAGCGTGCCCCCTTTTAATGCAGAGAGACCAGCGTGCCACCCTTAAATGCAGAGAGACCAGCGTGCCCCCTTTCAATGCAGACAGACCAGCGTGCCCCTTTCAATGCAGAGTGACCAGCGTGCCCCATTAAATGCAGAGAGACCATCGTGCCCCCTTTCAATGAGAGTGACCAATGCACTTACCTCATTTGCAGCGGCGGCTTCTCCTCAGTCCCCCGCGTCTCCCTGCGTCTCCTCCAGTCCTCCCACCTCCTCCTCGGCCAATGGCATGGGTTCGCCTTTCGGCCAATCAGGAAACGGTCTTGGACTCGCTTCCTGATTGGCCAGGAGGAGGATCCGTGTGACAATAGCGAATTTTCATTCTCTATTGTCACACAAATGGGTGGGCTAGGGCGCAGTGCTCTGCGCCCCAGACCCAACCTTTCCTGAAGCCTATTAGAGCCTCTGGCTCTAATCAGGTGCTTCAGGAAAAAAAAAACCCCATTGAACTCCATGCGTCCAGTGCCCCGCATGTAGATTAGGGGGCCGGCCGCATGGATGGGGGGCGTTGCCCCTGCCCAGCACCAATCCTCATTTCCTCCATTCCCCCTTCCAACCCAATCTCTCTCCTCCTTTTTAAGCACAAGTCCCCCAATCTCCATTTCTAGCAGAATTCCTCTCCCCCACTCTGTTCCCCCCTCTTCTGTGTAGCCTCCTGTCATTGTGCTCCCCCTTGTCACTGTGCCCCCCTCTTCTGTGTAGCCTCCTGTCATTGTACTCCCCCTTGTCACTGTGCCCCCCCTCTTCTGTGTAGCCTCCTGTTATTGTGCTCCCCCTTGTCACTGTGCCCCCCTCTTCTGTGTAGCCTCCGTTCATTGTGCTCCCCTTTGTCACTGTGCCCCCCCTCTTCTGTGTAGCCTCCTGTCATTGTGCTCCCCCTTGTCACTGTGCCCCCCTCTTCTGTGTAGCCTCCTGTCATTGTGCTCCCCCTTGTCACTGTGCCCCCCTTCTGTGTAGCCTCCTGTCATTGTGCTCCCCCTTGTCACTGTGCCCCCCCTCTTCTGTGTAGCCTTCTGTCATTGTGCTCCCCCTTGTCACTGTGCCCCCCTCTTTTGTGTAGCCTCCTATCATTGTGATCCCCCTTGTCACTGTGCCCCCCCCTCTTCTGTGTAGCCTCCTGTCATTGTGCTCCCCCTTGTCACTGTGCCCCCCCTCTTCTGTGTAGCCTCCTGTCATTGTGCTCCCCCTTGTCACTGTGCCCCCCCTCTTCTGTGTAGCCTCCTGTCATTGTGCTCCCCCTTGTCACTGTGCCCCCCCCTCTTCTGTGTAGCCTCCTGTCATTGTGCTCCCCCTTGTCACTGTGCCCCCCCTCTTCTGTGTAGCCTCCTGTTATTGTGCTCCCCCTTGTCACTGTGCCCCCCTCTTCTGTGTAGCCTCCGGTCATTGTGCTCCCCATTGTCACTGTGCCCCCCCTCTTCTGTGTAGCCTCCTGTCATTGTGCTCCCCCTTGTCACTGTGCCCCCCCTCTTCTGTGTAACCTCCTGTCATTGTGCTCCCCCTTGTCACTGTGCCCCCCCTCTTCTGTGTAGCCTCCTGTCATTGTGCTCCCCCTTGTCACTGTGCCCCCCTCTTCTGTGTAGCCTTCTGTCATTGTGCTCCCCCTTGTCACTGTGCCCCCCCTCTTCTGTGTAGCCTCCTGTCATTGTGCTCCCCCTTGTCACTGTGCCCCCCTTCTGTGTAGCCTTCTGTCATTGTGCCCCCCTTCTTCTGTGTAGCCTCCTGTCACTGTGCCCCCCCTCTTCTGTGTAGCCTCCTGTCATTGTGCTCCCCCTTGTCACTGTGCCCCCCTCTTCTGTGTAGTCTCCTGTCATTGTGCTATTGTGCTCCCCCTTGTCGGGGTTATTGGGGGTTGATTAAAATAACAATAGGTAAAAAGAAAAATGATTTTAAAAGCCATGTATATTTCGTATTATGCATAAGAGACTCTGAACAGGATGGCGTCCATCTTGTTTTCAGGGTGAAACAAAGTTCATATATGTATTCTTGCAAAATGTTTCTCACAAGCTTACAAGAGAGCATAGAATTTCAACAATAGGGTCTTATAATTTCAGCAGACATTTGTATATCTATGTAATCGTAAATAAGATCCCTTTTGACATCTCGATCAGATAAAACTTAGTCAGTCTGACGCTATGTTAAGGGGGGATATCTCAGTCTGTCTATAAGTATATAACAATGGACAATACCCCAGTATATTCTAGCAGACATTTAAAGATGAACCATATAAGTTTTTATAGATACATTATCATATGTGAGAAGATATTAGCCATAATTATGTCATTATATTATGTAAGGCATATACATATATATTTAGTAATGTTATATCACATTTTGGGTTTATATTCTCAGTAATAATCTTACTTAGAATTCTTTTTCTAATAAGTGTAAGGACATATGTATCTCGTCACTAGTTACCTCATTTCAGAGAAGTCTAGTCTAAGTGCTCAAGGTGTTGTAAATCCTACAGGCCAGACATCTTAATTGACAGTGTAAGACATGGTCAAAGAAGTAATGGCTATTCACTAGCCAGAGGTCAGAGAGGTCATCAGATAAGGACATGGTGGTAAAAGTGTTAAATACAAAATCTAATGAACGGTACAATACTGCCCTCTGGAGACGAAATACCAGGTGCAGTCTTGAGATAATTTGAGATATTCCAATATAAAAATATTATATTGTGTTAAATAATATAATTATTGAAATGGCATTACTTGCCAAGATGAATGATGGAAATACAGGTGGACATTTATGTATGTACTGGGAGTCTGGAGAAAGTTTTATGTTGTGTTATATGATTAATCTTACATATAGAGGAATCATCCTTAATTTTATTAGACCAAGTATGGGGTTAATTATTTTAAGGGGTGTGTCTCTGACCTCACCAGTTTAGGTATAGAATATCCCAGCCAATGGAGATAATGTTTCATCCCTCTGGGTTTTACTTATGGTAATTTTTATAGCTCTTTGTTCTTACCATATAAAAGACCAACCCAGATATGAGATAGACACACTTTACACTACTGACAACACACCTCACACTTACACCACACATGCTATTACATTTTTCAATAGACTCATCCAGACATACTCCCTGATCCACATCATTCATCTGAAACTTGAAGGGAAGCCACCATCTTAAGAAAGGCATCCATCTTAGGACTCTGGTAACGATTTGAAGCTAGCAGCCATAAGTGTGGTAAATATGCCTTGCTATGTTATTTGATTTTATTCAACAATTGTTTATTCCTTCCTTATATGTTTTATATTGCATATTTAAGGGTAATGAGATTACAATCCCAGCCGTATAAGCCATGGTAGATTTTTCTCTAAAAAGCTGATTTTTGTTTTTATACATTATTATTAATATCAGATTCAGTGCATTATTTGCAATTTTAAGTCTTCCGTTTTGCATGGCTTATTCTCATTTCATCTGCAGTGGAATGACTTTCAACTATGCATTGCGCAGACCATTGTAGTCTGTTTATATAGAATATTAATTTATGGCTTATACTATACCTGGGAAGAAATGGTAATCTTGCTTTCATTTTGTTTTGGTTTCACTTTCACGTTGTTTCACTTTGTTTTAGTTTCATTTTTATTATTGAGCTAAACATCACATTGCATTGATTATTTGAAGTTAGTATTTTTTATGTAGAGTTATTTTTGTGTCACTTCTTGTTTGATCATATATCGTGTTTGCATGTCTTGAGAATAAATATTTTTATATATATTCCACGCTGTAGACTGTACTCACTAAGATTGGTATATGCTTTTAAAAAGAAATTAATCAATTAAAAAGAATTCACGACAGTGATTTATGGCAATAGGTGAAGACTCTCCTTTTTCACAGATCTTTGCTTATTAACCATAAATAAATACACTGCTATATTCAGAGCAGTATAAATATTCTGACATAAGTACGAGCGCGAGATATTTATTATTAAATATTCTTACATATAATGGAGGCCCCAGTGAGATAATTATTGATTTCTTACATATGCCAATCATAAATATTGATCAGGTGACATAATCAATAACTTTGAAAAAAAAAAAATTTTTTTGTTTTTTTTTTTGGATTTTTTTTTTATTAATTATGAATGTGATAGAAATGCCTTAAAAATGTCTACAGCAGGTAATGTTCACGCTGCCAACTCTGGCAAGGTGTGAGTCCCTAGTGGTAATGCCACAACCCCAGTAGATTTGGCACAGATCATAAATGTGTGGAAACACCTCTCTGAGTCTGAAATGGTGGAAAATGTAAATGCTGGTTAGAGTCATATATCAAAATCCTCAGAAGTCGGGCCAATAAAGGGCATCTGACATGGGTAGAGGACAACCTGTATGTATGAACTCACCAATAAGCTTATCTAACACCAAAAGACGTCAGGAAGTGTAATTACATATTTTTTGGTCTTGGCCAATCTTACTGTATCTTTATGAGGAACTGCACCACAAGGCTCAGCAAAAAGGAGTTTAGTAAAGTTTCAATCTCCACTCCAAATAAATGAGAGAATGAGATAAGGAACCTCCTTGAGCAGGTGAAAGTAACCTCTATTGGGACACATAAGTTAAGAGAATGTAGCGTGAAACTGCAAAATGAAGTAGAACTGTGGCAGAAATTTTATCAAGGAAGCTGTAATGAAAGTAACCATTTGAAAGTGAAATGTAAATGATTAATGCAATAATTAGGAAATTTTGAGCAAGGAAAAATGTTTTCTAGCAAAAAGTTGCCAAGTAATCCGCAGTGGAAAATTAAAAAAAAAAAAATGTAACAGTTCAATTCATGACAGGAACTCATAAGTAAGTAAATAGCAGAGTTCCATAAGGTCATGGTGTCCATACAAAAGGGCAATGCTTTATTAGTCCTGCATTTTAAATATGAAATAATTATTCATAGACCCAGATATGATTCCCAGTCTGTTGGTTATGACCCAGACAGGGGGGGGGGGGAGTCAGGCAGAGATTCCATGTCCTACCCCAGCCATCTTCTAAATATAGGAGGGCAGAAATTGGGCAGCCATGTATAAATAGGTATGAGTCATATCCGGTCACTAAAAAAAAAAAAAAAAACTAGCACCCCTAAAAAGACACCATGCACCTCCAGTTTTTTTAAAAAAAGTTTTAAAAAGAGTACTGTCCTGATTTTTGTCATGAAAAGGTCCTTAGACATTATTGATCATCTTGAGGCCTATGAAAACAACTGTCTGTGTTGTGCCTGCAGGATGAAATTAAAAAAAAAAATCAGCCCATATAAAAACCTCACTGCTGCTAGAGCTGTTATCTACAATTTAAAATGTACACAGCACCAAAGCCCCATTGATTTTTTTTTTCTGTACTCAAAAGTGCCTAACACCCTTCAATGGAAGGAGCCTGAGTACAACCACCTGGAATTTATATCCCTGTGCTTTGAGGCATTGCCCATGCACATAAAAATAATAAGTTTGGCAAAGGAGCAAGATATGCCACCTAGGCCCCAAGGGGAACACCGGATACCTTAAGGAGGACACCGGACATCCCATCAACAAGGGGGGGGGGGACACCCACAAATAAATAGGAATTTGCCCCATCCTAGGGTTCCCCAAAATCCTCGGGAAGTTAGAGTGACATTAAGGCCCAGACCTCACGCCAGAACCGCGTAACTGGTTCTGATGGGGATCTATCCCATATGTCTGAACCCAAGAGACATAGGCACCGCAGGAGGCGGAGCCAATAATTCAATTCTGTAAAAGTTTTCAGCAGAGTAGAAGCCAAGTTGGAACAGCTGATCACTTGGTTCACTCTGGGTACTACAGCCCAGAACTAAAATAATTCCTTTTCAGGAACAAATCCTGTGGCCAGCCAAAGGCCACAAAATCCTTAAATGCCCAAGTGATAAGGAATCAGTAGGGATACACTGAATAGAGGTATAGGATACAGAGGTTCTAACACCATTTTATCCCAGGTCACAGCATTGAGGATCCTGAAATCCCTGTCAGGGGGGGGATCTTGGTTGTGAGATACTAACTACCCTCCTATTTTTCAGTGGTCACTTCATCCCTCTGACTCAAACAGGTCACTTAAAGCGGGCACATTTTGAAAAATCGCCAATGACGGTGATACCAAGGAGGATCAAACCCTAATGACGTAATGCAGTCAAGAGGTTAAAGGTTGTATACGGTAACCAAGAAGGAATCCTCAATGCCAGGTAGTTTTATTGCCTCCAATAAATTGCATTGATGCCCCATAGGGGGAGATATTATATTTTTTTTCTCCCAAGTAGTAGGTAAATTTTAAACAAAGTATTGTATCATTGTATTATTGTCCAATGTGTAGTATCCATGGCGATGAATACATTCCCATGTTAATAAGCCCCAGAAGTCAGTCGCCCTAGGAAAGGTCGCATATATAGTCTCACCTTCCCTGGTGTCATATAAAAGACTGATCACACGGTGGAGTAAAAGAGAACTCTGAGTAAGCTTAGGGTACCAACATCGCATTGAAATGTCAATTGATAAGAACGTATATTCATACTATATGTTTCACCCAATAGGAAGAGATTAACCTTCCATGCCAGGTCGTTGATTGGTACAGACGGTGATGTTTGCCAAAGACACAGCGATCGGATGGGTCATCTCTCCCTAGAGCACAGCTCAGGACGGAACCCCTCATTGAATCGGATCCCTCTACAGGAATCAAGCTGCGAGACGCCCCAGATTCTTGTTGAAGGAGAGGAAGATTTGTTTCTACAGATCTTTGTGCATTTGATCCGAGGAAATCCATTGAGAGGAATCGCACTACCTCCTGTTTTCAGTTGAAGGAGATGTGAGAATGGTGCATTGGGCATGTGAGCAAAACCTCAGTCTAGGTGTATGACGCTTTGGACCATGCTAAAACCATTCATTATCCAACCAACATCCAAGGTTGAACGTTAAAACAGATTTCTCTGATTCCTGATTGCCAACATTGTTTTACTGCGCTTTGAATGGTAGTTGCGAATGCCATTGCAGCAGTTAATTTCTGTCTCCATCAAGACTTTACAAGCTGATGTTGCAGATTTTCAGGAACATTTGTGTTTCTTTACCAGGATCAGAATTCAAAGAGACTAACAAGGAACAGTTTGTGACATAGCTAACGCTAAGCAAAGTCGCTACGAACTGACATTTTGAACTGATTTTTTTTCCTCAAATTTTTTTTACCGCTTTACTTAAAAGTTATGAACAATTCCCAATATGAACTATTCTCTTACAAAAAGAGAACAAGACATTTTTTTTCCACTACTCCTTAAAAAGCTTTCTTTCCAGATAGGCCTAAGTTGCTCACTTGTCTACTGGGAAGAAAGGGGGGGATATGTCGGGGTTATTGGGGGTTGATTAAAATAACAATAGGTAAAAAGAAAAATGATTTTAAAAGCCATGTATATTTCGTATTATGCATAAGAGACTCTGAACAGGATGGCGTCCATCTTGTTTTCAGGGTGAAACAAAGTTCATATATGTATTCTTGCAAAATGTTTCTCACAAGCTTACAAGAGAGCATAGAATTTCAACAATAGGGTCTTATAATTTCAGCAGACATTTGTATATCTATGTAATCGTAAATAAGATCCCTTTTGACATCTCGATCAGATAAAACTTAGTCAGTCTGACGCTATGTTAAGGGGGGATATCTCAGTCTGTCTATAAGTATATAACAATGGACAATACCCCAGTATATTCTAGCAGACATTTAAAGATGAACCATATAAGTTTTTATAGATACATTATCATATGTGAGAAGATATTAGCCATAATTATGTCATTATATTATGTAAGGCATATACATATATATTTAGTAATGTTATATCACATTTTGGGTTTATATTCTCAGTAATAATCTTACTTAGAATTCTTTTTCTAATAAGTGTAAGGACATATGTATCTCGTCACTAGTTACCTCATTTCAGAGAAGTCTAGTCTAAGTGCTCAAGGTGTTGTAAATCCTACAGGCCAGACATCTTAATTGACAGTGTAAGACATGGTCAAAGAAGTAATGGCTATTCACTAGCCAGAGGTCAGAGAGGTCATCAGATAAGGACATGGTGGTAAAAGTGTTAAATACAAAATCTAATGAACGGTACAATACTGCCCTCTGGAGACGAAATACCAGGTGCAGTCTTGAGATAATTTGAGATATTCCAATATAAAAATATTATATTGTGTTAAATAATATAATTATTGAAATGGCATTACTTGCCAAGATGAATGATGGAAATACAGGTGGACATTTATGTATGTACTGGGAGTCTGGAGAAAGTTTTATGTTGTGTTATATGATTAATCTTACATATAGAGGAATCATCCTTAATTTTATTAGACCAAGTATGGGGTTAATTATTTTAAGGGGTGTGTCTCTGACCTCACCAGTTTAGGTATAGAATATCCCAGCCAATGGAGATAATGTTTCATCCCTCTGGGTTTTACTTATGGTAATTTTTATAGCTCTTTGTTCTTACCATATAAAAGACCAACCCAGATATGAGATAGACACACTTTACACTACTGACAACACACCTCACACTTACACCACACATGCTATTACATTTTTCAATAGACTCATCCAGACATACTCCCTGATCCACATCATTCATCTGAAACTTGAAGGGAAGCCACCATCTTAAGAAAGGCATCCATCTTAGGACTCTGGTAACGATTTGAAGCTAGCAGCCATAAGTGTGGTAAATATGCCTTGCTATGTTATTTGATTTTATTCAACAATTGTTTATTCCTTCCTTATATGTTTTATATTGCATATTTAAGGGTAATGAGATTACAATCCCAGCCGTATAAGCCATGGTAGATTTTTCTCTAAAAAGCTGATTTTTGTTTTTATACATTATTATTAATATCAGATTCAGTGCATTATTTGCAATTTTAAGTCTTCCGTTTTGCATGGCTTATTCTCATTTCATCTGCAGTGGAATGACTTTCAACTATGCATTGCGCAGACCATTGTAGTCTGTTTATATAGAATATTAATTTATGGCTTATACTATACCTGGGAAGAAATGGTAATCTTGCTTTCATTTTGTTTTGGTTTCACTTTCACGTTGTTTCACTTTGTTTTAGTTTCACTTTCATTATTGAGCTAAACATCACATTGCATTGATTATTTGAAGTTAGTATTTTTTATGTAGAGTTATTTTTGTGTCACTTCTTGTTTGATCATATATCGTGTTTGCATGTCTTGAGAATAAATATTTTTATATATATTCCACGCTGTAGACTGTACTCACTAAGATTGGTATATGCTTTTAAAAAGAAATTAATCAATTAAAAAGAATTCACGACAGTGATTTATGGCAATAGGTGAAGACTCTCCTTTTTCACAGATCTTTGCTTATTAACCATAAATAAATACACTGCTATATTCAGAGCAGTATAAATATTCTGACATAAGTACGAGCGCGAGATATTTATTATTAAATATTCTTACACCCTTGTCACTGTGCCCCCCCTCTTCTGTGTAACCTCCTGTCATTGTGCTCCCCCTTGTCACTGTGCCCCCCTCTTCTGTGTAGCCTCCTGTCATTGTGCTCCCCATTGTCACTGTGCCCCCCCTCTTCTGTGTAGCCTCCTGTCATTGTTCCCCCCCCTCTTCTGTGTAGCCTCCTGTCATTGTGCCCCCCTTGTCACTGTGCCCCCCTCTTCTGTGTAGCCTCCTGTCATTGTGCTCCCCCTTGTCACTGTGCCCCCCTCTTCTGTGTAGCCTTCTGTCATTGTGCTCCCCCTTGTCACTGTGCCCCCCCCTCTTCTGTGTAGCCTCCTGTCATTGTGCTCCCCCTCGTCACTGTGCCCCCCTCTTCTGTGTAGCCTCCGGTCATTGTGCTCCCCTTTGTCACTGTGCCCCCCCCTCTTCTGTGTAGCCTCCTGTTATTGTGCTCCCCCTTGTCACTGTGCCCCCCTCTTCTGTGTAGCCTCCTGTCATTGTGCTCCCCCTTGTCACTGTGCCCCCCTCTTCTGTGTAGCCTCCTGTCATTGTGCTCCCCATTGTCACTGTGCTCCCCTCTTCTGTGTAGCCTCCTGTCATTGTGCTCCCCCTTGTCACTGTGCCCCCCTCTTCTGTGTAGCCTCTTGTCATTGTGCTCCCCCTTGTTACTGTGCCCCCCTCTTCTGTGTAGCCTCCTGTCATTGTGCTCCCCATTGTCACTGTGCCCCCCTCTTGTCATTGTGCTCCCCCTTGTCACTGTGCCCCTCCCTCTTCTGTGTAGCCTCCTGTCATTGTGCTCCCCCTTGTCACTGTGCCCCCCCTCTTCTGTGTAGCCTCCTGTCATTGTGCTCCCCCTTGTCACTGTGCCCCCCCTCTTCTGTGTAGCCTCCTGTCATTGTGCTCCCCCTTGTCACTGTGCCCCCCTCTTCTGTGTAGCCTCCTGTCATTGTGCTCCCCCTTGTCACTGTGCTCCCCCTCTTCTGTGTAGCCTCCTGTCATTGTGCTCCCCCCTGTCACTGTGCCCCCCTCTTCTGTGTAGCCTCCTGTTATTGTGCTCCCCCTTGTCACTGTGCCCCCCCTCTTCTGTGTAGCCTCCTGTCATTGTGCTCCCCATTGTCACTGTCCCCTCCCTCTTCTGCGTAGCCTCCTGTCATTGTGCTCCCCCTTGTCACTGTGCCCCCCCATCTTCTGTGTAGCCTCCTGTCATTGTGCTCCCCATTGTCACTGTGCCCTCCCTCTTCTGTGTAGCCTCCTGTCATTGTGCTCCCCCTTGTCACTGTGCCCCCCCTCTTCTGTGTAGCCTCCTGTCATTGTGCTCCCCCTTGTCACTGTGCCCCCCCCCTCTTCTGTGTAGCCTCCTGTCATTGTGCTCCCCCTTGTCACTGTGCCCCCCCTCTTCTGTGTAGCCTCCTGTTATTGTGCTCCCCCTTGTCACTGTGCCCCCCTCTTCTGTGTAGCCTCCGGTCATTGTGCTCCCCATTGTCACTGTGCCCCCCCCTCTTCTGTGTAGCCTCCTGTCATTGTGCTCCCCCTTGTCACTGTGCCCCCCCTCTTCTGTGTAGCCTCCTGTCATTGTGCTCCCCCTTGTCACTGTGCCCCCCCTCTTCTGTGTAGCCTCCTGTCATTGTGCTCCCCCTTGTCACTGTGCCCCCCCTCTTCTGTGTAGCCTTCTGTCATTGTGCTCCCCCTTGTCACTGTGCCCCCCCCCTCTTCTGTGTAGCCTCCTGTCATTGTGCTCCCCCTTGTCACTGTGCCCCCCCCTCTTCTGTGTAGTCTCCTGTCATTGTGCTCCCCCTTGTCACTGTGCCCCCCCCTCTTCTGTGTAACCTCCTGTCATTGTGCTCCCCCTTGTCACTGTGCCCCCCTCTTCTGTGTAGCCTCCTGTCATTGTGCTCCTCATTGTCACTGTGCCCCCCCTCTTCTGTGTAGCCTCCTGTCATTGTGTCCCCCCTCTTCTGTGTAGCCTCCTGTCATTGTGCCCCCCTTGTCACTGTGCCCCCCTCTTCTGTGTAGCCTCCTGTCATTGTGCTCCCCCTTGTCACTGTGCCCCCCTCTTCTGTGTAGCCTCCTGTCATTGTGCTCCCCCTTGTCACTGTGCCCCCCCCCTCTTCTGTGTAGCCTCCTGTCATTGTGCCCCCCTCTTCTGTGTAGCCTCCGGTCATTGTGCTCCCCTTTGTCACTGTGCCCCCCCCTCTTCTGTGTAGCCTCCTGTCATTGTGCTCCCCCTTGTCACTGTGCCCCCCTCTTCTGTGTAGCCTCCTGTCATTGTGCTCCCCATTGTCACTGTGCCCCCCTCTTCTGTGTAGTCTCCTGTCATTGTGCTCCCCCTTGTCACTGTGCCCCCCTCTTCTGTGTAGCCTCCTGTCATTGTGCTCCCCCTTGTCACTGTGCCCCCCTTCTACTGTGTAGCCTCTTGTCATTGTGCTCCCCCTTGTTACTGTGCCCCCCTCTTCTGTGTAGCCTCCTGTCATTGTGCTCCCCATTGTCATTGTGCTCCCCCTTGTCACTGTGCCCCTCCCTCTTCTGTGTAGCCTCCTGTCATTGTGCTCCCCCTTGTCACTGTGCCCCCCCTCTTCTGTGTAGCCTCCTGTCATTGTGCTCCCCCTTGTCACTGTGCCCCCCCTCTTCTGTGTAGCCTCCTGTCATTGTGCTCCCCCTTGTCACTGTGCCCCCCTCTTCTGTGTAGCCTCCTGTCATTGTGCTCCCCCTTGTCACTGTGCTCCCCCTCTTCAGTGTAGCCTCCTGTCATTGTGCTCCCCCCTGTCACTGTGCCCCCCTCTTCTGTGTAGCCTCCTGTTATTGTGCTCCCCCTTGTCACTGTGCCCCCCCTCTTCTGTGTAGCCTCCTGTCATTGTGCTCCCCATTGTCTCTGTCCCCTCCCTCTTCTGCGTAGCCTCCTGTCATTGTGCTCCCCCTTGTCACTGTGCCCCCCCATCTTCTGTGTAGCCTCCTGTCATTGTGCTCCCCATTGTCACTGTGCCCTCCCTCTTCTGTGTAGCCTCCTGTCATTGTGCTCCCCCTTGTCACTGTGCCCCCCCTCTTCTGTGTAGCCTCCTGTCATTGTGCTCCCCCTTGTCACTGAGTCCCCCCACACTCCACTTTCTTGACAGTGTGCCAAGCTACTACATGGCTCTTCTTACCAAGTAGGAGCCTCTGACAGGCATGATGCAGGAGCTGCTGGGGGGTACAGAGCTCTCCTTCACTGGACCCGGACGGTGGAGCTGTTCTTTGCTGGATCTGGAGGCGGGGGGCGAAGTTGTTCCTTGGAGCCGGAAGCGGGGGGCAGAGCTATCCTGTGTTGGAGGTGGGGGCGGAGCTATCCCGTGTTGGAGGCGGGGGCGAAGCTGTTCCCTGGAGCCGGAGGTGGGGGCTGAGCTGTCCTGTGTTGGAGGCTGGAGGCGGAGCCGGAGGCGGGGGGTGGAGGTGTCCCGTGCTGGAGGCGGGGGGCGAAGCTGTTCCCTGGAGCCGGAGGTGGGGGCTGAGCTGTCCTTCATCGGAGGCAGGGGGCGTAGCTGTGAGGAGCTGGGAATCCGGGACTTCAGCCCAGATCCGCGGGATGGTCCCGCGGAAACCGGGACTGTTGGGAGGTATGCTGTATCCTGTGAATGCCTAATGTACCTTCAGCCACAGAATACAACATTCTTAGCTGTCAGGTAAACCCATGTGGGCTAATTTTTAGGGCCTATACTGGCCCGACCCTTACTTCTGTATCCTGTCAATGGCTAATGTACCTTCAGCCACAGAATACAACATTCTTAGTTGTCAGATAAACGCTTGTGGGCTAATGTTTGGGGCCTGGAATGGCCGACACCTACTTATTTATCCTGTGAATGCCTAATGTACCCTTCAGCCACAGAATACAACGTTTTTAGCTGTCAGGTAAACCCATGTGGGCTAATTTTTGGGGCCTTTCATGGCCGACACTTATTTATCCTGTGAATGCCTAATGTACCCTCAGCCACAGAATACAACATTCTTAGCTGTCAGGTAAACGCATGTGGGCTAATTTTTGGGGCCTGGAATAGCTGACACCTACTTATTTATCCTGTGAATGCCTAATGTACCTTCAGCCACAGAATACAACATTCTTAGCTGTCAGGTAAACGCATGTGGGCTAATTTTTGGGGCCTGGAATGGCCGACACTTACTTCTTTATCCTGTGAATGCCTAATTTTTCAGACTGGAATTGACAATCAATGGGTCTGTAAACGTTCCACCAAATTGTGCAATGGATACGGACCCATTTTACAAATGTGTGAATGGACCCTATATGTATTTGACATGTATTTACCGGCTGCTGTCAGGTCTGGCTGATTTAGGGAAAAAAAATAATAATAATTTTAAAATGCTGTAAAAAAAAAAAAAAGTGAGGACTATTTGTGCACAGCTAGTAAGTCTTTTGTGGCTGCAAATATGACCTAAAGGTTTTTAAAGTTCGCCTCCCATTAAAGTCAATGGGTCAATGGGGAACTTGCGGTTGGGGGACATTTGAGAAAGTTTGCGGCTAACGTTCGCAAACCGCTCCGGCCGATGTTCGTCCATCACTATTTGTTCCATGCCGTCAAAAGTCAGACCAAACTATAAGGGTCAGAGACATCATCTCAGCAATACAATCTAATTGGGACGAGAGGGGTCCTAGAAGGGGAATGTTATTGTCCTTGGATATACATAAAACTTTCGATTCCTTATTGTGGGATTACCTGTTTGATGTTTTATTACGATTTGAATTTGGTGTACGATTTCTTTCGGTACTTAGGGTCCTATATAGTTCCACTTTAGCTTCCTTAATGATAAAGGGTTACTCCTCAAATGCCATTTCTATCCAAAGGGGTACATGTCAGGTCTGCCCCTTATCACCGCTAGATTTTGATCTAGCCTTAGAGCCACTTGCAATCAAAATCCATACTTCCATTGATATTAAAAGGTATAGAATGCGGAGGTGGGGAGCATAAGTGTGTCCTTCGCAGACGACATGCTGATGTTGATCTCATCGCCTATCATGACCCTTCCTAACCTGTACACATTGCTCAAATTATTTACAACCGTTTCTGGTCCTAAAACAAACAAAGCCAAATCGCAGGCCATGAATATTTCTCTAGAGGAAAGCATGCTCTCAATCCTTAAACAAACGTTCCTTTTTCATGTGGCATTCTGAGGCACTTCCATATCTAGGAGTCAACCTAACACCATCCTTGCACACATTATACTCCAGGAATTATCCAGCAGTCTTCAAATGCCTAACAGCTGACATGGACAGATGGTTGCTCCACCCTCCCTCGTGGTTTGGCAGACACATTACATTCGATAAAGATGAACATTCTCCCGAGAGTTCTATATTTATTCCGTACTTTGCCAGTAGCATTGGTCATGTCCAAAATGCTAACATTCCAAAGGAAAATATTGACCTTTATCTGGGGGAACAAGAGGCCTAGGGTGAATAAGCGTACATTATTTACTCCCAGGAGAAGAGGTGGACTGGGAGCACCAGATATATAATAAAATATTTTTACGTGGCACAATTAACCCAGCTAACCAAATTTCACACTAATCATTCCCACACTATTTGGATGCAGGTGGAGGCATATGCAATCCCAGATCGATTAATTTCCCACATCCTATGGCTACCGCCTAAGGAACGGCCCACAATTCTATGCCTGGCTTTATCCCTTACCTTGGAAATTTGGGATAGATTATCTAAATCTCATAAATTTAAATCACAGCATAACCTTCTAGTCCCTATAAATAACAATGGGAAGTTCACCCCGTGCCTCACCCCCAGAGCATTTGATTGGTGGACTAACAAAGGTTTTATGCAAATAGCAGATTCTTGTGACCACAGGGGAATATTGTCAAGGCAGGTATTAATAGAAAAATATCATATGCCAGCGTCAGAACTCTTTCGTTATACTCAAATAACACACTTCCTACGTACCATATCACAGAATTCAGATATAGTGACTATGTCCTCCATAGAATTGTTATGTCAGAAATTTGATAAGATAAAAAGCCATATTTCTGAAGTTTACAATGTATTGACTGATTCTTCTGTTAAACAGAACTATATGGATAGGTGGGAGGTGGATCTTCAAGAGAGTCTTGAGCTGGATGAGTGGCCCTCCATGGCTCAGGAGGCATCAAGGTCACTAATAAATACTTCAATTATTGAAGCAAATTATAAAGTGCTTCTGATATGGTATATCGTGCCGGCGAGGCTGGCAACATATGTAACGGGAGCATCCCCCTTGTGTTTCCGTGGCTGGGGTTAGAAGGGGACGATGTATCACATATGGTGGCAGTGCCCGAAAGTGAGGCGCTATTGGATTAGGGCATGGGTGTAGAGATATTTTCTCGGGCCGCATATAAAATATATACAACAGTTAAGGTATACAAGTAATAAAACGCCGCCGAGCCCATCCCACGCCCCCCCCCCAGGACTAATTTAACACAACTAGAGGATGATCAAATGAAATGGAATCAGTATAGAGCAGGCATGTCCAACCTGCGGCCCAGAACCTCAGGCAATGCGGCCCACTGCCCCTGACAATTTTTGCTGGGGAGGAAGGAAGTCAGGTCAGGGGCACGGCCACAGCAGCTTCCAACTAACGGTAGGCAGAGGCTGCCTCAGAGGGGGGGGGGGGGCATGTGCAGTGTTTCTGACTCCTACCACCATGACCACTTGAAATCACTGAGGTGGTCATGGTGGTTAGAGTGTTCCTTTATTATCGCTCAGAAGAAGTAAACCTCTGTATACTGATTCAATTTCATTTGATCATCCTCTAGTTGTGTTAAATTAGTGCGGGGGCCGCGGTATATAAAGGTATATTTACTTATATACCTTAATTATAGTATATATTTTATATGCGGCCCGAGAAAATTTCTCTACACTCAATGTGGCCTAGAGAAGCCAAAAGGTTGGACACCCATGATATAGGGGTTTACTTCTTCTGAGAGATATTAAAGGAACACTCTAACCACCGTGACCACTTCAGTGAATTGAAGTGGTCATGGTGGTAGGAGTCAGAGACACTGCACAAGCTGGGATATTTACAGTTATGTGCTGGGGGATGGTTGCACCCCTAACACATATGACTTAGGCAGCCAGAAAATGTCATGTCCTTCATACATATATGAACAAGGACATGACATATTATGACAAAACACAACTAGTTATTAAAAAACATAATGCAACAATTTACACATGCTAATGCACATACCTTTTCTACTTATTTTGCAGACTGCTAGCAGGTACTGCTGGCGGTTATTGCTGGTCGTGCGGTTACTGCTGTTCATGATGTCAGGTACTGCTGGAGGAAGCAGCGGCTGCAGTAGAGAGTAGAGCCACTGCTTCCTGTATGGCTCCTGTCACAGGCGGAGTGCATTTCATATCACTCCGCCTGTGACAGAGCCAGAACTATACAGGAAGCAGCGGCTCTGTCACTGACTGCAGACATCCTAAGTCTCCCGCAGCAGATGGGAGATTACACAGCACTTGCAGCCTAGTGCGTGCCTATCCAATGCAGCCTACACAGTGCCCATCCAATGCAGCTTCAACAGTGCGTGCCCATCCAATGCAGCCTGATCAGTGCCCATCCAGTGCAGCCTCACCAGTGCATGCCCATCCAATGCAGCCTGATCAGTGCCCATCCAAAGCAGCCTCACCAGTGCATGCCTATCCAATGCAGCCTCACTAGTGCATGCCCATCCAATACAGCCTGATCAGTACCCATCCAATGCAGCCCCACCAGTGCATGCCCATCCAATGCAGCCTGATCAGTACCCATCCAATGCAGCCTCACTAGTGCATGCCCATCCAATGCAGCTTCACCAGTGCGTGCCCATCCAATGCAGCCTGATCAGTGCCCATCCAATGTAGCCTCACAAGTGCATGCCCATCCAATGCAGCCTGATCAGTGCCCATCCAATGCAGCCTCACAAGTGCATGCCCATCCAATGCAGCCTGATCAGTGCCCATCCAATGTAGCCTCACTAGTGCATGCCCATCCAATGCAGTCTGCAATGAAGAGAGAGGAGAGCCGCTGGATTACACAGAGCAGGGATCTCCCGCTTACCCAGTGACCGCTGTCATACGAAGTCCTGCCTCCTGGACCGGCTCCTATGATAGACGTCACCAATGTGTACTGTCTATCATTGACAGAGGCTCCAAGGCAGCCTCTGCCTACAGTTAGTTCGAAGCCGCTGTGGCCATGCCCCCGTCTCGACTTCCTTCCTCCCCAGCAAAAAAATAATAATTGTTAGGGGTTCTGGGCCACAGGTTGGACATGCCTGGATTAGGGTGTATAATTTTATCTACACTCTCACCTGAGTAAATCTGACTAAATCCCCAAAGCAGGTTTTGTTGGGGTGTAAGGTGGAGACCGCCTCGAGACCCCAGAGAGGACTCATAACCTTTATATTTACCTCAGGAAAAATTATAATAGTGAAATCTTGGAAATTGCCCATCTTGCCATTCGAACAGCCCAAGCACAAGCTCTCCTGGATTATGATTAATGAACGTATGTCAGCAATTTTAAACGATAAAAAGATGTTTGAGAAAGTCTGGGAACCATGGGTCAGATACCTAACTGGCGATCCTCGATCCATAACTGGCTAAGTAAGTTCTGGGACAGTGGGATTCGGAGCGCAGGGTCTTATCCAACTTCCCCCCTTTTAATCTTTACCGTTTCTTTCTTTTCTCTTCTTAATCTCTGATGTCCTCTTTCTCGGGTCTTCCCGATTGTCCTAAATAAACATTGATAAGGAAATATCCTCTTAAAATCATGAATACAGTTTATCAAGCGATGAAGGGGGTGTCTCACTCCTCCTGGAGGGGTGGATCCCCTCTAGCGATAGCGAGATTGGGATGGGTGCACATCCAGCCCATGGAGGTGGTAGCCACCCATGGGGTTGGAGCCACAATACAAGCTGGTATAATTGTTTTTTTTTTTTTGTATAATGAGCTTGTGATGTATCTTACTCATGTGATATCAAGAATCAACAAATTTTTGGGGATAACCTACAAAGCTAGAATTATTAATACAGTTTGAGAAGACTTTTATTCTCTTAGCAGAAGAAAATGGGGGGAAAAGGGAGATAAAGGAAAAGGGAAGAGATGAAGAAAACTCCTTTTCATATGCTGGTGGGCTTTCAGTCCCTTAATGTGCATTGGACATTTGTGGAAGATATGTATTCTTTGTTGTATCATTGTATTCTCTTTCTTATTGTGAAATTCTTTAATAAAAATAATGAAACAGAAAAGAAGGACGCTTGCTCTTCCTTTTCACAGGTAGCAACGTACTCTTTCCCCCGAGATCTTTTGGATATACTTATCTAGATTATTACCAAAAAGATGTTCTCCCTAAAAAGGGAAGCTAGCCAGCAACTTTTTACAGTAATTCCGCAGACCAGCTCTTTAACCAAAGGATTCTGCGCATATGCACTGTCATCAGAGCAATTTGTGACATTAGCCTTACAGAGTTTGTAAGAGCATTCTTACTCTCTTTGAGAAGGAACTATCTTGGACACTCGCTTCATACGGTCTTTTTTTAAGACACACTCCCATGGCAGCTACTGCGGGTCATATCGCAGAACCTGCAACCGCAAAGGAGGCTTTCAATAAAGATTCCAACTTCTTATCCGCTGGATCTTTAAAAACCTGGGCATTATCCACAGGTCAGGTTAAACTCTTGTTAACCGAAGAAATGGCAGCATCCACAGTAGGTATATTCCATTTCTTAGTAAACTTTTCCTCCATAGGATACAATAGTGAAATAATTTCAGGAGGAACAAAAATCCTATCAGGATGATCCCAATCATTATAAATTTCTTGCTCCAAGAGCAATGAGCCTAGAGAGGAAAAAGAGACTTCAGCCGTCGCTAAGGGAGGAAATTTGTATCCAAACCAGACCATTTCAGTAAGAGACTGAATTAACAATCTCTGGGCTTGAGAGGCTAAAAAAGACTCCTCTGACCCTGACTCTCCAGAAGTGGAAACCTCAGCTTGACCTTCCATAGGGTCACCATCAGCTACTTCTTCCACATCCTCTGCCCAATCCTGAAGTGATTCAGAGGGTGGCTCACCTTTCCTTCCTCCTTGTGATGCTGCAATCATGCCAGCAATCCTACCCTCAAGTCTGGCTAATGGCGTAGGTTGCGGCAGAAGTACTTGGAGTAGCTACTATGCCCGACAACCATAATGGCTCTTCAGAAGCAGTAGACACAGTGGAAGCATGGTTTGGACCTTCAAGGCCTGACGGTGGCATCACAGTGCCTCTTCCAATTGTGCCCTTCCTCCCCCAGCTCTTTTTTGGGCAGACATTGCTTTATAGCAAGACAAACTTGAGGAACTAACTTAAGTGTACTCAAGGCTTGTGCCAAGCTTATACAGCTTATCGCACACAGCACTGATTATCCCAAGATACAGGAACTGTTTCTGCCAGTAACATACACCCACAGTAACTCACGCAACCCAGCTGCTGCTGCTCTGTGTCCCCTTCAGCCTCTGATAGAGGCTAGTCAGTGCGCTGGAAACAGTTCCTTCTAAATCGCGCCCATTTATGCTGTGTAGCGCATGCGCGGCATGGTATGTAGTGTCCACGTGCACACCAATTGTATTCAAACATGCCCTCCATGCGGCGTACGTTTGTTTTAAAAAGCAAAGATTCTCACGCGTGTGGGAATGGGCCTTTGCCACTATCAAGGCAAGAGACGAACATGCGGGCACCTATGCGAGAAGGCAAAAACAGCAACCACATGGGGTTAGATCAGCTTAGGCTGAATTTTGTTTTTCACAGCTGATACCTTTCAGGTGATCAGCCCAGGAAAAGAAAACAGTGTGATAACAATAGGCAAATAAATAATGTTTTTAATAATGTTTGCATCAATCTCACAACTGCACAAGCTCATATAATCACAATTGATATAAATGGCACATTTAATCCCTATTGGGTTAGATTTGACCTCTATTAAGCTTATAAGTATGGAAGTTTGCCTTCATCCCTGGGTAATTTGTGAAAGGGGGTTGGTACCTCATGCCAAGTTAAGTGGGATTTTTGAGGAAAGTAAATTGTATACAATAAATAAAATAAAAATATATCATATTTAATAGAAAAATTGTTGCATCAAACATACAAGAAGTTTATCATAATCATTAGTGGTGGGTTATAGACCCAAGTGAATAAGTGCTTAAAGATAGGAGGTAGTGTGACATGCTGTTGGCTTGGAAGTTTGTTCAGAGATGATTCCTGTTTATCCTACGCATTTCGGCTAAGAATAAGCCTTTTTCAAGGAATATTGTCACCATTTCTGTAACAATAGTATACAAGCATATTATTCGTTTTGTATATACTACAGATTTACTCATGTGGTATTAAATCAAGTACAGTATACATACATAGATTGTTTTGTTCCATGTGTGATTCTTTCGCCCTTTGCTAAACAGCGAGAACTTTAGGGAGCCGTCTGCAAAAATACATAATTGTATTTAGGTGTGTTTGTATGAGTTTGAACTTGTGGGTAGGGCACTTACAATTGCGTGCTTTATCAAAACGATCGGTGAGCAGAACGATTGATCGGATTCCAATTAGGTCATACACTGCATATGTTTAGTATTCCAAATCTGGGTCTGCAAGATATTATGCGGATATAGGTAGATTAGGAAATTAGTTCACGGATGAGTATAATATGTAGTATGTAATATAGTGTGCTCTGTTAACCCAAATTATTACAGCCACAGATTGGTTTGTTCAGGCGGTGATGGGTGTCTATCCAATTCTAAGCAGTCAACACTGTATCTGCAAATAGTTATGGGATTATATAGGAGGAAGAGAAATATATATAGTATAGTACAATCAATATAAGAAATTGACTAACCCAAGATTTAAATGACCGCACATTTTTCTGATCTGAATTTTCTGATCCTCAGTAATAGTGAGATCTGGTACAACTATGGATAGGAGCGAGAGGGGTGTTATTTGCAAAGCGACACTTGTGTTATTAAAAGCTTTTTTTTTGAGACTTACAGTTGTTGTTCAGTGCAGCCCGTTTCATCAAAGGCTTAATGGTTCTACCGTTTTTCAATTCTGCTGCAAATGTGAAGTGGAATTGGTATTGTGCCAGAGTAGGTTATATGATTCTCTTGGAGCAAGTAATTGAGTAGTAACTTACATTTGGGATGTATCCTCTGCAATTGGCGATCCTGCGTCCTGCCTTCTCCCTCTCTGCAAGGGAAGTGAAGGCGGACTGTGGTTCCCCGGCCTTTAAAGCCGGTTCGCGCATGCGCGTTGTGGGCCGCACGTCTCGGCTTGTGACGTCCGTCACGCGGTCTCACCCCGTGGTGCGCATGCGCCGTGGGTGGCATGCGTTCATTGGGTAGAGCCGTCAGGGCGTCTTGCGGCCGCCGACACGGAGATTGATAGAGTATGACGATCCCCTGTGTGGGATTCTAAGCAGATGGTGATGCTTATACTCTAGAAGATAGCCCCTGTTTTCCCTGAAAACCGCAGGGGCTTTCCGTGCCGGGTGTTTAGGTTAAGGCTGGTGAATCACAAGTCATGGTGCTTACATTGGTATTCATGTAGTAAAAGTTTACAATAAACAATATAGAAATCCTTGTTGTATTTTTTAACTAGTTTTAACAGCAGTATGTAGTACATAGAAAAATAGAGGGAGAGAGCAAAAACTGGCGCCTCAAATTGATGTTGGGGTGCAACTTGGAGAATTTGGCATATAGATATATGTAAGTGATGTTGTTCAAATTAAGTTATGGTTAAAAAGCCTCATTTAGGAAGCCTTATATGTCCAAGGTTTGGTTACTGATACAAATGGAATGGTGAATGGTCGGTTTGGAATGTGTTGTATTTTGAACGAGAGTTCATGAATGGATTGTAATGTTTCACAGATATGGATTTTTTAGGGGGGGCCGGGGAACCACAGTCCGCCTTCACTTCCCTCGCAGAGAGGAAGAAGGCAGGACGCAGGATTGCCAATTGCAGAGAATACTTCCCAAATATAAGGTACTACTCAATTACTTGCCCCAAGAGAATCATATAACCTACTCTGGCACAATACCAATTGCACTTCACATTTGCAGCAGAATTGAAAAACGGTAGAACCAATCAGGCTTTGATGAAACGGGCTGCACCGGGCAACAACTGTAAGTCTCAAAAAAAAAAAAAAAAAAAATACAAAAGCATTTAATAACACAAGTGTCGCTTTGTAAATAACACCCCTCTCACTCCTATCCAAAGTTGTACCAGATCTCACTATTACTGAGGATCAGAAAATTACCTATGTGCGGTCATTTAAATCTTGGGTTAGTCAATTTCTTATATTGATTGTACTACTACTACATATTATACACATCTATGAACTAATTTCCTAATCTACCTATATCCGCATAATATCTTGCAGACCCAGATTTGGAATACTAAACATATGCAGTGTATGACCTAATTGGAATCCGAACGACCGTTCTGCTCACGGATCGTTTTGATAAAGCACGCAATTGTAAATGCCCTACCCACAAGTTCAAACTCATACAAACACACCAAAATCCTCTCCTAAATACAATTATGTATTTTTGCAGAAGGCTCCCTAAGGTTCTCGCTGTTTAGCAAAGGGCGAAAGAATCACACATGGAACAAAACAATCTATGTATGTATACTGTACTTGATTTAATACCACATGAGTAAATCCGTGGTATATACAAAACAAATAATATGCTTGTATACTATTGTTACAGAAATGGTGACAATATTCCTTGAAAAAGGCTTATTCTTAGCCGAAACCCATAGGATAAACAGGAATCATCTCTGAACAAACTTCCAAACCAACAGCATGGAGGGACAGAGACATTTTTTCCTACAACAAAGTCACCGTATGACACATGTCACACTACCTCCTATCTTTAAGCACTTCTTCACTTGGGTCTATAACCCATCACTAATGATTATGATAAACATCTTGTATGTTTGATGCAACAATTTTTCTATTAAATATAATATATTTTTATTTTATATATTGTATATAATTTACTTGCCTCAAAAATCCCACTTAACTTGGCATGAGGTACCAACCCCCCTTTCACATTTAATCCCTAATGAAAAGCCAGAGCTTTCAACAAGATGTATTTTGCATAGCTTTAACATCCACAGTCTTATGCACACATAGGTTTGTCACAGCTGATACCTATCAGGTTTATCAGCACAGGGTGAAAACAGTGTATCAGACAAGCACAAAAATAATGCTTAACAGGATGTATTTTGCATAACTTAACATCCCTAGTCACATGCACACATTGGTTTTTCACAGCTGATACCTATCAGGTGATCAGCACAGGGTGAAAACAGTGTGTTAGAAAAAACAAGCACAGAAATAATGCTTAACAGGATGTATTTTGCCTAGGCTTAACATGCATAGTCTCATGCAGAGACTCTGGTATCTTTTTAAAGGCAACAGTGCATAAAATATTTACAATTTGCAATTATGCCAGCAATTTTTACCTTCAAGGTTGCTGTATGTGTAATTATTTTAAATTGGACTTACCAGTCCTGCCGCAGGATTCTGTTTTGAAACAGGAATCCAATCTTCACCCATCACAGCGAGCTTTGTCTTGGTGACCTTCAAGGACTGGGTCCCCTTGTTTTAGAGGGGCCACGGCCATGGACCTGTAGAGCACCCTGCACAGAGCGCCTTTGGGGTTTGGTATTCCAAGGGTCCGGATCCCAGGGTCCAGCGTCTACAAAGGACAGCATTAAGGGCAAAACCTCTTATCTGCTTCCCGAGGCTCATGTACCATCTTTTTAATCCATTAACTGTTTTAGATGGATCTGATAGCTAACCCCTTAGATTCAGAGATCTTTGATCGGGGTATGTAGCATATCTTCTTTCTTCTTTGAAGAGAGATGTGGAGAGACTTTCCACAGTGACCATTACCTTTAGACACTGGCAAAAAAAACTGAGGTACTTCCCGTGTGTGTGTGTGTGTGTGTGTGTGTGTGGGGGGGGGGGGGGGGTTATATAGAGGGCATTCTTTCTGATTGTTTGCCAGTGTCCTTCACCTGTACGTGGCTATATAACCCATATGTTATGATTTATGGCTCTGTGTCCCGCGATGTAAAAATAAATATTATTGTGTGGAAATAAAATAATCAAACACTAGTGTGTTAGCATAGTTGGGATTTTGAACTCATGAGCGCAGACCACTAAGCCAATATTCTAAGTACAATTAGACTTGCATAATAGTTTAGTATGATTAAAGACTAAACATAGATGATTAGAACTCTATAGTCTCCTAAAAAATAAATGTAACATGAAAAAAAAAATTAACATATAACAGATATGTAACTGTAAATGATAAATACATGTAACCTCATGGAATAACAGACATTACTCTGTAATAATCCTTCAGAACAGCATTTGTTAGCAAAAGAAGAAAACAAACTATGCACAATAATTGTAATAATAGTAAGTGTACTTGCCATAGGCAAAAAGACTTAATAAATAAATAGCCACACACGAGGTAGAGCACACCCCATATTTATTGGCATACATATACACACATGATCATAGCTAAATTCCGCAGTGCAGTTTCATATAGGAAACTCATTGGCAATTGCCAGTTTTGGAACTGTGACTATGCCGACTTAGAATTCACTAATGCATATTCGCCTATTTGTACTCCTACTTTTCTTGTTCACATGTTTTTCTCAGTTTTTTTAATTGGGAGTAATTAAATGTAGAATGACTATTTCTTCTCCTTATTCTTAGTGAATTAGGCCCTAAGTGACTGTCTGCAGGTAATCAGAGGAGGCCCAAATTACAGCAGTGGTTGCTACCGGCAATAACTGAATATTTACCCAAAGAAACGCCATTTCTTCTCAAGTAAAGTGCTAAAGTGTCAGTGGAGAAAGGATGTGCTGTATTGTAGGAGAAAGCAGTGACCTGGGAATCGGCATGTCAGGGATTGTGTTAGTACATGTGCTGTAAAAGAAAATGTCTGCCGTGCAGTCAGTAACAGCAGGACAATTTCTAACAGCAATAAAGGAGTTTGGTTGGCTTGTGAATGAAAAAGTGCAACTGGAGCTCAAGTCAAGACAGAAGAAGAGGCAGATGTATGTGTATCTGTGGCAGGGAACACAATCTGCATTGCAGTACCATTCGTGCAGACTTAACAGCGTTATGGCAGCAGCGAAGGGGTTACTGCACCGCACAGTAGAGAGTGCGCCAAAGAGATGTGCCTTGCAAGAGGAGACACCATTGGAGAGTCAGTTAGTCTGGGGATGTAGGCAGAGTCGCCGTCCGTGGGCCACCAATCCGAACGGAGGAAGGAAGCTGAGACATCACTTCCAACGTCAAGTGTAGATGAGGAGCAGACACGTGTGTGGAAGAGCAAGATGGCGGATGCCAGAGTGAACCGGAGTGCAGGGGCTATCCCACATGTTGGCAGAGAACCTGCAGAGCAGACTGAATCACAGAATCTGACCCTGATGGACACAGGGGTCCGATTGATGACCAAGGGAAGTCTGGCATTGTGCAGCAAAGGGGACATGGAGCACCTTGGACTGGTATGTGGCAGGTGCCTGAATGTGTCCATGCGGCTGAGAGTGTGGGGCCAGTGTGGATACAGCAGTGACATGTTGCTGAAGTTGGAGCAGACTGATTGCCAGCCCAGAAGACTGTAGGTAAACTGGAAGGTAGGAACCACATCTGAATTGCTGACACCTATAGTGGCCATTCTCTTTTAGAGAGGACGGGGAGTGCCGCTGGACCAGTAGTACAGACCTGCACAACCATCTGCCAAACCAGGGAGACCCACATTTCAGAGGTGTAATGCATACAAGTTGTGTGGGCCAAGCAGCGGTCACAGGGTGCATTGGTTTCGATCGCAGCAATGAACAGTCCAGCTTTTAAAGAGGCAGAGGGGCGTCAATAGGCCCAGAAGTTGAAGTCCTCCAGTTCATTCAGTGAGGGGGAGGCAGGCCATTGATGTGTGGTCATTCAATTTTGAATATGGTTATGGATCCCTGGTAGAGGGAATCTATGACTGGGGATCAGTAGTGGAGGCTGAGTGGGACTGGGGAACTGAAGGAAGAAGAAGTCCTGCAAGTTCCAGTTCACTTAGTGAAGAGACAGAGGCAGCGGTCATTCGGGTGAAGTTTGCAAAGAATCTCGGGTTCTGTGAGGCCTACGCCACTAGGGTCCCAGACCTATCCCCACCCTGCACTCATACCCGGGCTCAGGCATAGAACGACACCTACTCCAAACTGATCGCAAAAGTGGAGACCCCTTATACTCTACCTGGGAGAGGAGACAGGCAGAAACTTCCCCGGTTCTCTAGTTTTCAATGACTTGTCCAAAGGAAGGTGGCCATGGAATACAGATACGATTATCCATACACTCCATAATGGAAGAAATCAAGAGCAAGATGGGGGCTTGGTGTGATGAGGCTGTTTGGGACTTCCTATACGTCCCTAAGCCACATCAAAACCAATCCAGGCCTCAGATGTGTGACACCTTCCTGTCTATTAAGGCAAACTGGAATCTGGGGCAGTCAATATACACTGACCGAGTGGAGGTTAACCGCCCAGATGGAAAAAGGCCAAGCCTGGGCCATCAGTATCCTGAGTCCTGAAGGAAAGATCGTCCGCATACCTCATTCTGATCATTACTATTGAGCTATGTTGAATTCTGGGTCCAACATGAAGAGCTACAGTTACAAAGTGGCTAGTAAGCCCGAAGAATTCTAATGTTACAAAGTTTCTGTTAGGGCTAGGAGCCCTCTTCCCAAATCCCCCTTCCCTTCTATCCTTGCAAAAGAAGATGGGGATCATCAAAACTACCATAGTGTCATCACCTGGGAGAAATAACTTCTGCCACAGAGGACTTCTCCTATTACAGCCAGCAGCTAATACCTGAATGGGGTAAACCCCTAGTTTACAGAGACACCTTGCTAAGGGACACTTTGTGAAGATCTTTTGGGCCATGGGCCATTACTATTACTAAAAGAAGTACTGAGAAAGAACACTTTGCGAAGATACTTTATTTTTTTTTTGAAAATTTGTTTTTATTGAACTTTTGCACACAAAAAACAGACAAGACAATGCCACGCAGGGCAACAACCACCCTCAGTGACAACAGGTCAAACCCCTCCCACACCACCCCCCACCCACCCCCCCCCCCCACCCCAGGCTCCATCCAGCACGTCCAGTGGAAAAACAAAGCATCCATCAGTAATAAAGATACCCCTCAAGACTGCTCCAATTATCCAGTAACAAGGTCATAGAACATTATAGATTAGTCCAGCACAGAGCCCACTAGCAGCAACCCCATGGCTTAGTCAATAAAAAAAAAAAAAAAAATAGAGAGACTTCTATACATGCAGTTAGAGCACAATGAACAGGAATATATCACCGACCGGCATGGCCATCCCCCCCCCCCCAGACAGTCCCGAACAGTAGCACATAAAACACTAAAGCTGATCTACGGAGGTCGAGGCCGGAGAGTCTATCCATGTTTTCCATACTTTATCAAACTTGCGGGGGCACCCCCTACTGAGATACGTGGCCTTATAGAGCGGAGTCACTTTATTAACCAAGCCTTTCCAGAAAAGGATCGTGGGAGCCAAGGGACTCTTCCAGTGTAAGAGCAGAGCCTTGCGCGCATAGAAAAGCAGCAAGCTGACCAGAGTACGAATGGCCCTCGCAGGAGCTAAGCCATCCACCAACCCCAAGAGGCAAACCTCCACGGAGCTGGGGACCGGAATCTTAACCACCTCCACAATACAAGCTAAGACGGATGCCCAATAGTCCTTGACCACCGGGCACCCCCAGAAGATGTGACTGAAGTCCGCCGGTGAATGGGAACAACGCCAGCACTCCGCCGAGGCCGTCTGATAAATACGTGCCAGCCTCGCCGGCGTGTAATAAATCCGATGCAGAAATTTAAAGTGAATCAGACGGTCCCTCGCAGAGACCAGGTAGGCGAAGGGTGAACTCCACATATCATCCCAGTCATCACCATCCAGGTCAGGCACCTCCTCCACCCAGCGTTCCCGACATCCACGTACAGCAGGCGGAGTGACAGCGAACAATTCCCTGTACAATTCTGAGAGAGGCTTCCGCATACCCGCCGCTTGTATCGCTGTTTCAAGAGCTGAAGCTTTAATCACAACCCGTGAGGAACCGAATTGTGCCACAAACGCATGGCGAAGTTGGAGATAGCGAAAAAAATACCCATTTGGAAGATCATAACGCGCCTTCAGGGCATCAAAGGAGCACAGCTCCTCACCAGAGACAATATCCCCCAGCAACTTCACCCCCTTAACGGCCCAGATGGTAGGATCAGGGATCGAGGCAAAATGAGGAAACTTGGGGTTCCACCACAATGGGGAGGCCGGGGAAACACCAGTGGCTCCTGGCTCCACCAGCACCTGCATCTGTTCCCAGGCTTTGATGGTAGAACGCATCGTTCCTGTCAGCTGAAATGTAGCCCTGGACCCTCGATGCAGTAAAAGGCGAAGACTCTCGTAGGAGCCCAAAACAGCCGCCTCCAGCACCGTGGCGGAGTCCCCATCGTCCCCTGCAAGCCAGCGTCGCGCCACCACCCCCTGCCCAGCCAGGAAATATTTATAAAGATCAGGTAAAGCCAGTCCCCCCTGACCCCAGGGCTCCTGCAACACCTGCAGACCAATTCTAGGAGGAGAGGTACCCCAAATAAAGGAACCTATCAGGCCATGAACGCGGCGGAAGAAAGAACGCGGGACCCACACCGGGGAATTTCTAAGGAAGTATAGAAAGACAGGGAGAAGTTTCATTTTCACCAAGTTAATGCGCCCCAGAACCGACAAAGGTAAGTCGCGCCACACCTCCGCCCTGCGTTTAAAGACCTCCAGCAGTGGGTTAAGATTCAGAGTAAGATAATCCGCCACCCTCGCCGACACCCTGACTCCCAGGTAGGTGAACTCCGTCACCCATTTCAATGGTAGCGCCCCATCAGCTGCAGCAATGGCACCAGGATCAATAGGGAGCATAGTGGATTTATCCCAATTCACCCTTAGGCCGGAAAACTTTGCAAAAGTGTCTAGGATATTGAACACCGCCCGCAGAGAAGCATTGGGATCCTTCAAAAATAAAAGCATATCATCCGCATAAAGTGCCAGGCACTCCTTAATGGAGCCCACTTCCAGAGCCCCCACCTCCGGAGATGCACGCAACGCAATAGCCAAGGGTTCAATCATCAGAGAGAACAAAAAGGGCGAAAGAGGGCAGCCCTGCCTAGTCCCCCTACCTACTGCAAAAAATGGAGACAGGGAAGATCCAATCTTCAACGCCATACGCGGGGAGGAATACAAAAGGGAAATCCACTTGCAAAATTTAGGACCAAACCCCATGCGCCTCAGCACCACCCCCATGTACCCCCAATCCACCGTGTCGAAGGCCTTGGCAATGTCCAAGGACACCACCACCCTAGTGCCAACGGAGGCATGGGACACCTGCAAATGAGTAAACAGACGTCGAAGGTTGGTGTCCGTGGACTTGCCCGGCATAAACCCGGTCTGATCAATGTCCACCAGGGAAGGCAAGACCACCGCCAGCCTAGTAGCCAAGACCTTCGTGAGTATCTTGAGATCCACATTGAGTAAGGCAATGGGGCGGTAGGAGGAACACAGGGTGCGATCCTTCCCCGGCTTGGGCAGGAGAACAACATACGCCTCGAGCATGGAACCCGGCAGGGCCCCCTGATCGAAACACGCAGCATACAATGCCTGGAGCCTGGGAGCCAGGGAGTCTGAGTACTGCCGATACCATTCCACCGGGAACCCATCAGGGCCCGGCGATTTATTGGAGGGAAAGGATGAGATGGCTCTCTCTATTTCCTTCAACGTGATGTCATTGTCCAGCCACGCACTGTCCTCACCCTCCAAGACCGGAACCGGCAAGCCAGATAAAAGGCGCTCCAACTCCTCCAGGTCATATGCAGGTAGGGGGGAATAGGTGTCAGAGTAGTAATCCATAAAGACCCGGGAGATCTCCCCCGGGTCCCTAACCAGTTCCCCTGAACTAGACTGGATGCACGGAACACTTACCGAAGCCCTCTGATCTGCCACCAAAAAGGCCAAAAGCTTACCATTCTTGTCTCCCTTCTCAAAAAGTGACTCCGCTCTATGTTTAAGGTTGGCATGCGCAAAATCAGTATCCAACAAAGCCAAACGCCTCCTGGCCTCCTCCAGGGCCGCATAGGCCGCCGGTCCCGGAGTGGCCGAGTATTCATCTTCCAACCTACGGACCTCCAGCAGAACAGCTTCCCTGTCAGCATTAGCCTCCCTACGAGATGCCTTAATCGCAGAGATGTAATGACCCCGCATAACCGCTTTGAAAGCATCCCACAGGACCACCCCTACCGTGGACGAGGCATTATCTTCCCAATATGTAGGCATCTGGGGCTCCACCTGTTGCATCACCTTGTCAGTTTGCAGCCAACCCGGCGAAAGGCGCCATGCACCCCTAGTTCTACCCGTTCCCACCCGCAGAGTCAACAGCAGTGGGTTGTGATCAGAGAGGCCACCCGCCAAATATGTAGCATCCTGGACCAAAGCAAGACAAGGCCCATTAGCAAAAGCCAGATCTATCCTGGACGCCGTTCTGTGCACCCCAGACCAACAGGAGTAGCCACGTATCCCAGGGTTTTTCCAGCGCCACAGCTCCGTAAGCTGAGCCGCGGAAGACCAGGACACCAGTTCAGGAGACGACAGTCTACCCGGGTTAGAGGAGTCCAGCCCGCCGTCCAGAACAGCATTGAAATCCCCCGCCATAATTAGAGGAAGATGCATATAAGGGGCCAAGGTCACCAGGAGATCCACCAGAATCTGAGAGTGGAACGGGGGAGGTAAGTAGACACTCACCAGTACCACCTGCCGGTGAAAAATCTCCAGTAGAACAATAACATACCGTCCGCCAGGATCCGTAATTACCTTTTGAATCGAGCAGGGTGCATTTCTACCCAGCAAAATAGACACCCCACGGGCATACGTGGAGTAAGTGGCATTGAAGATCCTCTGAATCCAAGGCCTCTTCAAGGCAAGCACCCTGCTCCCATCCAAATGCGTCTCCTGGAGGAGGATAACATGCGGTTGAACAGATTTAATGTACCTAAAAATGGCTGTGCGTTTCACCTTGTCATTGAGACCCCGCACATTCCATGACATGATTTTAAGTAGCTCAGCCATAGAACAGCAGAGGGACATATAGCAGGAGGGAGCCGGAGGACCAAGCACAGCCCGAGGACCAACCCGATCCCCCAACTCCATCCAGACATTCAGCAATACAGACACATAAGTAAAAAAGAACAGTGACCACCGGATGGAGCCTGGAGCCAAAAACAAAAAAACATCCCTGCTGTGATACCCAAACCTGGAACAAAAAAAAGTGCAACAGGGTACCCAGCCTAATCCCAAAACCCAGCAAAAATTTTAAAGGCATGGCTGCAACATAAAAACCGCAGCCGGCGTTACTCTTGTCCACCAACGGCAGCCCCAAAAAAGGGGGGGCCGCTAGACAGTCATTCCTCAAAAAAAAGGAAAAAAACCTAAAGAGAGGAAAAATAGAGTCAAAACAAAAATAGAGAAAAATGTCAGTTCAACAACGTGTAGCACACAGAGCTCCAATGACCTGTAGACCAGTCCACAGCCCCAGGAATAGAAGCATGGATCCAGCCCAGGGCAACCCAGGAAACTTCAGGGCAGGATCAACAATACAGGAACCGTAGATGTCCCCCCAGCAGCAATTGAGGAGGCAGACCGTGCGTAGACAGGAGCTGCAAATAGGGAGTACAGTGCAGCAGGGCCCCAAGAGCCCCATATCATCCAAGATAGCAGGTGCATCAGAGGAAATTAAATGGAGTCCAACCAGTCAGCAGCCTCCCCCGCCGAATTGAAGAAAAGGACAGATCCCTTGTAATCCACACGCAAGCGGCTCGGGTACATCATACCATATTTCAGGCCCTTGGTTCTCAGGAGTTTGCGCACTTCAGTAAATGATCTGCGTTTCTTCTGCGTTTCCACAGAGAAGTCAGGAAATAACATTATCTTGCTGTTCTCAAACTGCAATTCCTCCTGCTTCCTGGCCTCAGAGAGGATACGATCCCTGTCACGGAAGTTCAAAAAGCGGACCAGAAACGGGCGCGGGGGGGCCCCGGGTGGCCGAGGTCCCGTGGGAACCCTATGGGCCCTCTCCACCACATATGTCGGGGGAGGGGGAGGCAATTTGAGTAGATCACAAAAGAACTTCTCAGCAAACAATGTAGAATTAGATCCCTCAGCCTTCTCTGGCAAGCCGACCACCCTGATATTGTTGCGACGCTGTCGGTTCTCAGCATCCTCCATCTTGTCCGCCAAAGCATTCACCTGGGCCTGCATGGCAATGATTTGTGCCGAATGGGAAGCGGTAACATCCTCCACCTCAGACACCCTGCCCTCAGTCTCAGTCAGGCGCCCCCTGATTTTATCCAGATCATGGCGGATTAGGGTACATTCAGAGGCCAGGTGGTCAATCCGGAGCATCAGGGCAGTTTTTGAGGCGTCTATAGCAGCCAGTATGGGAGCAGTAATATCCCCCCCTCCATGCGACCCCCCATTCTGACCAGCGGTCCCCGGCAGAGACCCCCCGATACCTGAGTCCATAGGCTGTGCCATAGGAGGGTCCCCGGCCCCCGCGGACATCTTTCCCGACTTCAGGAAGGCCTGGGCGCCTGTGGCTGCAGAGGAAGAAGATGAGGCCTGGACCTGCAAGATGGCGGCGGCCGCTTTCGCGCCTCGCGGCGGGACCGCTCGTTTAGGCCGCGGGGTCGGTGCTGAAACCCGGGATTTTCTCCCCGGCATCCGTGCCCCACCTGTGCCCGATGCGGAGGAGGGCAAAACCGCCGCGATCCGAGGCACAGGGGCCGTGGATGGAGCCGGATAAGATCAGGATGGTGGAGAGCTCTGCTAACACACGTCCGGCGCCGTCTACATCCCGGCCACGCCCCCCGAAGATACTTTATTTAAAGGACACTTTGCAAAGATTCCTTTGGGCCAGTGGGTCAGAGTAAAGTTGGAAGGAACTATGTGGGAGTTGCTACCTTGTGAGAGAAGGGTAGTGGCTAGTTGTCTCTTTAGAGGGAGGGGTGCCAGAGCTAAGGATCCCTTGAAGAGTTCTTATGGATACTCACAAGTAGGTAAGCTTTGCTAAGGCTTCAGCAATAATAGCCTGTGCCAGGAGAAGATGTGTTGCCTCCGTGTTGCAGAGAGGACACTGTGAACACCACACTGTGAATCTAAGATGGAAAAGGACCTGGGGGTCCTAGTCAACAACAAGCTTGGCAGTGGCATGCAATGCCAAACCGCTGCAAGCAAAGCCAACAGAATACTGGCATGTATAAAAAAAGGGATTCACTCCAGAAATTAAGAGACTATTCTCCCACTCTACAAGACTCTAGCCACATCTTGAATATGCCGTCCAGTTCTGGGCACCGGTCCTCAGAAGGGATGTGCTGGAACTGGAGAGAGTCCAGAGAAGGGCAAGAAAAATAAGTAGGGGAATGGAGGACATCAGCTATGAGGAAAGACTGCAAGCATTGAACTTATTCTCTCTAAAGAGACGCTTGAGATGAGATATGATATCAAATGTACAAATACTGTACTGGTGACCATAGCATAAGGAACAAACTTTTCATAGAAAGGGAATACAATAAGACACGTGGCCACTCACTAAATTTAAAAGAAAGGCGGTTTAACCTTAAAATACGTAAAGGGTTCTTTACTGTCAGAGCAGTAAGGATGTGGAATTCTCTTCCACAAGCAGTGGTATCAGCAGGGAGCATCGATAGTTTAAAAAAACTATTAGATGGCCACCTTAAAGACCACAACATCCTAACTTGTAGGTCTGACTAGGATAGGAAAGAGTCAGTGCGCTGGTAATTGAGACTTGAGAACGGGAAGGTTAGTGGTAGAGATTCTGCGAATGAGAAGGTTGCCTCTGCGGAGAGGGCAGTCTTACTGTTTGTTTATAGGATGAAGGGTTACTACATGCTCACTCTTTTCCTTTACAGGCTTGTAGGGGATCTTCATGCCTTTGAAAGGTTGCCTATTGTCTATTTTACTGTATGTACAATCCCGATTCCAAAAAAGTTGGGACACTGTACAAATTGTGAATAAAAATAGAATGCAATGATGTGGAAATGTTGTGTGATGTTCAAATTTCAATATTTTATTCAGAATACAACATAGATGACATATCAAATGTTTAAACTGAGAAAATTTATAATTTTAAGGGAAAAATAAGTTGATTTTAAATTTCATGTCATCAACACATTTCAAAAAAGTTGGGACAAGGCCATGTTTACCACTGTGTGGCATCCCCTCTTCTTTTTATAACAGTCTGCAAACCTCTGGGGACTGAGGAGACAAGTTGCTCAAGTTTAGGAATAGGAATGTTGTTCCATTCTTGTCTAATACAGGCTTCTAGTTGCTCAACTGTCTTAGGTCTTTTTTGTCACATCTTCCTCTTTATGATGCACCAAATCTTTTCCATGGGTGAAAGATCTGGACTACAGGCTGGCCATTTCAGTACCCTAATCCTTCTTCTACGCAGCCATGATGTTGTAATTGATGCAGTATGTGTTCTGGTATTGTCATGTTGGAAAATGCAAGGTCTTCCCTCAAAGAGACGACATCTGGATGGGAGCATATGTTGATCTAGAACTTGTATATACCCTTGATGGTGCCTTTCCAGATGTGTAAGCTGCCCATGCCACACGCATTCATGCAACCCCATACCATCAGAGAAGCAGGCTTCTGAACTAAGCGCTGATAACAACTTGGGTTGTCCTTGTCCTCTTTAGTCCGGATGACATGGCGTCCCAGTTTTCCAAAAAGAACTTCAAATGTTGATTTGTCTGACCACAGAACAGTTTTCCACTTTGCCACAGTCAATTTTAAATGAGCCTTGGCCCAGAGAAAATGCCCGCGCATTTGGATCATGTTTAGATATGGCTCCTTTTTTGGCCTATAGAGTTTTAGTCGGCAACGGCGAATGGCACGGTGGATTGTGTTCACCGACAATGTTTTCTGGAAGTATTCCTGAGCCCATGTTGTGATTTCCATTACAGTAGCATTCTTGTATGTGATGCAGTGCCGTCTAAGGGCCCGAAGATCACAGGCATCCAGTATGGTTTTCCGCCTTGATGCTTACGCACAGAGATTGTTCCAGATTCTCTGAATCTTTGGATGATATTATGCACTGTAGATGATGATAACATCAAACAGTTTGCAATTTTTCTCTGAGAAACTCCTTTCTGATATTGCTCCACTATTTTTCGTCGCAGCATTGGGGGAATTGGTGGTCCTCTTCCCATCTTGACTTCTGAGAGACACTGCCACTCTGAGAGGCTCTTTTTATACCCAATAATGTTGCCAATTGGCCTAATAAGTTGCAAATTGGTCCTCCAGCTGTTCCTAATATGTACATTTAACTTTTCCGTCCTCTTATTGCTACCTGTCCCAACTTTTTTGGAATGTGTAGCTCTCATGAAATCCAAAATGAGCCAATATTTGGCATGACATTTCAAAATATATATATTATATTGTGAATAAAATATAAGTTTATGAGACTTGTAAATTGGATCATTCCTTTTTTACTCATAATTTGTACAGTGTCCCAACTTTTTTGGAATTGGGTTTGTATATACAGTATCTCACAAAAGTGAGTACACCCCTCACATTTGTGTAAATATTTTATTATATCTTTTCATGTGACAACACTGAAGAAATGACACTTTGCTACAATGTAAAGTAGTGAATGTACAGCTTGTATAAGGGCTCTTTCACACGGCCGCTCCGCGTGAAAGCTCCGCTGCGGGACTTTTTTTTTTTCACGGAGCGGATGACATTTGTGTCATCCGCTCCGTGTGCCCGCATATCATCCCATCCGTTTGCGGATGATATGCGGACATAATGTACGTCTATGTGGATTGCGGATGTCAGCGGATGACACCGCTGACATCCGATTTTCCTTCCTTTACGTTTTTTGAACAGAACAAAAATAGGGTTCTGTTCCCTTCCAAAAAACGGAACAGAACTGAAAGGAGGAAAATCGGATGTCAGCGGAGGGTATTCCGCTGACATCCGCAATGCCATAGACTTACATTATGTCCGCAAAAAAATAGGATGATTTGCGGACAAGCGGAGCGGCCGTGTGAAAGAGCCCTAACAGTGTAAGTTTTCTGTCCCCTCAAAATAACTCAACACACAGCCATTTATGTCTAAACCCATGGCAACAAAAGTGAGTACACCCATAAGTGAAAATGTCCAAATTGGGCCCAAAGTGTCAAGATTTTGTGTGGTCGGCATTATACTCCAGTACTGCCTGGAGTTCACCAGAGCTTCACAGGTTGCAACTGGAGTCCTCTTCCACTCCTCCATGAGGACATCACAGAGCTGGTGGCTGTTAGAGACCTTGCGCTCCTCCACCTTCCGTTTGAGGATGCCTCACAGATGCTCAACAGGGTTTAGGTCTGGAGACATGCTTTGGCCAGTCCATCACCTTTACTATCAGCTTCTTTAGCAAGATAGTGGTCGTCTTGGAGTTGTGTTTAGGGTCATTATCATGTTGGAATACTGCCCTGCAGCCCAGTCTCCAAAGAGAGAGGATCAAGCTCTGCTTCAGTATGTCACAGTACATGTTGGCATTCATGGTTCCCTCAATGAACTGTAGCTCCCCAACCGGCAGCACTCATGCAGCCCCAAACCATGACATTCCCACCACCATGCTTGACTGTAAGGCAAGACACACTTGTCTTTATACTCCTCACCCGGTTGCTGCCACACAAGCTTGACAACTTGAACCAATGAAGATTATCTTGGTCTCATCAGACCACAGGACATGGTTCAAATAATCCATGTCCTTAGTCTGCTTGTCTTCAGCAAACTGTTTGCGGGCTTTCTTGTGCATCATCTTTAAGAGAGGCTTCCTTCTGGGACAACAGCCATGCAGACCAATTTGATGCAGTGTGATGTGTATGGTCTGAGCACCGACAGACTGACCCCCCACCCCTTCAATCTCTGGAGCAATGCTGGCAGCACTCATACGTCTATTTCCCAAATACAACCTCTGGATATGATGCTGAATACATGCACTCAACTTCTTTGGTCGACCATGGTGAGTCCTGTTCTGAGTGGAACCTGAGTGGATACTATATATGTATACAGTATCTCACAAAATTGAGTACACCCCTCACATTTTTGTAAATATTTTATTATATCTTTTCATGTGACAACACTAAAGAAAAGACACTTTTCTACAATGTAAAGTAGTGAGTGTACAGCTTGTATAACAATGTAAATTCGCTGTCCCCTCAAAATAACTCAACACACAGCCATTCATGTCTAAACCGCTGGCAACAAAAATGAGTACACTCCTTGAAAAATGTCCAAATTGGGCCCAAAGTGTCAATATTTTTTTCCAGCACTGCCTTAACCCTTTTGGGCATGGAGTTCAATGGTACATAAATTTGCAAACAAAAGGGTTTTATATCTACAACTCCTGACAAAAAGTATGGAATTACCACTCTTGGAAAATGTAAATTCAATTGTTTAATTGTGTAGAAAATAAAATCACAGACATGCTAACTATTTTCATTTAACATTCCAACCTTTGGGTTTAATAAACAACTGAAAAAATAAAAAAAGAAAGAAAACTGAAGTCAATTGCAACTGATTTTGCAGATCAAGCAGAGTAAAAAAAAATATGGAATCACTCAATTCTGAGGAAAATATTATGGAATCACCATGTACTTTGCAGTTCTAAAACAAACGTCTGCATCACATAACATCTGCTACTTAGTCTGCAGTTAAAAAAGAGTGCTTGCACACCTTGGCGAGCTGTTGCACCAACCTGATTGACATGATTATAAAACTTTTTCAAGAAGATAAATCATCACAGAATGTTGCATAAGATGTTGGTTGTTCCCAGTCAGCTGTGTCTAAAATCTGGACCAAGTACAAATCAAATGGGAAGGTTGTCATAGGGAAGCCAAGGGTAGACCAAGGAAGACATCAAAGCCTCAAGATAGAAAACATAAAGCAAAATGCCTTGAAAACCAGAAATGCACAACAGAACAAATGGTCAGAAGGTGGAGTCAATGTCTGACCGAACTGCAGAACATCACATAAAGGAAATGGGATTTACATACAGAAAAGCCAAACGAAATCTACCATTAACACCTAAACAAAAAAAAAAAAAAAACAAGGTGACAGTTGGCTTAAGAAAAGCAATCATGGACTGTGGATGACTTGATGAAAGTGATATTCAGTGATGAATCACAAATCTGCATTGAGCAAGGTGATTATGCTTGAACTTTTTTTGGGTGCCGTTCCAATGAAATGTATGAAGATGACTGCCTGAAGATAACATGCAAATTTCACAATCGTTGATGATATGGGGTTGCATGTCAGGTAAAGGTATGGACGGGGTAGATGACAGTCATTAAATCTTCAATAAATGCACAAGTTTATATTGAGATTTTGGAAACTTTTCTTGTTCCATCAATTGAGGATGATAGTGTCAAAGGCATGGCCTGCAAATAGCCCAGACCTCAATCCAATTGAAAATCTATGGTGGAAATGAAAGAAAATGGTCAATGACAAGGCTTCAACCTGCAAAGCTGATCTGGCAACTGCAATAAGAGAAAGTTGGACCCAGATTGATGAAGAATACTGTTTGTCAATAGTTAAATCAATGCCTCAGAGAATTCAAGCTGTTATAAAAGCCAGGGGTGATGCAATAAAGTACTAGTGGTATACTGTAGGTTTTTTTTTTCATGATTCCATATTTTCCTTAGAATTGAGTGATTCCATATTTTTCTCTGCTTGATCTGCAAAAACAGTTGCAATTGACTACAGTTTTCTTTCTTTAATTTTTTTAAGTGTTTCTTAAAGCCAGAAGGTTGGAATATTAAAGTTTTGAGGCATGTCTGTGATTATTTTTTTTTCTACACAATGAAACAATTGAATGAACATTTTCCAAGAGTGGTGATTCCATAATTTTTACCAGGGGTTGTATTGTGGCAGTTGATGAATATATTAAATTAAATCTTTCTGTGCCTAAAGCTTAGCTTTAAATTCATTTCAGTTTTACCACGTGCAAATCAAAGTGTATGTCAAGCAAAAAACTTAGGAAACTATAAGAACCCCTATCTGGATTTTACTTATGTTCAAGGCTCCCTTAACCACCTCAATACTGGTCACTTAAACCCCCTTCCTTCCCAGACCAATTTTCAGCTTTTAGCGCTGTTGCATTTTGAATGACAATTGCGTGGTCATGCAACACTGTACCTAAACCAAATTTATGTCATTTTTTCCGCACAAATAGAGCTTTCTTTTGGTGGTATTTGATCACCGCCAGGTTTTTTCTTTTTTGGAGCAAAAAGAGACCGAAAAGTTTGAAAAAAAAAAAGTTTTTTTGTTTAGGTTATAAAATTTTGTAAATAGATACGTTTTTTCCTGCACTGATGAGCACTGATGACGCCGCACTGACAGGCACTGATGAGGAGACACTGATGGGGTGGCACTGATGGGGTGGCACTGATATGCAGCACTGATGGGCACTGATATGCAGCACTGATATGCAGCACTGATGGGCACTGATATGTGGCACTGATAGATAGCACTGATATGCAGCATTGGTGGGCACTGATAGGCAGCGCTGATGGGCACTGATAGGCAGCACTGATGGGCGGCACTGATGGGCGGAACTGATTGGCACTGATGGGGGGCACTGATGGGCAGCACTGGTGTGCAATAATAGGCACTGGTGGGCGGCACTGATAGATGGCAATAACGGGCACTGGTGGGCAGCACTGATAGATGGCATTGGTGGGCAGCACTGATAGGGGGGCACCACTGGCAGGCTCTCTGAGCTCTGTTTGCCATCCCTGGTGGCCATGGTGGGCATCCCTGGTGGTCATGGGTGGGCATCCCTGGTGGCTCTAGTGGCACCCCCTCCCCCCAGGGCTGCACTGGTAATCAATCATCTGATTACCAGCACAGACCCCCCCTGTGATCAGTGAGTAATTAGAAATACTCACTGATCACCCCGGCTGCAGAATCGATCCTCTCCTCTTCTCCTTACTGGATCTGTCAGGAGGAGAAGACATTACATGACGACCGTGATTGGACACAGCCGTCATGTGATCAGGAGGGCCAATCACAGGGCCCTCCTGCCGAGTCTTGTTGCTCTGTGTCCTAGGGACACAGACACATCGAGATCGCGCCGCTGCGCGTGCCCGCGGTGGCGCGATCTCTCTCCTTCTGAAGGATGTTCCGGAACGTCCGATCAGAAGGACGAGACTCACACCCGGCCGTATATGTACAATGGCCCAGGTGGGAGGTGGTTAAAGAGATTTACTATGACCCAGTCACACCAGTTTTCCCAGACAAGAGTGAGGAAAAATCTGCAATAGATACAAAGATAGAAATAAAAATCTAATCAAACTAAGAGGGGCCCTAGCATTTTACTACTATATTTAAAAAAAAGGCACTGTTGTTTTTGTCTGTGCCGCTCTTGGAATGTTCCCTTCACTTCCTGTATGCTAAAACTTTGTCAGCTGGAAAGAAAATGGAGAAATCCCTCTAGCTAAGTCCTACGTAGCAGAAAAACCCAACAGGGCTTCTAACCTTACTCCACTCCATCCAAACCTAGGAAAAATGTTTTAGCTTGAGATACATTTAAAGTGGTTGTAAACCTTTGAATTTTTAAATAAAAATAACAAACATGCCTACTGTATACTTACCTGCTCTGTTCAATCATTTTGCACTGAGCAGCTCTAATCCTCTTCTTCTAGGGTCCCCCGCCAGCGCTCCAAGCCCCTCCTCTTCAATCGGGTGCCCACATGGAGAGCTGCTTTCCTTGGGGGCACCCGTGCAGGCTCGTTCCCGAGTCCCACTGCTGCGTCCATTGACCCAGACAGCGTGACTCAGCCCTGCCCTCCGCTCCCATGTCACAGGATTTGATTGACAGCAGCAGGATCCAGTGGCTCACGCTTCTATCAATCTATTCTATGAGGAGAGAGACAATGGCTGGAGCCGCTGCGCTCGTGCCCAACGCTGGATCGGATCTGGCTCAGGTAAGAAAAAGGCAATTTTTTTTCATTGCCTGATATCCTAAAGAGTCTGGCCTCCACTCAGGCGCTTCTCTCTTCCCCCGAAAAACTTCACCCCCTCAAGCAGTTGTTAGCTTGGATACATTTAGCAGGTATAACATGGCTATCATTGGAATGTCTAATTTTATTACCTTTCTCTTTGCGTGCTCTTACATTATTACTTCTTTTTTGGCAAAGCCCAGGGCTACGTACATTTTATTATTCTCCATTTTCTTCTATCTTATGGGCAATCAGCCCTTTTTAATCCCTACTCTTCTTGTCTTCTCTCCCTTTTCTTTTCCTTTGGCTTGTTTCTAGTCTGAATAATACAGTTCTAATTACACTAGCTGAAAGGTTTTCTAATCAACTCCTGCACATATCTCTGATATTTTTTTTTATTTTTTCCAAGTCAAATTCTGGATTTTTTTTGTCTGCACTATATATCTATGTACAGGGAGTGCAGAATTATTAGGCAAATGAGTATTTTTGAGGATTAATTTTATTATTGAACAACAACCATGTTCTCAGTGAACCCAAAAAACTCATTAATATCAAAGCTGACTATTTTTGGAAGTAGTTTTTAGTTTGTTTTTAGTTTTAGCTATTTTAGGGGGATATCTGTGAGTGCAGGTGACTATTACTGTGCATAATTATTAGGCAACTTAACAAAAATCAAATATACAGTATACCCATTTCAATTATTTATTTTTACCAGTGAAACCAATATAACATCTCAACATTCACAAATATACATTTCTGACATTCAAAAACAAAACAAAAACAAATCAGTGACCAATATAGCCACCTTTCTTTGCAAGGACACTCAAAAGCCTGCCATCCATGGATTCTGTCAGTGTTTTGATCTGTTCACCATCAACATTGCGTGCAGCAGCAACCACAGCCTCCCAGACACTGTTCAGAGAGGTGTACTGTTTTCCCTCCTTGTAAATCTCACATTTGATGATGGACCACAGGTTCTCAATGGGGTTCAGATCAGGTGAACAAGGAGGCCATGTCATTAGCTTTTCTTCTTTTATACCCTTTCTTGCCAGCCACGCTGTGGAGTATTTGGACGCGTGTGATGGAGCATTGTCCTGCATGAAAAACTGAATTTTTGTAAGATCTTACCTGTAAAATTCCTTTCTCTGAGTCCTCCGACAGTCGCAGCCACTTCATATTCATCACTAATGGGTTATTGACCTTTGCTCCGCAGGAGTAGCTAGGCAACAAAATAGTTAATATCAAAGCTTTTAGCATATCCCACCCCTAGGGGGTGGTCCCCTCAGTCAATACCTCCCTGCTTCCTGCATTCCCAACTCAGTTTCAGTAGCATAGCAGTAGAGTACATAAACAAACCCCAAAAGACGGGTGGGGGCGGCGACTGTCGGAGGACTCAGAGAAAGGAATTTTACAGGTAAGATCTTACAAAAATTCAGTTTTCTCTTACGTCCTCCGACAGTCGCCGCCACTTCATATTCATCACTAATGGGGACGTCCCATAGCAGTGTAGACATGAGGGGTGGGAAAAAAAGCAGCCGCGCCTAAAGCAACGCAGTACCCACATCAGAGAAAGGAACCTTATCAAAGTAAGAGAACCAACTGGGCAACAGGAAAAAAACGTGCTCAACAGGAGCAACAACCCAGGAAAACAAGTAACCTAGGGATAAAGACATCCCAACAGCCAAGGACCCAAAACAAGGGGCCCTAAGGCACTGCCGCACTAAGAACTTTGCGGCCAAAGGAAGCATCCGCTGATGCCTGAACATCCACCTTGTAGAATTTTGAGACGGTGTGAACTGACGACCAAGTCGCCGCCTTACACACCTGGCCCACAGAAGCCTGATGATGATAGGCCCAAGACGTACTCAGAGACCTGGTAGAGTGCGCCTTCACAGGGAAAGGGGGAACCTTCCCCTTCAAAGCATAGGCTTGCACAATGGTCTGTCTGATCCATTTGGCGATGGTCGCAGCCGACGCTGCCATGCCCTTCCGAGGACCCTCTGGAAGAACAAAAAGAGAATCCGATTTGTGAAAGGATTTCGTCGATGACAGGTAAACCCTGATCGCCCGAACAACATCCAAGGAATGCAAAGCCACCTCCCTTGGATGCTTAGGCTTCGCGCAAAGCGAAGGCAAGACAATGTCCTCATTGAGGTGAAATTCCGAGATCCTCTTCGGAAGAAAAGAAGGGTTAGGTCGCTCCGATACCCTGCCAGCTCCGATACCCTGCCAGCCGAAGTGATCGCCACCAAAAAGGCAACCTCCTTAGACAAGAGAGGCAATGAGATCTCCCTGATCTTCTCAAAGGGAGCATGTTGCAACACGGACAGAACAAGGTTCAAATCCCATGGAGGTAAAGGATTCCTCCGAGGAGGAGCCAAGTGACGCACCCCTTGAACAAAGGTGCTAACCAAAGAATTAGACGCCACAGGGCGTTGAAAAAGAACGGCCAGTGCAGAGATCTGACCCTTAATCGTGGCCAACGCCAAACGCTGGTCCACTCCAGTTTGGAGGAAAGCCAACACTCTCAATACCGAGTACGAGCGAGGGGAATACCCCCTGGACTCACACCAGGAAAAGTACGCCTTCCAAGTACGGTAGTAAATCTTCCCCGAAGAGGCTTTTCTAGCCTTGATCAAAGTGGGAATGACCTCAGGGGAGAGATCCCTATCCTTCAGGACCTGGCTCTCAACAGCCAGGCCGTTAAAGCCAGTGACTGTAAAGCAGGATGGAAGATCGGTCCTTGAGACAGGAGATCTTCTCAAAGAGGCAGACGCCACGGAGCGTCGACCGCCAGATTCACAAGGTCTGCGTACCAAGACCGGCGAGGCCAGTCCAGTGCCACCAGAATCACCGTGCGCGGTTCCGAGGCCAACCTGCGAAGGAACCTGGACAGCAGCTGAATCGGTGGAAAGGCATACATCAGACGATACTGACTCCAGGACGTCACTAACGCGTCTGAGGCGTCTGCCCGAGGATCGCGCGTCCTTGCCATGAACCTTTCCACCTTGTTGTTTAGACGAGACGCGAACAGGTCCACATCTGGGGACCCCCACTTCGCGCACAGCATCTGAAAGACATCCGGGTGAAGTGACCATTCTCCCTGGTCCAGGGTCTGGCGACTCAGATAATCCACCTGCCAGTTCTCCACCCCCGGAATGTGAACTGCCGTTATCGCCGGGATGTGCGTCTTGGCCCAAGACAGAATGTCGGCTACTTCCCGAGCCGCTCGGGCACTCCTGGTGCCCCCTTGGTGGTTGATGTAGGCCACCGCTGTGGCATTGTCCGTCTGCACCCGAACCGGACAGCCTTGAAGCCTGTCCGTCCAACGCAGAAGGCAGAGATGTATTGCTCGCAATTCCAGAATGTTGATCGGAAGGGAGGATTCCTCCCCCGACCAAGTTCCCTGGGCGGACAGAACGCCCAGGACACCACCCCAGCCCGACAGGCTGGCATCCGTGGTGATCACCGTCCACGACAAAGGACGAAAAGACTTTCCCCCGACACCGCCGGGGACTGGAGCCACCACAAAAGACCCCTTCGGGTGAGGCGGCTCAACGAAATCCGCAGATCCAGAGATTGCGGACGCCCGTCCCACTTGGCCAGGACCTCCGCCTGAAGATCCCGTGTGTGAAACTGGGCGAAAGGAATCGCCTCGAAAGCCGAGACCATCAATCCCAGACACCTCATACACGTCCGGAGGGACGAGCACTGATTGTCCCTGAGGGACCTGACTTCGTTCTGAAGTGTCCGGAGCTTGTCTTCTAGCAGGAAGACCTTCGCTTGAACAGAGTCCAGTATCATCCCCAGGTAGGGAAGACGAACGGACGGACACAACGTTGACTTTGGGAAATTTATCGTCCAACCGAACTCCTGCAGAGTCTGCATCGTGATGGACAGGTCGTTCACCAGGCCCTGACTGGTCGCAGACCGAATCAAGATATCGTCCAGATACCCCAAGACAGAGATGCCCTGGGCTCTCAGTAAAGCCAGGACCGGCGCAAGCACCTTGGTGAAAACCCGCGGAGCCGAAGCAAGACCGAAGGGTAACGCCACAAATTGGTAGTGATCCTCCGCAATGGCGAATCGAAGGTACCTCTGGTGACCCTCGAAAATTGGAATGTGAAGATACGCATCCTTCAAATCGATGGAGGCCATGAATTCCCCCGGAACCAGGGCAGCCACCACCGAGCGCAGGGATTCCATGCGAAATTTGCGAACCCGCACAAAGTGGTTCAGAGCTTTCAAGTCCAGAATCTGACGTACCTTGCCCTCCTTTCTGGGCACAGTGAACAGATTGGAATAGAACCCCCGAAATCTGTCCCGATGAGGCACCGGAACCACCACTCCCTGGGCCCGCAGGTCCCGCACCGCCAGGTGCAGATCCCGCAAGCGCTCCGGAGTCAGCTGAAGGTTTGAGGGGAAAAATCTGCCCGCTGGCCGAGAGAGAAACTCGATCTTGTAACCAGATCGAACGATTTCCTGAACCCACCTGTCCCGAATGCGGTCCAGCCAGGGTTGAAGAAAATCGAGCAAACGTCTCCCCACCCCAGAACTGGGTGAGGGCGTCCCTTCAGGCCGTATTGTTATGGGCAGCGGACCCGGACTGGCCGGACTTCTGCTTACCCGTCCACGGCTTCTTCTGGGAGCCTTGGCCCTTGAAGGGCTTGCCCTTATAGTGCGACTGAAAGGCACGAAAGGACCCCTGAGAGGGTCTAAACGAGGTATTCTTCTTACCGCGAACAAACTTAGTCTTGTGAGTTTGGGGCAAGAGAGTGCTCTTACCCCCAGAAATACCTTTTATCAGAGTATCCAAAGATTCGCCAAAAAGGCGAGATCCCGCGTAGGGCAAGTTAGCTAAAGTCTTGTGAGAAGATTGGTCAACAGACCAACATTTCAGCCATATAAGGCGACGGTTCAATACCGCCACACTTGAAAGACGCACAGCCAAAGGGACCAAATCTAAGTCCGCATCACACAAATACATGACACCCTGATGAATCTGATCCACCATAGCCAAAGGTTTCGGCGGGGCAGAGTCAGCCACCAGGGTGCGCCTGAGCACCTGCGTCCAATCCGCAATAGCCTGGGCTGCCATAATGGAAGCAAAAATAGGCTTCAGCATAGAGCCAGCAACCGTATAAGAATGACGGGCCAGAGACTCCAATCTCCTGTCCGTCGGGTCCCGGAACACCGGGATATCCTCAGCAGGGATCGCAGTTGATTTATTCAAAATCGCCACCGCGTGATCCACCTGAGGCGGCACACACCAACGCTCATCAGTGGCGGGTGTAAATGGATAATGCAGTTTGAACCAACTCGGCACAGCAAAAGGCTTTTTTAAATTGCGCCATTGCTCATCCACCGCGCGCTGAAATTCCGTAGAGCAAGGAAAAACCTGCGATGTTTTGCGTTTCCTTTGCGTCCCATAAGAGGACAGCAAAACAGGAGGACATGGTTCATCCTGCAAATGCAGCGTTTGCTTGATAGAAGCAACCAACTCATCCATGAGTGAAAGCTCTTCAGACGAGCCAGGGGGAGAATTATCAACCCCTTCTACCTCAGCCTCCCCCTCAGACCCCACAAGGTCTAGAGATGAGTGAGACCCTGAGAAGGGCACTCCAGCCATAGCAGCCCCATCGCCCTCTGAATCAGAGGAAATAAACACCCTGGGCCGTTTTGTGGATCGATCAGCCACCAGCATCTGCACCTGAGCAGCCAAATTTGCCACAATAGTAGCCAGATCAGCCCCCTCGGGGGAAGCAGCAGCCCCTTGGCCCCCCACCAAGGCAGGAGGAAACTTGCAATCCTGAGAGTCCATGCCCCAGTAGTATTAGGAAAAAAGGAGTACTGCCCCTTTAAGATCGCGGCGAGCGTAGCCCACCGCACCCACTGAATACACCGACCCCACAGGGATAAGAACACTAGGCAAGGAATACAGGAAAATGGAAAGGTAAAAACCTGGAGAGATCACACAGGCTGCTACCACCGATCGCTGTCCCAGAGCAAAAGGAAGTGATGCATGACTGACCGCCCCTGTAAAGCCTATGTAAGGCTACACAAACATGGCCGCTCGGCTGAGGATTTCATAGGCAAATAGAAAATGGCGCCGACATGTGGCCTGATCGATCGCCGCCAAAAATGGCGGCGTTTGGCGCCAAAACGCCGCGCCTTACCACACAGGACCGGCCACCACAATTCTGCCGCAAAAAAATGGTGGGTCGCCACAGCGATCGCCGCACAGCATGTCCAAACCCAGGCTGCTTCATGTATGCACTCAGCAGAGCAGGAGAGCCCCCCCCCCTCGCAGCCCACACACAGGCAGTAATTCCACACAGGAACTGACAGGGAGCTCAGCAGCCACACAGACATGCAGGGTCACACAGTCCCAGACTGACACCCAATAGACAGGTCCCCACATAGAGATACACTTACCGGTCCGGATGGCGTGGGGAGCCTGCTCCAGCGACCAAACCGCTGTACTGAGGACAGGGAGTGTAGCAGCCGTGACGCAGTGGAACTGCGGTGCGAAACCGCAATGGCGTCCAGTGAGGTAGCCACCTCACAGATAGCATCCCTGTAGCGAACAGGGATGGGTCGTTCAATGTGCCAGGGAAACCTGCGCTGAACGCTCGATGGCAGGCTGGGAAGCCCCCGGCCCTGAGCCCTGGGATCCAGGGTGGCCAGTCCAAGACCCAGCTCCGCACGATCATCTTCATCAGAAGAAGCTAACTAATGCTGAAAATAAACAGCTAAGTAAAAGAAAGAGAAAAAAACTCCAAATAAAATCAAAAAAGAGAAAAGAAGCTGAGACTGAGAGCCCCAGCACAGGAACAGCCAGCCTACTACTAAGCTAGGCATTAGAAACTAATTAGAGTTGGGAATGCAGGAAGCAGGGAGGTGTTGACTGAGGGGACCAACCCCTAGGGGTGGGATATGCTAAAAGCTTTGATATTAACTATTTTGTTGCCTAGCTACTCCTGCGGAGCAAAGGTCAATAACCCATTAGTGATGAATTTGAAGTGGCGGCGACTGTCGGAGGACGTAAGAGAAATCATGTTTTTCTTGAAGGATGCAGACTTCTTCCTGTACCACTGCTTGAAGAAGGTGTCTTCCAGAAACTGGCAGTAGGACTGGGAGTTGAGCTTGACTCCATCCTCAACCCGAAAAGGCCCCACAAGCTCATCTTTGATGATACCAGCCCAAACCAGTACTCCACCTCCACCTTGCTGGCGTCTGAGTCGGACTGGAGCTCTCTGCCCTTTACCAATCCAGCCACGGGCCCATCCATCTGGCCCATCAAGACTCACTCTCATTTCATCAGTCCATAAAACCTTTGAAAAATCAGTCTTGAGATATTTCTTGGCCCAGTCTTGACGTTTCAGCTTGTGTGTCTTGTTCAGTGGTGGTCGTCTTTCAGCCTTTCTTACCTTGGCCATGTCTCTGAGTATTGCACACCTTGTGCTTTTGGGCACTCCAGTGATGTTGCAGCTCTGAAATATGGCCAAACTGGTGGCAAGTGGCATCTTGGCAGCTGCACGCTTGACTTTTCTCAGTTCATGGGCTGTTATTTTGCGCCTTGGTTTTTCCACACGCTTCTTGCGACCCTGTTGAGTGCTGCATCCCTCTGCAAGATATCTCACTATTTTTGACTTTTCTGAGCCTGTCAAGTCCTTCTTTTGACCCATTTTGCCCAAGGAAAGGAAGTTGCCTAATAATTATGCACACCTGATATAGGGTGTTGATGTTATTAGACCACACCCCTTCTCATTACAGAGATGCACATCACCTAATATGCTTAATTGGTAGTAGGCTTTTCGAGCCTATACAGCTTGGAGTAAGACAACATGCATAAAGAGGATGATGTGGTCAAAATACTAATTTGCCTAATAATTCTGCACTCCCTGTATTCTGTTATCTTGGACTGTAGATTGTACAGTTGGAATTTATTTTTACCCCTCCATGTACTACGTATATTCAGACAATATTTTGTTGAATGTACATTTCTTTTCTGCTAAAATAATAATAAATCACATATTTGATTATAAGGAGAAATGAATGTTACCTTTAACAATACGTGCATTCTCAAATAAATGAGGTATTTCAAATACCGCTCATAGAGAAGTTTATATAAAAAGGATATTCAATGTTCAATTTACAGTATGTTCTCTTCAGTTACACATTAGAAAACAACAATGGTAAAGTCTGCCTCTAAACAATCGTACAATATATTTCTAAAATGACTTTCGTTTTACAACAGAAAAAAAGAACCTGTTTCACTCACGTGTATCCATGGCTACATTTTAGAATTATAATGTGCTCTTTTTATAACGATTCCTTTTATAACACCACCCACACTTACCACCAGCCAGGTAACTTCTCAGCAGGAAAAGTGGTAATATTGTGCTGCTTTATCCATATTTATACATTAATCTCTTTTAATACTGCCAAGCATAATGTCAGTTTTGACCTATGATGTAACAAGTGGTAAAAGCAAGGGTGCTCATATGATATAGCTACAGGGCTGGATACAGAGACTTGATTCACTATTGATAGTCTTCAAGTACATATGATGGAAGTAAAATGCACAGCTCATTTAAAACATGCAGCAAACATCTTGTAAACATGCCATATGATGCCATGCATAGAATATGCAAAATATACTGTATATGAAGCAAATATTTTTTTTTTAATTTGTTTTACTTATTCATGCTAGGCTAAAAAAAGAAAGTACAGTTTAAAAATAAGGTTGTACTCAATGTTTTGCACATTCGTGGCACATCTGTAATAACAGTTCACAACTCGTCCTTTAGAGAAGTAGTGGATTGTGGAGCATTAGGCCAAGCAAGCTGAATTACGACAATTAAAGTAATGAACATAATTGACTGTTCTAACTTTTTTTACTCGCATGCAGAAATAATATCAGCAGGGGACAGTCAAGGATATGAATGTTGTAGGATTCTTTGATCCCTTTGGTTTTGGTTTTCACTTTTGTTTTTTTTCTGTAGTGTTTTTTTTCCGTGGTGCTGATCTCTGTGTAATCACCTTTAAGGCCGGGTTCACATTGCTCCAACACATAAGACGTTCCGATCTGACTTTGTCCTGTGACTTCCATGCGACTTCAATGAACAAGATTTAACTTTGATCCTACTTTGAGATGATTGTGACTTGTCCTTTGACCAATTAAAAAACAATTTCTTTGCTTCTGGTATGGAGGAAACCTCACACCAAATATATAAAAAAACAGCATGGGGTCCCCCCCTAGATCCATACTAGGCCCTTTAAATCTGGTATGGATCTTGAAGGGAAACTCCACGGCAAAATTAAAAAAAAAAAAAAAAAAACGATTAGGATCCCCCAAGACCATACCAGACCCTTCAGTCTGGTATGGATTTTGAGGGAAACCCCGCGCCAAAACAAACAAACGGCTTAGGGTCCCCCCAAAATCCATACCGGACTCTTATTCGAGCACGCAGCCTGGCAGGCCTGGAAAAAGGGAGGGACAAGCGATCGTTCCCCCCTCCTGGACAATACCAGGCCACATCCCCTCAACATGGGCTCTTCACCACCCACCCCAAAGAGCCTGTGATGGTTGTGGGGATCTGCGGGCAGGGGGTTTGTCGAAATCTGGAAGCTACCTTTAAACAAGGCAGCCCCCCAGATCCTGGCTGCCCCTATGTGAATAAGTATGGGGTAAATTGTACCCCTATACATTCACCAAACAAAATAAAAAAAGAAGTGTATTGTTACAAGAGACAGTTTACAAAAAATGAAGAATGTCCCCCTTTCTAGCTCCAACGTGTGTCTTCTTTCTCCTATTCCACCACTATGTCTTCTTCCTCTGGTCTTCTCCCTCTGCTGATGGATTCTCCCTCCTCTGATGTCTTCTTCCTCCAGTCTTCTCCCTCTGCCGATGTCTTCTCCCTCCGGTGAGGTCTTTTGCAGCCGCTGACCTGCTAAAAATCTAACTATGGGGCATGGCCATCCGGTGACATCACCAGACACCCTGCCCCTTGTAAAATCACTGACTCCTGATGCCACAAGGGGGCGGGATCACCGGATGACCACGCCTCATAACTATATAAGAAACAGCAGACAACGGAGCTGACACAACAGCAAGAGCCAAAATCGGAGGACCAGTTTAGTTTTATTTTTAGCGGGTTGGCAGTGGCATAAGACATCACCAAAGGAATAAGACATCAGAGGAGGCAGAACACATCAGCGGAGGGAGAAGACCAGAGGAAGAAGACATTGGTGTCGGAACCGAAGAAAGAAGACACGTTGGAGCTACGATAGTGGACATTCTTCAATTAATAAAGGACTTGTCAAAAACTGTCTCTTGTTTTTTGTAGCACATTTCTTTTTTTTTGATGAATGTGTAGAGAGCTTCCAGACTCCGATAAGCCACCTGCCTGCAGACCCCCACAAGTACCGCCCAGGGTTGTCGGGAAGAGGCCCATCAACATGTGGACAAGGTGCTTTGAGGTGGGGGGCCCAGAGCCCCCCCTGCCCCAAAGCACCTACCCCCCCCCATGTTAGGACCTTTCTTATAGGGAAACAATGATTTTGACATGTCATACGACTTGTACTCTCGAAGTCAGAGCGTATGTCGGACCAGTGTAAACTGGCCCTAAAGGCACATTATCCTTAAAAATGTCTATGCCTAGCTATGTAAAAGGGGATGTATACACAAATTCAGGTTCAGCTTATTGCTTTAACCACTTCAGTTTCGGAAGGTTTACCCCCATCAACATGTGGACAAGGTGCTTTGAGGTGGGGGGCCCAGAGCCCCCCCTGCCCCAAAGCACCTACCACCCCCCCCATGTTAGGACGGTTCTCATAGGGAAACAATGATTTTGACATGTCATACGACTTGTACTCTCGAAGTCAGAGCGTATGTCGGACCAGTGTAAACTGGCCCTAAAGGCACATTATCCTTAAAAATGTCTATGCCTAGCTATGTAAAAGGGGATGTATACACAAATTCAGGTTCAGCTTATTGCTTTAACCACTTCAGCTTAGGAAGGTTTACCCCCCTTCATGACCAGGCAATTTTTGGCGATACAGCACTGCATTAATTTAACTGACAATTGTGCAGTTGTGTGACATTGTACCTATATAAAATGTATGTCCTTTTTTCCCCACAAATAGAGCTTTCTTTTGGTGGTATTTTATCACCTCTATGATTTTTGGTTTTTGCGCTATAAGCAAAAAAAGACCGACAATTTTGAAACAATATATATATATTTTTTACTTTCTGCTATAAAACACATCCAAATAAAAATGTAAAAATCTAATTTCTTCATAAATTTAGGCCAATATGTATTCTGCTACACATTTTTGGTAAAAAAAATCCCAGTAAGTGTATATTGATTGGTTTGCGCAAAAGTTATAGCGTCTATAAACTATTAAATCAAAATTTCATAAATATATTCATTTATGTTTTTACTAGTAATAGCGGCGATCAGCAATTTATAGCGGGACGGCGACATTGCATTGGACAAATTGGACACATAATTAAACTTTTGACACATTTCTGGGGTTCAGTGACACTAATACAGTGATCAGTGCTGAATATGTGCACGGTCACTTTACTAATGACACTGGCAGGGAAGGGGTTAACATCAGGGGGCAAGCAAAGGGTTAAATGTGTGCCTAAAATGTGCTTACTCACTGTGTGGGAGGTGCTTGTACTAGGGGAAGGCAGAGATCCGTGTTCCTGTTTTGCAGAAACACAGGATCACTACCTTCCCTACTGACAGAATGGCAATCTGCCTTGTTTACATTGGCAGACTGCCATTCTGCTTCTGTCCCGAACGATCCACGGGTTCTGGTGGACCCGTTGATTGGCTCCCGCTGTTTCCAGTCACAGTGTGAGCAGGTCACCAGCGGCGCGTGTGCGCGCCTCAGATTTGGAAGTGCAGGATCACGTTCGGGGAGAGCCGCCTTGCATATGTACAGTATATGGTCGGCAAGCAGTTAACGTGGTTCTAAAGGCAGAAGGTTTTTTACCTTAATGCATTCTCTGTGTAGACGTTCCTGTTCAATGGGAATGTTGGAAAACATTTATCGATCAGCAGCTGGGGCCAATCAGCTACAGCTGCTGATCAGTGTATTCTAACAGCAGAGAGTCCTGCTGTCAGAATACAATGTCTCTGCGAGGGAATTTCTCCATTTGCCGTGCTTTTGAGGAACGAAAAATCTGTTCTAAATCATCCATGACCACTTAACCGTGAACACATTTCATTCTCGCTCACGAGTCCCGCTGCTGCATCCATTGACACAGACAGCAGGGCTTGGCCCCGCCCCCGGCTCCCATGTCACTGAATTTAAATTAAGAGCAGCGAGAGCCAATAGCTCCTTCTGCTATCAATCTATCCAATAAGGACCCGAGACAGCAGCTAGAGCCACTGGGCTCATGCTCGTCGCTGGAACGATTAGGTTCAAGTAAGAAAAAGAGGGGGGGGGGGTTCTGGGGGGCAGCTGAAGCAGCGCTCCCACCCCCCACTCAGCAGCGGGGACTCTGATGCATGGGGCAGGCGGCTCCGATTGCTGCCTGACACCCATGATTGTTCCCCACTGAGAGAGAAGAACGGTCAGCTGTTATAAACACAGCTGACCATTCTCTCTGGAATGATCACAGAGCCCCTGTGATCCTGCTATATAGGATCACAGGTCTCTATGATCATTTCACAAGCCACGCCCCCCCACAATTAGAATCACTCCGCTAGGCTCACATTTAACCCCTTGATCACCCACAGTGTTAACCCCTTCCCTGCCAGTGTCATTATTAAAGAAACAGTGCATATTTTTCTAGCACTGATTACTGTAGTAATGCCACTGGTCCCCCCAAAAGTGTCAAAAATGTCAGTGGTCTGATCTGTCCACCGCAATGTCGCAGTCCTTCAAAAAATCGCAGATCGCTGCCATTACTAAAAAAAACAAAAAAAAACCCAAAAATGTCATAAATCTTTCCCGTAGTTAGTAGATGCGATAACTGTTGCGCAAAAAACAATCAAAATACGCTTATTGTGATTTTTTTACCAAAAATATGCAGCAGAAAACAAATTGGTCTAAAATGTTAAAAAATTTGGATTTTTACATTTTTTTTGAGAATGTTATATAGCAGAAAGTGAAAAATATTGTTTTTTTTTTTCAGAATTGTTGCTATCTTTTTTGTTAATATTACAAAAAATAAAAAAATCGCTGAGGTGATCAAATACCACCAAAAGAAAGCTCTATTTGTGGGAAAAATAGGACATCAATGTTATTTGGGTACAGCGTTGCACGACCGCGCAATTGTAGGTTAAAGTAATGCAGTGCCGAATCGCAAAATATGGCCTGGTCATTAAGGGGGAAAATCCTTCCGGTCCAGAAGTGGTTAAGCAAATCTATGTTCATGAGGTGTTAGATTTTCTTTTTTGAAGTGAAACTCTTAAAGGCTTACACCAAAGCAAAAAGTTAGCCATCTGGATTCTTTGATGTCATATCAGTGACCTTTAGATGTCTTATATCAAAGGGAGTTACTGTATATGGATGCATAAAAGGAATGTGACATCAAAGAAAGCCAGAAACAAACTCTTTTTAATAAAATTTTCAGGAAATGTCACTAGTAAATAAGGCCCGGGTTCACGCTGTTAAATTTTGGTAACATGGACATTATGCATGTTGGTGCACTGCACTGCCACTCTGTTCTTAAAGTGGTTCTAAAGGCAGAAGGTTTTTTCATCTTAATGCATTCTATGCATTAAGATAAAAAAACATTCTGTGTGCAGCAGCTTCCCCCAGCCCCCAAATACTTACCTGAGCCCAAATCTCGATCCAGTGATGTGCACGAGAGCCTCGGCTCTCTGGGGACTCTCCCATATCAATGGCTGAGACAATGAGCCAATGAGGAGAGAGCTGCAGCTCTGTGTCTAAATAGACAGACAGAGCAGTGGCTCGGGAGCAAGCCTGTTTGTGTGCCCTTATAGCAAGCTGCTTGTTTTGGGGGCACTCGACAGGAGGGAGGGGCAAAGAGTGCTGACGGGGGACCCAAGAAGAGGAGGATCTGGGCTGTTCTGTGCAAAACCACTGCACAGAGCAGGTCAGTATGACATGTTTTGCTGGGTGTCCAGTGCATCCCTGTGCCTTTAAGAAGGAATGGGCTCCCTCCAGGCATACCTGTCCTCAGGGCTATCTTACTGAATGGGCAAGCTGGGCAGTTGCCCAGGGGCCCCACTTGCCCGGGGGGCCCCACCTGCCCAGCCCCATCCTTCAGGTCTGTGACCTTACTTGTTGGCAAGAATACCTTTGCCTGTACTGTGTCCAAAAGGAAACCCAGATATTCCTGACGCTGGACCGGCTGTAATGCTGACTTTGCCAAGTTCAGCATCCAACTCGGACATTCTACGAACTGTACTGTCTAGAGGACATTTCGGCTTAGAGCCAAAGCTGATCCATCTATAAGTAATAGATCGTCCAGATATCCTAATACAGATATCCCTCGGGACCTTAGAACAGCCAATACTGGAGCTAGGATGTTTATGAACACTTTTGGAGCTGTGGCTAACCCGAAGGGCAGGGCCATAACTAAAAATGAAGGTTTGCTACTGCAAATAGTAGAAACCCTTGATGAGCTTGGAATATAGGCACGTGAAGATAGACATCAAGGATGCATATGGATGCTAGAAATTCCTCTACCTGCAGGGGGGCTATGACTGAACAAATTGATTCCATACAGAAACGATGAACGTTCAGAAACTGGTTTAGAGCTTTGGTTTGGGCATTATGAACAGGTTTAAGTAAAAACCCCTGAACCTTTCATTCTCCAGAACGTCCATTATCACTCTTTGGGCCCTCAGCTGGTTCAACGCCAGAAAGAGAGATCCTCTTTTTAGGGGATCTGTCTGTATACTTGACCTTACAACCTGAGGATGCAGGAACACCCGAAATTCCAGTTTGTACCCCTGTGAGATGGTGGAGTTAACCAAGTTGTCTTGGATCGTTTCCACCCAAACCTTCGAGAACCGAAGCAGCCTTCCCCCACCCAAATGAGTGGGGACATTCCTTCACAGAGTAGGCTTAGAGAAAGACTTGGTTGATCTCTGGGCCCAGGGCTTTTTCTGTCCCTGCCCTGAAGGCTTGGTTCCGAACCCAGATAGCTGAGGCTGTCGCTACCGTCTGGAATTAGAAGCACTGGTAGTATGAGTGCTTGGGATGCGAAAAGAGGGACGCTTGCTCTTCCTTTTTACAGGTAGCAACGACACGTACCCCCCGCCACCCCCCCCCCCCAGATCTTTTGGATATTTTTATCCATATCGTCACCAAAGAGGCGTTCTCCCTGAAAAGGGAAACCAGCAAGCCACATTTTACATGGTAATTCCGCAGTCCAGCTCTTTAACCAAAGAATTCTGCACATATGCACTGTCATCAGGGCAGACTGTGACCTTTGCCTTATGGAGTCAGAAAGAGCATCATCTGCGAAACAAAGTGCGAGGCAAATTCTGACAGATCTTCCACAGACTCTCCTTGAGAAGGAACTGTCTTGGACACTCGCTTCATACAGTCTTTTAAAGACACGCTAAGGCGAAAACCAAGGCAAAAACAACAACATGGGGTGAGAGCAGCTTAGGACGAATTTGGTTTGTCACAGCTGATACCTTCCAGGTGATCAGCCCAGGGTAAAAACAGTGTTTCAAACAAATAAGCAAATAAATAATGTTTAAACAATCTTTGCATCAATCCCACAAACATAAAAGCCCATATTATCAAAATTGGCACATTTAATACCTGAGGAAAACCCAGAGCTTTTCACAAGATGTATTTTGCATAACTTAACATCCATAGTCTCATGCAGAGACCTACATGGCACTCGGTCTCTGTTACCTTTTAAGACCACGTTCAAGTCGCCTGATAAGTCGCGCTAGTGTGAATGGGGACTAAAGGGAACAGTGCATAAAATATATACATTTGCTGTATGTGTAAATATTTTAAATTGGACTTACCAGTCCTGCCGCAGGATTCTGTTTGAAACAGGAATCCAGTCTTCACCCATCACGGTGAGCTTTGTCTTGCCGACCTTCAAGGAGTGGGTCCCCTTGTTTTAGAGGGGCCACATTCTTGGACCTGTAGAGCACCCTACTCGGAGCCCCCTTTGGGGTTTGGTATTACCAAGGGTCCGGATCCCAGGGTCCAGTGCCTAAAAAGGACAACATTACAGGCAAAACCTCGTAACTGCTTCCCGAGGCTCAGGTACCATCTTTTTAGTCTACTGACATTTTTAGATGGATCTGATAGCTAACCCTTTAGATGCAATGATCTTTGATCAGGGTATGTAGCATAATCTTCTTCTTTGAAGAATATGTGGAGAGACTCTCCACTGTGACCATCACCTTTAGACACTGGAGAAAAAACTGAGGTACTTCCTGTGTGGGAGGGGTTATATAGGGGGACATCCTTTCTGATTGGTTGCCAGTGTCCTTCACCTGTAGGTGGCTATATAACCCATATGTTATGATTTATGGCTCTGCGTCCCAGGATGTATGAAAATAACGTGTTTTTTTTTTTTTTATTAGAAACAGGTGTTTGGGGCCCATTTTTGCTGCTCCTCGAATGCCTAGCAAAGCAGCCCACAAAAGATAATATGGACAACGGACAGAGCTGTTCACCTTTGAAATACATGTAGCGATTGTGTCACAAAAACAAAGCTACATGTCAAGTCTGGGAGGAGTTGAAGCTTGTCAACTCCTCTTATTTAGGTTTATGGTAATGCACCATAAACACGCATAGCATTTACAGCATGTTTGATGAACTTTTATCAAATATCAGTAAGGTGGAAAAAAACACTTCCCCCCCTTTTAAAAAAAAAAATTATTTTTTTTTGCAAAGGTGAACTTAGCCAAACAATTGTAGTGGATGTGTGCGCTGTATGAATTGTATGTAGCCTCAGCTACATAAAGAAATGCACATGAGCACAAGAAAAGGAAATCCCTGTAAAGAAAAGAAAATTCTCGGAAAGAAAAGAAGATTCCCGGCCACAAAAATTATTTTCTGTAGCAACAGAAGGTGAAATTGAAGGCTGGGTTGGTCGAAATTTGAAATCAATGATTGCATCATCGGACCACAAAGCACAAGAAATTTCTGATTTTCAAAAGAAGATTTGTTTGGAATTCAACCTATGTATGACTTGCATTAGTTAAACTTTTTAAAAGAAAATTCTTTTGGAAATCAACCCATGTTTGGTCAGCTTTAGTGAATGAAATAGTTAATTTGGACCAGCTTGGTCCAAACTAACTATTTCAATTACACTAAAACCTTGAGATCAGCATTAGACTGATCAAGCTGATGATAGAAGCTAACCGGCGACCTAAACATTGTGTGATTTTACCTCAATTTTGACTGGACTTGAAGCAATGTAATCTTGAGGTCTATGGACCTCAAAACCCATAAAGTCGGACTAAAGTAGTGCAGGGACTACTTTTAAGTAATTGTGATTTGAAGTCGCACAGATATGAATGGTACTCATTGGAAATCATGGAGTACGAATTTTCATGCGACTTTGCAGTCCCAATTCGCAGGACAAGTCACATAAATGTGAAAGGGGCCTTAGGCCTCTTTCATAACAGCTGACCGATTGAGTCCACCTGTCCATTTTTCAGGCGGACCCGTTCGGACCACCCATTGTTCTCTATAGGGCGGCAGATGTCAGCAGACACATGTTGTCACCCACTGGCATTCTATTTGATCAGCTAAAAAAAAACAGATGGGGATATGTTCACCATCTGTCAGGCAGATCGGATCAGATGACAATCGGATGGAAACTAACATGCGGTCTGTTTTTTTATCCGATGGCCCCATGAAGAACAGCGGGCTGTGTCCGTGTCTGCTCTGCATAGCGAAGCGGACACAGAGCTGTCAGTTGCCTGCTCAGTACGGATGAGCAGAGAGATCCCCCGCTAAGCAGGCGTATCCGCTTTGCTGTGTGAGCAGGGAACAATAAAAACAATTGTTTTCTGTATGCCTTTGTAACAACTGGCGTTGATCAAGCCCAGAAAAGTGCAGGCCACCGCGCATAAATGTATATAGTGTAGACTTTATACTACAGATGGTGAAAATTAGAGGTGCACCAAAATTTAAATTTAAAAAATATATACACTATATTACCAAATGAATTGGGACGCCTGCCTTTACACGCACATGAACTTTAATGGCATCCGAGTCTTAGTCCATAGGGTTCCAAACTGAGCAGGCCCACCCTTTTCAGCTATACCAGCTTCAACTCTTCTGGGAAGGTTGCCCATAAAGTTTAGAAGCATGTCCATGGGAATGTTTAACTATTTTTTCAGAAGCGCATTTGTGGGGTTAGGCACTGATGTGGATAAGAAAGCCTGGCTCGCAGGCTCGGCTCTAATTCATCACAAAGGTGTTCTATTGGGTTGAGGTCAGGACTCTGTGCAGGCCAGCCAAGTCCCTCCACCCCAAACTCGCTCATCCATGTCTTTATGGACCTTGCTTTGTGCACTGATACGCAGTCATGTTGGAACAGGAAGCGACAATCCCTGAACTGTTTCCACAAAGTTGGAAGCATCAAATTGTCCAAAGTGACTTGGTATGTTGACGCCTTAAGAGTTCCCTTCACTGGAACTAAGTGGCCAACCCCTAAAAAAACAACCCCACACCATAATCCCCCTTCCACCAAATGATTTGGACCAGTACACAACAGGGCTGTGGAGTTGGAGTCGAGGAGTCGGAGGAAATTTTGGGTACCTGGAGTCGGAGTCGGCAAACAATGCACGACTCCGTCTAAATTTAGATTGGAATTTTAAAAAAAGCAAGTTTAAATGTCCCAATTCACAAAAAGTTATAATTAATGACTTAGTATAAGGAAACTTATAATTGAGGAGGCCAAATGTAAAAACGAAGAACTACAGAAAGTTCTGAAAGGACGTTTTGTCTTCCTTAAAATGGGTGCATGCACACGTCACAGAGTCAATTATTTTGCTATTAATGTTAGATTTGTGGATGAAAATAACAAAACAATAACACGGACCCTTGGATTAAAGGACACTCAGGCACATCACACCAGTGATTACCTTCAGAAGTTAGTGGAGGGTGTTCTAGAAGATTTTGAAATTACAAAGGAACAGATTACAAAGGAACAGAAGAAGCTTGCTACTATTCATCATATGCGATGTGCTGTTCATACACTGCAACTTGCCATAAGAGATGGATTAAAAGATTGCCATGCAGCTACACTAATTGGCAAATTACGGCAAGTAACTGTTGCAGCCACGGCCCCGAAAACAGGTGCAATTTTGAAAAGACGTGCAGGAAAAGGAGCCATTTTGGATCAAACAACTCGCTGGGGAAGCACTTATTTAATGGTGAAGCGTTTGCTTGAACTTAAAGACTTCATAGAAGAAATGGACAATGAAAATCGTGCATTAACTGAAAACCAGTGGACACAAACAAAAGAGCTGGAGAACCTTCTTTCTCACCCCTTCACTGTCACCAAGAGGTTGCAATGTGACGATCTAACCCCGGGTAAATTCCTCTTGGAATGGAAGAGCCTGTTATATCGCCTGAACAAAAATGGAGGGTTAATAGCTGAGGGCATTGCATCTTTAATGATGAAAAGAGAGAGTCTTTTGCTGGAAAATGAAATCTTTATCTTTTATTTATTTATGTCGACCCAATGAGCCGACTGTTGTTGAACAGTGAACAGACTACTACTGGGAAAAAGGCCCTCTATGATGTAGCAGTTCGCATGAAGGAATTACGACCTGAAATACCTCCACAGGATAAAGTTCTTTTAAGCAATAGTGGAAACTCAGGAACATCTTCTTCAAACGAAGAATTAGACTTTGATTCCTTCTTAGACAAGATGGAAGTTGCTAAAGGAAAGTGACGTTGCATAAGCGTTACAGAACCAGTAAATGTCCAAATAAAAAAATTCCAACAGGAGTTTTATAAAGCACTAAAAGAAGTTGAAAAGTATGATCACTCTTTAAAACTTACTGTTGAAGAAGCCATCCTTGTTTATCCAGAGATCGTTAGTGATGTGGCCAGAATGGTTACTGTAATGCCACCCACCCAAGTCAGTGTCGAAAGATTATTTTCAGCACTAAAAATAATAAAGTCTGAGTTAAGAGCCTCTATGAAAGAGGATCTGGCAGAGGCAATTCTCTTCCTTAGAACTCTACATTGAATTGATTTGCATTTGCTAAGCCTATAACAACATTTCAAGATTTAAAATGTAAAAAAGTTTAATATAAACCATTTCTAGGTTTTACAGATTTTGTTTTTGGTTCATATAGATAAGCTTTGTTTTTGTTCTAAAACAACCAAATAATGTGGTTTGTATTTTTGAACTGGTAAAGTTCCTGATGTTTATGCCTGCTGCTACTATCCAGCCACTTGATTAATTAATAAAACTTTGTTGTTTTCATTGTGTTTGTCTTGCTTAAACTGTTCAATACAGTAGACTGTTGGCTTCCCAGCCAGTAGTCCTGTGGTAATGACATGTATGTTGCCTTTCTTTCCTTCAAGAAATGTATAAAATACATTTGCATATTAATACAGAGGAGCCGGGGATCGGAAGTACAAAAAACTGAGGAGTCGGAACATTTATCTACCGACTCCACAGCCCTGGTACACAACGCAAGGTCCATAAAGACATGGATGAGCGAGTTTGGGGTGGAGGAACTTGACTGGCCTGCACAGAGTCCTGACATCAACCCGATAGAACACCTTTGAGATGAATTAGAGCAGAAACTGTGAGCCAGGCCTTCTCTCTAACATCAGTGCCAGACCTCACAAATGCGCTTCTGGAAGAATGGTCAAACATCCGAGATCGTTCATCGGACATAATTTTACTTATTTTCTTATCTGTGTATGGGCCTTAAGACTGGGATGCCATTAAAGTTCACCCCTTCTAGATTGTAAGCTCCAATGAGCAGTGTCCTCTGATTCCTCCTGTATTGAATTGTATTGTCTGGCTTCCTGTTGTAAACTGTTGGCGCTATATAAATCCTGTATAATAATAATGCGTGTGTAAAGGCAGGCTCCCCAATTCTTTTGGTAATAGTGTATATTTTTATGAATAATTGTATTACATTCAACTTTTTAATTATTATCATGAATTTCAATTAATATGAATTTATTGATGGCTGTTATCGGCACCTTTTGAAGCGGTGTTAAAAATTCTGCTTGCTGCATTTTTGGACAGGTAAAAAAAAACATACCTCATTAAAAACACAGCAAGAACGCATGAAAAATACACCCGTGTTGCGTTTTTGATGCAATTTGAGTCACATGACCTGAAAAACACACCATAAGCGCAGCAAACTTGCGGGCGTTTTCAGCAGCTATTATTGGGACCTTTTTTTCTTTTGGCATATTGCTGAGAACCCTACTTTCAGCAGATCATTTTCAGCAGCCGAACTTTTGGTGCATCACTAGTGAAAAAGCTAGAGACCATGGGCATTTCCTGGGTGAAATGTTTACACATGTCCCTTGCAGATCACATACAAGTGTAGTACAGATCCTGTGTTCCCTCTCTTACTAATCGGTTAGACTCGGGCCGTCAGGAGCAGAATATCACAGTCTTCTTCCATTGGATATTTCATTGCAATAACGGTCACTCTGCTACTCTAGCTGTCTCGCTGCACACATACACACCAGCCACGCAGTGTCACATATTTGCAGAGAGCTCGCTGTACATGCACTGCTGCCTGACTTCCGGTCTGTGTTTCCACACGGACGTTGTACAGTGCGACACTCGAGAGGTCCTTTTCCTGCTTCCGGGTCACAGTCTTCCTGTACTGCAGCTGTTACTCCTCCCTTTCCTCTGCCAGTCTCTAGGTCATGGCTGCTTCCATGTACTGCCTGCGTACAGGTCAGTGGCCACCTCTGTAGCAGTAAGGTACATCTTATCACAGTGCAGGACAACAGCTGCTCTCTGCATACACACATAGAACCAATAGCTTCACCATGCATCACTTTCATCTCTGTATTCTCATAGAAAACCTATTCGGGGGGCTGCTATTACTCACCCTCTGCCTCCAATCACCTGAGTTAGTGACTGGAAACAGGCAGTAAGATTAGGATTTCTTGCTCCAGGTCATTGAGGCTGGATTCATGCAACCTCTACTGCATCTAGCATGCGTCTACATGCGATAATTACACTCGAGTCGATGTGCATTGACATCCCTTTTTCTAACGCATTACGTTGCAGCATTGTGCATTTGTTTTTTGTGCATTGCATGTTGCATTGATCGGCAGGTATTTTTGTTCATAGCAGGAGCCAGAACCGAATACTTACCTTTCCGTTACAGGTGCACTGAATGGAAATTTCAGTGCCAAAAACAAAAATTCAGGATGCATTTGGCCGAAACCAAGAATGACAGTTAAAAAAAAAAAAAAACTGATTTTTATATATAATTGTAATATATTTGACTTTTTAAAACGGAGTTCCACTCAAAAGTGGAACTTCCGCTTATCTGTCTTCTACCCCCTCCGGTGCCACATTTGGCACCTTTTAGGGGGGAGTGGGTACCTGTTTTTGACGGGTACCCTGACCCACCTCCGTCGAACCTCACCGCAGTGAGTTACGTCAGAGGTTTGGCCCTCTATTCCTCCCTCTGCTTCCAGGCCAATTGCAAAGTGCAGCACGCTTAGCGCATGCGCAGTAGGGACCCGGCCGGCTTCACTTCCGGGTTCCCTTACCGGCAATGGCAGGGGCAGCACCCGACAGCCGATGGAAACTGTGGTGCCAACATCACTGGATTCCAGGATAGGTAAGTGTCCTAATATTGAAAGTCACCAGCTACAGTATGTTTAGATGTTGACAATTTATTTTTTTTGGGGGGGGGGGGGCGGAACGCCGCTTTAAAGTGGAAGTAAACCCTCCTATTGTTTTCAGCCAAGGAAGCTGCCATCTTAGCCTCTGTTTAAATTTCAGCTGCCATCATTAAACCACTTTCCACCCAAGGACATTCCTGTACATCCTTGGTTTCAATGGTTATACCTGTGTGGTGCCTGCACCTACAGGCATTATCCTGGTACCATTCTTTTCAGCCAGCGATTCTCTTTAATGCAGAAGTGATCCAAGTGGCTAAATAGTCACTTGATCACTTCTGAGGGTGGCGGAAGGGGGTCCCACCACCGTCTCTCCAGTCCCATGGCGGTGCACAGGAGTGATGTGGCCGGGGGGCAATGGCTTCCCTGTACAGAGAGAGAGAGGAACTGGCGTCGTTCCCCCTCTCTCTGTAACCCTGGAAAATGAGTAATTTGTCACCTCCGGTTCTGCCCCTTTATTTACCTGGCCATTAGTGGCCAGGAAAGCAGCCGATCAGACCGATCTGTGTCTGATCGGCTGCATGGGAGGCCAGAGGAGAGATTTGGAGTCTTCTGGACCCCAAATCTCTCTATAGAGAGGACCTGTCATGACCCATTCTGTCACAAGAGATGTTGTTCATCTCTTGTGATAGCAATAAAGTTAGTACAAAAAAAAAATAGTGTAAATAAATAATAAAATTTTTTTTTTTTTAAAGCACCCAACCCATCCCACCATGCTAACGCGCAAATGCGAATGCAAGCTCTTCTCCTGCACACATGTAAACAGTGATCACACCACACATGTGAGGTATTGTCTTGAATGTCAGAGTGACAGCAATAATTCTAGCACCAGACCTCCTGTGCAACACTAAACTGGTAATCTGTAAAGGCGTTTAAACGTCGCCTATGAAGAATTTTAGGCACAGAAGTTTGCCATTATTTCACGGGTGTGACATGTTATGTATCTATTTAATCCACGTAACACCATCTTTCACATTATACAAAAAATTGGGCTAACTTTACCTTTTATTTTTTGTAATTAATGAAAGTGTTTTTTCCCAAAAATTTGTGTTTGAAAAACTGCTGCGCAAATACTGTGACATAAAAAATTGCAACACCCATCATTTTATTCTGCTAAAAAAAAAAAAATTGGGGGTTCTAAGTAATTTTCTAGCATAAAAGTAAAGTTTTACATGTAAGAGCGAAGTGTCAGAGTAGGCTTGGAAAGGAGGTGGTTAAATGAAAATTAATTTAATAAAATCAAAAATGTTGGCTGCGCCTCCGTGTGCAATCCAATTAATGTTTTTAAACCAAACCTTACTTTTCAAACCACAAAACTGCTATGGTTATTCAGCGACAAACTTTCTTGTGTGCAATAAAATAAAACAAATTGACAGTTCCAGATTACTAAAATGTAATTGGTAGTGCTTTTCTTCTTTCAAATACTTTTCCCTTTAAATGTGCTTCTCATAGTCTGCAGTTTTTCCACCTGCATTCTTGTTGATTTCAGTTAATACTATTGTACAGTGACCCCCTCCACCTTTTCACCACTGCTCCCACCTCCAGTTTAGACCAGTTTCCAGGTCTAAAATCACCTTCCACTGTTGGGGTTAACTCTAGGCTCCTCAGCTGTTGTATCTCTTTCCACTCTCCTCACTGATCTGGCTTTGTCTGGACTTCGTTTCCTCCATGACCCCTCAGTATAAAAGATACACTCCCATTGTGTAGTATATAAAGATTTCACATTTATTGCATAATATCCACTTACATTAAAACTTGAGACGTGCGCTTTAAAAAAAATCTTCCAGCGGGGCAGCAGCTCCCATATGCTCTCATATGTTTCACAAACACTGTCCTCTGTCACCCCACTCCTCCCACATGTATCGTCATGATCACAGGACTTCCTCAGGGATTGCTCAGCTGCTACCCCGTCGGATGATTTTTTAAAGTCTCAAGTTTTAATGTAAGTGGATATTATGCAATGAATGTGAATTCTTTATATACTACACAATGGGAGTGTATCTTTTATACAAGGTGATTTTAGACCTGGAAACTGGTCTAAACTGGAGGTAAGCGCAGTGGTGAAAGGTGGTGGGAGTCACCGCACAATTGTATTAACTGAAATTCACAAGGGAGCAGGTAAAAAAACTGTAGAATATGAGAAGCACATTTAAAGGGATAAATATTCGAAAGAAGAAAAGCACTACTAATTAAATTATAGTCATCTGAGACTGTCACATTTGTTTTATTTTATTGTACGCAAGAAAGTTTGTCACTGAATAATGATAGCAGTTTTGGGGTTTGAAAGTAAGGTTTTGTTTTAAAAACATTAATCGGATTGCACACAGATCGACGTAGCCAACATTTTTGATTTTATTTTGTTTGCAGTTGTGGGAACACAATTATTTGGTTGCATCCATCAGACACAGGGTAGAAAAGAGGGACATGTTAGGGAGCGCAGGATAATACCTGTTTTAATATGAATTTATTGTCTGCCGTTATCGGCACCTTTAGCGCAAGAAAACTAAAAAAAAATGCATTCCTTTAAATTCTATGTATGTTTTCGCACTGGTCCATTGCACTTCCGTTAAAAAATCTTGCTTGCTTCATTTTTGGTCAGTTAAAAAGAAAAAACACATCTCCATGTTGAAATGCATTGAAAATGCAGCAAGACTTCATCAAAAACACCCGTATTATGTTTTTTATGTGATTTTTGAGTCACATGACCTATGAAAAACCATCACAGTAAAATCATGGTTTAACCACTTGTCACCGGCCCACCGTCAAATGACAGCGGAGCGGTGCAGCTCTCGTTCTGGGACGACGTCATATGACTGCGCCCCAGAACGGCCGCCTTCACGCGCCCAGTGCGGCGATCGTGGCCACTCTGTGTCCTAGGACACAGCGCGACCCCGATCTTGGTAAAGAGCCAATGACTTGGTTCTTTACCCATGTGATCGGCTGTGTCCAATCACAGCTGGTCACATGTAAATGAGAAAGATCATCAGTGCCCTGATTACAGTAAAGTAAAAAAACAGTGCCCATAATCTGCCCACAATCAGTGCCCATAGTGCTGCCAGTCAGTCCCTGCTCATCTGTGCTGCCCATTAGTGCCGCCCATCATTGCCACCTTATCAGTGCGGCATATTAGTACCTCCTCATGAGTGCCACCTCAGTGCCCATAAGTGCCGCCTCATCAGTGCCCATCAGTGCTGCCTCATCAGCGCACATCAGTGAAGGGGAAAAATTACTTATATTCAAAATTTACTGACAGAAAATAAGAAAAACATTTTTTTTCTGTCTTTTTTTCTTTTTTTTTTTTAGTAAGAAATAAAAGACCCAGCAGTGATTAAATAGCACCAAAAGAAAGCTCTATTTGTGTAAAAGAAAGCTCTATTTGTGTGAAAGAAATGCTAAAAATTTCATATGGGTACAGTGTAGCATGACTGCGCTGAAAGCTGAAAATTGGCCTGGGCAGGAAAGGGGTAAAAGGGCACTGTAGGCAAGTGGTTAAAAAAGTGTGTCAAAATCGCAGCAAAATCACGTGCGTTTTCAGCGCCATTATCGGCATCTTTTAACATAATTTTCCTCTGATATGTTTCAGCTATGGAAATTTCAGTGCATCTCTACCTTTCATAATTTTCGGTTTCTGGTGCCTATCCATGGCAGTACGCATATAGGTTTAATGTGGCCAGAGCTACCAACCATTTGTATGCTGACATGGAGGCACCAGGAAAACATGCCTTTCCTGGTGCCTTTCCATGGCAGCATACATATGATTGGTAGCTCCAGCCACATCCATCCCAAATGTAAGCTGCCTTTGAGGCACCAGGAAAATACATTCTTTTTTCCTAAGGCCCTTTTGGTTTTGTTGGTGTGTTAAAGCAGAGCTCCACCCAAAAGAGGAAGCTCCGCTTTTTTACCTTCTCCCCCCCCTCCACTGCCACATTTGGCATCTTTCAGGGGGAAGGGGGGAGCGGGTACCTGATTTTGACAGGTACTCATTCCCACTTCCGGCTGAGTTCGCCATGGTGAACTCAGCCAGAAGTTTGACCCCCTCCTCCTTCCCCTGCTACCAGGCCATCCACAAAGCACAGTGCGCTTCGTGCATGTGCAGTAGGGGACTGGCTTTGAAGCCACAAGGCTTCACTGGTGGTTTCCCTTAGCCTAGATGGCAGCGGCAGCACCCTCGGGTGAAGACTCCACTGGATTTGTGAACAGGTAAGTGTCCTAATATTAAAAGCTTAAAAAAAAAAAAAAAAAAAAAGATGATTAGGGCATGTCACATTCAGCATGTGATCCTGCCTGGCAACCTTGCCCCTCATTGGTTACTGGGACTTTGCTGCATCAACGTTCAAGAGTTGCAATTGAGGCACGGTGAAGAGAGAGTTTAGTGTAAAATCCCTCTTTAAAGGGGCATGGGAGTGGCAGTTGTGGCATATCACCTCATTACTTTCTACAAGCAGGCCAGCCACTGCTGACTGTGTGATTTACTGTGGACAGCCAGCAGCTAGATCTATGTGATGGAGGCTTCAGAGGGGAACTTCACCTATGTCCACTAAAAATCATTTACAATTACCACTTAACCTTTGCAGCTTTTTTCCCTACTGTGTGGGGTGATTGATGTTTTTCTGCTGTGCAGTGCAACACACTGCTGTGTGGAGACATGGATGAAGTGTCACTTTGTGCATGTCGTATAATGCTAAAGTAACATTAAACCTTCTGTTTTTTTATTAAAATAATAAACCTGTTATACTTACCTGCTCTGTGAAATGGTTTTGCACAGACTAGCCCCAATCCTCCTCTTCCCGGGTCCCCGAAGGCGCTCCTCCCCTTCGGCGAGTGCCCCCATAGAAAGCTGCTTTCTATGTGGGCACCCGTGCGGGTTTGCTCCCGAGCTGCCCTGTCTGCATCCATTGACACAGACCGGTGGTTTGGATCTGCCCTTCGCTCACTCATCACATTTCATTGACAGCAGTGGGAGCCCATTGCTATCAATCTGCCCTATGAGGAGGGAGACAGAGTTGAGAGCCGCTGCTATTGTGCACATAGCTGGCCCGGGCTCAGGTAAGTATAAGGAGTGGGGTGGGGGAATCCTGTAGTACAGAAGGTTTTTTTACTTTAATGCATATAGAATGCATTAGGGTAAAAAATCCAAAAACCAATAGGGTGTGACCACCCTCCTCCTGCGCTTGGTATCCAAACCCCTCGACCACACTCCTCATGGGACTCACAACTGGCTTCTCAAATGGCTTAAGTCTTGCTGCCCATATCGGACTGGGGTAGTCCACCGGTACTAGAATCAAAGAAAACAAAAAAGGGCGCACCGACCTAGCGCATTATCCTCAGTAGAAGGCTTTATTTATGTAACAATAAAAAATGGCTACTCACAGACGTAGATGAAAATACATCATATCAAGCTAGATTGCTCCAATGTCCGGGTGTAGTCCATACAATCGTTCATAATCGATATGATGACGGCTGGCGCGTTTCGAGGCCTAGCCTCTTGGCTCTGAGGAAGAGGCTAGGCCTCGAAACGCGCCAGCCGTCATCATATCGATTATGAACGATTGTATGGACTACACCCGGACATTGGAGCAATCTAGCTTGATATGATGTATTTTCATCTACGTCTGTGAGTAGCCATTTTTTATTGTTACATAAATAAAGCCTTCTACTGAGGATAATGCGCTAGGTCGGTGCGCCCTTTTTTGTTTTCTTTGATTAGGGTAAAAAATCCTGAGGCTTTAGAACCACTTTCAAGATGAATTCCGGGTATGGTATATTTTATACATAGTTACATTGGTGCAGCTTGGAGCAGTGTAACTATGTAAATATCATACCGGGCGGATGCCATTGGAAGCAGGAAATCACTCTAGTAAACACCACTATTCAATCTCCACCAGCTTCGTAGTCCCATGGTGAACGGCTGGACTGATACATTGTGAACGCAGGAGGTTGGCTACTCGGTACAGGCGTTATTCATAGAATGTGTTGCTGTTTCTGAATGAATACAAAGCATTCTCTGATTGGAAGAGGTGGACAGGTGGGGAAGTAAGATCCAGTCACAGAAAATTTGTATTCATTCTGAGAATGGCACCTGTAGCCAACCTCCTGTGTTCACAACGTAGGAGAGCAGCCACTTGGCACAGGATGCAAAAGCAAGTGAAGATCACTGGAGTAGCAGTGTTTTCTTCAGTGATTTTCAGCTTCCAGGATATGGTGTGTGTATATATACAGGTACATTGGTCCAAACAGGATCAAGGTAAGTATATAAAAAATTATACCATACCTAGAATTATTCTTATAAAAATAAAGTAAACAATGAGATGCAGACATATTAGCTTAGGGAATCCTGCGTCGTCCTTTCCCTTCCTGCTGGACAATACTGTCCTGTGCTGCCTTCTTCATTATTACGAGCCATCTGTCTTTTCCTGGTTCTTGCAGCTGGCTTCCTGATGATGTGGCCTTCAGATGAATAAAGGTTTGTATGGCGCTGTGGGGAAGCAGATGCGTCATTGGATATGTGTCATCAGTATCTCAAGAGACTGCAGGAGGCTGACACGTCATTCTCATCTAGGCGACATAAGAGCCAGGGATGAGTCCAACATGAGAACAATAAAAGAAAAAAAACTTGATTATAGATGGGGGCAGAACTAGAATGCCTCAAAGTTTTGTTTTTGTGTAGTGGTCTGCTTTAGCGTGCATTGCAGCACGCTGTTTAAAAGCAACAAGTTCCTTTTTTACCCAGCATACACAAGCGCAACGCCTGTTGGAAACGAGGAATTTTCTGCTTGGGTTGAGTAACGCAACCCAAGGCATGTGGTGTGAATGGCTAGTGAATCAGAAAATAAATAAGCCTGTTGTGGGTCAGCATAACAGCCATGAAATAGCATTTCCAGAAGAAGGTAATGGCAGTCCCGATATAGCTCTCATGACAGATTTAATGCAAGTCTAAATTGTAGTTTACCTATATTTAAATCCCCTGTCAGTGTAGTTATGTGAATATTAGCTACTGCTTTATCTACTAGATACACTGGTTCTCATAAACTATACATGACAAAATGCCTCTCAGGCAACCTATTAGGTGAATATTGCACAGTGAGGGCATGCTGTCACTGAGTAGGGAGCAGGGAAATTCCCTATCGCTGCTTCTCTTCTCTTCCTTGTAATCAGGAAGTAATCGCTGGAGAGAAGAGGGTAGTGTAGTATATCCACCAGAGGAAATCTGGTGGCTGCTTCCTCTTCTCTGCTTAGCTAGGCCGAGGGAAGAGAAATCTTCTCTTTTCTAAGTACTTGTTCACACCACAAAAAGGTCCTCCAGATCCGTTCCAGATGCGTTTCTGCATGTGCTTTTTTTATTGTATGTTACATAGCATTTTTGATGCTTTTCTGGGTGCATTCCAGATGCTTTTTTCCCAGTATTTTTTTTTCACTGTACATGTGTTTTTAAAGCATTTTTTTAATGCTTTTTACTGCATTCCATTACAGTTCCGTGCAAGAAAAAAGCAGCATGTTGTACTTTTTTATCTGTAACTGAAAAGCACTGCCCTGTGTCAGCCAGCACTGGCTGTAGAAGAGAGGAGAGAGCACTCCAACAATGGCTGGTTATTCCTGGAGTGGTGACTTTACCCATAGACTTCAATGGCCCATTCGTTGACGGTGCTTCCTTCTCTCTCCTGCAGTGGTGCTGGAGCGGGATTACGTGACTTGACGGGAGGAGCCTGAAAAAAGGTAAGTACAGACAAATCGTTCTTATACAACTTAGCATAGGTGTTAGGAGGGAGGGGACAGTTTTAGGAGTATTTAGGATGAAGCTGGAATTCCACTTTAATATGTTTTTTTAATGTGTTAAATTCACATAACTGTAGTAAAAAGCCCATTAAAAGCATACTCTAAATGTATTTTTACACTGCTAAGTATGTATTGTATTTAGCTACCCAGCACTAGAGATAAGTAGCTGAATGCTAAAGGGTGCAATAGCAGAGGTGCTGTTTGATGTGCTCATTACCTGTCAGATGTACCAGCCACCATTTAATTTTAACATATGATAATTGGCAGAGGCAATATTCTGCTGCCTTTACACAGTACATTGGTTTTAAAGTCATATTATATGTAAATAGAAATCTAGTAACCTCCATTGATGTAATAATATATTTTATCTTTTAGTCATCCATGGCTGTCAAAGGCATATTGTGAAGCAGTCAGGATTTGGCATCCCATCATCTACATGTTCTAACACAAACTGGGGAGCTTTAAGATTCTATGTAATACCAGCAGGTGTTAAAAGGTAGGTATTCGGAATTTGTATTTTTAGGTGTAAGATGTAGAGCATTTAAGCAAGTTTTTAGGTGCAATAAACGTTTTTAAAAAGGGAATGTTATTAAGTCTCTTTGGCTATCTAAGCACATTTGCTTTTTTCCCTAATTTGCACTATTATTTAATACTGATTGATTTTTAACTTAGTACAGAATGTGCTTACTAGGGATGGGTTTAGGTGTGTTCGGATCATAATCCCAACCCACCTGAGCAATCCTGCCATGAAGCCCTCACTGCACACTGCTAATCATAGGCAGTGAGGCATTTCCCGGCCCGCAGCTGCACATACACACACCCTGACTAGGCTTCCTATGATTACGGGATTGCTCAAGTGGGTTGGGACTTCAATCCAAACACACCTGAGCCCATCCCTAGTGCTTACCAGGGAGCCCTACAGGGTATGGTAACTTGTGTAGGCACCTTTAGGTGCTTTATTTACATGCCTGCCTGAGGGATTAAAGTGCAGAATTATGTTAAACGCTGAAGATTCCTCATCCATCATAGATCTTCAGTTACATGCACTCATTGCTGTCAGCCGCCTCCTGCAGCTTTTAGCATGATAGTTTAAAACCCTATTCTGGCCTACTTTTCTGTTTTTAAGCGGCAGCGGTTCAGGCTCCAATGCTTACCTTCAATCTGACTTTGTCACCTTCAATAACCTCTTTTTGCTACGAAAGTTATTTGTCTTCTGGTTGAACACTGAGAACATACTGTGGGTGCAGGGTGTCCTGGGTCAGTCTCCTAAGGGGGCATTACCCCAGCGCCCTACATTCACTGTGAAATAGTGCTTGGCTAGTGGTCGCCAATGATAGATAGATGTTGTATGAAGACCTCAGCACTGCTGCATGGAAACAGTCAGGAAGAGGACCCTGTGACATCATGTGACCAGTTTGAAATGTTCTAGAAAAGTTGAGTATAAAAAAGGAATCATAAAATACTGACTTGGGGGCCTTCGGTAGGACGTTTGTAGCCCAGAGTCAGTCTTTAAATGATCTAAAAGAAGCATTTTAATGTAAAAACCATAACTTAGGCTAGTACAGTTTGTATAAAAAAAAGAATCACTCTCCTTCAAAATAATTACTCTTTGTTGCTTTGCAACCGGAAATGAAGACATACAATTTTTGTTTTATCTAGCTGTATTTACTTGTGCAACCTATAACATTCAAATGAAAAATATAACAGCAACATGTCAGAAACAAAATTAAGCAGAAACAAAAAACAGAATCACTGAGTTGAAAAAATGATCAGTTATTTGTTGAACCACATTTTGCTTTAATTACAGCCTTTAGTATGTTGGGATATGTCTCTACTAACTTTGCACATCTAGAATTTGCAATATTTGCCCACTCTTCTTTGCAGAACTGCTCAAGTTCAGTTAAATTTGATGGTGACTGTTTGTGGACTGCGGTCTTCAAGTCATGCCACAGATTTTCAGTGGGGTTTAAGTCTGGGCTCTTACTAGGCCATGCAAGGTCATTGTCATTTTGGAAGATACACCACCTTCCAATTGACAACTTTCTGGCAAAGGGCAGCAGATTTTTCTCAAGAATTTGATGGTATTTTGCCCCATCCATTTTTTTTCTATCCTGACTACTCCAGTACCTGCTTCAGACAAACACCCCCATGACAGGATATTACCACCTCCATGCTTTACTGTAGGAATGGTGTTATTTGGATGGTGAGTTGTACTGTTTTTCTGCCAAACATATGGTTTTGTGTTGAGGCCAAATAATTCAATTTAAGTCTCATTTCAGGTTGCAAAGCAACAAAATGTGATTTTTTATTTTTTTAAAAGAGGGGTGATTTTTTTCATGCAAAGCAACAAAATGTGATTTATTTTTAAAAATAGGGGTGAAATTTTTCATTAGCCACTCTACATACAGTTTGTAAATCCTTAATACTTGTTTTTTTGCATGAATGCTTCACAAAATGTGATCTAATTTTGATGTAAGTCATAGTAAAAATTAGACTGTATTTAATCGCACGGAATTTTATATAGGCATGTCTGTTAAATGACCAAAATCATCAAGAACACTGAAGTAAAAAGTACAGTATGTGATCCTAGTGAATATGTCATGTAAGTAGAGTCAGGTATATCAGTGAGCACATGTTCTCATCAGAAAATGTTAGAAACAAACCTCTAGAGCTTGCAATGTTATTACCTTGGCAGTTTGATTAATCAGAACATAACAGCAGTTTTTTTTTTTTTTTTCTGAAGAACCCTAGGAGCTTTTGTATTAAAAACTGACTTTTGCTAGGAAGTCAACACTGTGGCCCACTCCCTCACACACCAGCATTGGTTGGTGGGACCAGTCATTATGGTTTTGACTTCTAGCTGCAGTCCATGCTCACTTATAGCGAGCCTGGTTTGTTAGGACCCTAAGAATAACTGCAGCTACCTACTATGGCATCAACGTTAAAAAAAAAACAGTCCACCCCCACCACTGACCCTGACCTAACCTACGCTATAGCCCATCACCCATGTGCTTGCCTAACTCTATCTGATTGCAGCGGTGGCCTCCACAATGTTGACATCCTTACCCCTAAATATGTTGCTGGCAGTGGCTGTACCTAGGTTCTAGCTGCCCATAGATTTGAATGAGGCCAATCTCCTACCATCTCTATTGTAGTATTACTGACACATTTATGCCTAACTAAAGTTACTGCTCAGGCTTCGCCAGTTTCAGAGAAGATTTCTGGCGAAATGCTGGAAAGATCGGAAGAGGCTGCCACTGTGAGGAAAAATTCAAGGATATATAAAGCCAAAACTTTTTTTAGAGTTTTGGATAGAGGAGAAGACTTAGCACCTTAGTTTGGCTTTTACTGCTTTCCTTATCTTGTCTTACTTCCCACTGTGTCTCCAGGACAGGAAGTGAAGGAAAAAATCTATATTGGCCCTTATCTATTCTCTCCATACTATTAACAAGGTTTGGCTTCACATAAACGTCCAGTAAGCATCTGAGTGGGAGTTCTAGCTTAGATTGGGATAGGGAGAATATTTTATTTTTTTCTTCAGTAAAGGTAAAGTTGTTCTTTATGAGTATGACGAGAACACTTTTATTTTTTTTTTTTTTGATAACTTTTTATTGTAGTTCGGGTAGCAATACAGAGTGTAACAATCTTGTACGGAGCAGAGGCTATAACAATAAGCAATATTCAGTACAGGGTAACTTCCTGAATTACACCAAGAGAAATACATCCGAGCCACATTTAGTTTCCAAAAAGGTATACAAGAAATAAACTGATTAACTTTTAAGATAAAAGGGGGATGGTAAGAGGTTATTGGAGGGGGGGGGAGTAGAAGGGAGGGGGAGAGGAAAAGAAAGGGATAGTTAGTTGGTTAGAGAATGGGTCCAGGATGCTTGTAGGAAAGGTAAGGAGAGCAGGGCCCAGTCTTAGCAGTGGTCACGGATAGGAGAAGTAGTAATCGGTAAGTCCAGAAGGAGGGGGGGGGGGAGGGAGGTATTAGCAGGTCTAAATAGACTAATACATCAAGATGATATCATACGTGAAAGACCCCAAAACGGATATGAATAGCTATTACATCAAAGTAGTGGTTGGGGTTTCTCAGGTCATAAAGTCACGAGTGGTGTTAAAGTTTAGGCTTTCACAATGTTGATGGTAAGGCATCAATGAAAACGCGCCATTTTTTGAGAAATAGGTCCGGACGTGATAGTGTGTTTTGATGTAGGTCCATCCAATCTCTACGGCATAGAAGCTGGAATTCAGAGTTAACATCGGATAAGGTAGGCGGAAAGTTGGCGATCCAACGTTTTAGTATGGCTCTCCTGGCAATCATTAGGCAGTTCATTAGCCAAGATCTATGATGAAGTAAGATTTGTTTTTGGGATCTTGGCAATTGAGACATAAATGGGCGTATGTCCCCAAAAAGTAGGATGTATACATCTTTAGGTATTGGAAGGCCAATGAGCTGTAGAATAAACCGAAGGAGTCTGTCCCAGAAGTTCGAGATCCATGGGCATGACCACAGTTTATGAAGTAGAGAGGGGTATTTGTGATGACAAAGTGAGCACAGTAATTGGTCAGGGTTGGAGGACCATTTCAAGCAGGGAAGGTAAGCTCCGTGGAGTATTTTGAACTGTTGCTCCCTCCAGAATTCGTTATGAACGAAGCGGCAAGTGTCATTATAACCCTGTAGAGCCCGGGAGTGAGCCGTCGTGGAGGAGAGGACGGTATTCCAGTTGCGAGCCACTTGGGCAGTAGTGGGCTCGTTGAGAGTGCGACTCAGGGATGAGTAGATATGGGAAATTTTGTGCTGGTCAGTCGAGATCCATAAATCCATTGCTGAGTGTTTGAAGCAAGAGGAGGAGTCCATATGGAAAGACCGGAGAAACCCCAAGCACTGTTGAACATACAATTGTTGAGAATCGGGTACCCCGAAAGAAGCATTCAGCGAGGATAGACTAGCTGGTTTCCCAGTTAGCGGGTTGAATAACTGGTAAAAAGTGGTGAGACCCTTTTGCGCCCATGAGGCAAAGATACGGGTGTGCTGACTCTGGGGAAACAGGGGGTGACCCAGAATGGGCAAGAATCTGGAAACTCGTTGGGGAACCCCCAATTTTTTTCTGACTGCCTTCCAGGAGGCGATAGTATCCCTGATCAAGATATTGTTCCTGATATCGGGTGGAAGGTCCCTGTTCCCACAGTGTAGCACGGCCGCAAGGTCATAAGGGGCAACCATTTGCGTTTCAAGTTCATAATTGGTGTACCTAGATTGCCGCCTTATCCAGTCTAGGCCCCCTCTCAGAATACATGACATGTTGTATAAGCGTATGTCTGGAAGGCCGACTCCACCATCTCTTTTCGGCAGGTATAATTTTTTGAGGGAGACACGGGGGCGTCGACCCTGCCAGACAAAGGCAGAAATTGCTTTATTCAGCCTGTTCACATCCTTATGTTTTAGCAGGAGGGGGATAGTTTGCAAGGGGTATAAGAGCTTTGGGAAACTGGTCATTTTGAAGAGATGACATCTACCCTTGAAGGAGAGGGGAAGGGATTGCCAAGTTTGGAGTTGGGAGATCAGTTTGTCTATTGTGGGAGAGAAATTTAGAGTGTACAGTGAGGATGGATGTTTACCTATTTTTATGCCCAGGTAGGTAATGTGTGAGTTAACAATCTTCAAGTCAGTGAGGGAGGCCCACGGCGGGTTATGGGGAGAATACAGAGGGAGTACCTCACTTTTAGAAAAATGTATGCGCAACCCCGAACATCGCCTAAATTGTTCAAAAATGTTTTTTATGGTTGGGAGATCAGAGGTCGGGTTAGAGGTAAAAATGAGGACATCATCCGCGAAAAGTGCGGAGCGGATGTCCAGGTTGCCAATAGGTATCCCGTGGAGGAGGGGATGGGTTGCTAGCGTCCTAGATAAAGGAGAACACTTTTATTGTAGTACACGTGAAGTTATTCCCTTTTCTATGTAGACAATAGCATAATCACTGGAAGCTTTTTTTTTTTTTTTCGTTCAACTTGGCAAGCTGAACAAAAAAAAAAACAAAGATCACTGAACTAACACAAGTGATGTTAGTGCAGTGATCTCCCCCATTGTGCCTTTGTGTTCTGACTGAGTGACCGCCCCCACTAGAAAACACAGGTCGGGTGCCGGTTTTTTTGCATGCCTGTTTGATAGGTCACAAGACCGGCTTCTGTAAAACACACTGGTGACAGCTGTACACATGAGCCAAAAGTCAGCTGGTTCCTGTCAAACTGACCATTTTCAGCCCATGTGTATCGAGCTTTATCCTTCACTGTGTTTTAAGAAAAAAAAAACACTGCCTGTTTATTACATGCTTGACTTGTGTCCCATATTAGACTTGGGTGTTGAATGGCTCACATGAGTGCTCTGGCTTCACATATTTCAGTGCTTTCAACTGTTTCCATTGTTTGCAGACCAGCCAAAAAGCTCACAAAAGAGGAAAAACCAAAAGTAATGATAATAACAAAGGAGGAGCTAGAGGAGAAAAGAAAAGACACAAGCCGCATCAAGCCCTTTGGTTTCTCAGCCTGGAAACCCGTTGATGATGTTTATGTCGCTCGTTACTATCCCAAGCCAATTATTCAGCCAGAAATGGCAGTAGAGATGCTAAAAACCTTCCAGAGGTTAGATTTTACCAGCCCAGACCAAGCAGTGTATCTCCAACTCAAACTGGACATGAAGCTAGAAAAAAAGGTAACTACTGTGTGTTACTAATCTGGCATTAAAACAGTGGCCAAATTGCTGCCTAACACCCTAACAATATCAAGTTATAATGACTTTGGTTAAAAGGTCAGCACACACAAAGCTATTTTAGAAGGAGGTGGACATTGGTGGGTAGAATCATTCAATCTGTATACTGTATGTAATGTACACACAAACATTCAGTGGTCACTTTACTAGGTGCAACTAATGTATCTAGAAACATATAGGCACACATGTAGTCTTTCTGCTGCCTTCTGCATCTTACATCTTTCTCCAGCTATTAGGTGGCCACTGATAATGTAACTCTTGCTCATTTTGTGGATTACCAATGATCCAGCACCCAGATTTATTTTCAGCACCTTACAGAAGCCCACAGGGAGGCTAAGAGCGTACACTGTACTCTACATATGCCCTAGGCAGTGTACATGGAAAAAAAAACTGCTAAAAAAAGTTTTTTTGGGCAGAGAAGATTTATATGGTCTCCTCTAACAAAAATATCTACCCCCTTGTAATTATTATTTTTCCACTTTAAAAGTAACTGGCTTCATTTTTTGCACTATGGCACTAAATATTTACTTCTTTTTGATCATTTTAAAGGTGAAAATGTTATTATCGATGTGTTTATAAAACCTGTACCAGTTTATGTGTCTGTGTACAAACCTATTCAGTATGTTTATATATTTACAGGGCAATCCTACATACATATTTTGTGCTTTAAAGTGTCATTAGGGCTCTTTCACACTTGTGCGACTTGTCCTGTGACTTGGGACTGCAAAGTCACATGACAAGTCATACTCCATGGTTTCCAATAAGTACTGTTCATAGCTGTGTGACTTCAAAATAGTCCCTGCACTACTTTGGTCTGACTTTGATGCATTTTGAGGTCCATAGCCCTCAAGATTACTCAGGCATTGCTTCAAGTCCAGGCAAATTCACGCGACTTTTAGGTTTCACAAGTGTGAAAGGGGCCTAAACCCAAATCATTTTAAACTTGTCAATAAATGCTATAATTCTTTGTATTCATACTCACTCATGCACTAGAGCAGGGATCCTCAAACTACGGCCCTCCAGCTGTTGCAGAACTACACATCCCATGAGGCATTGTAAAACTCTGACATTCACAGACTAGGCATGATGGGAATTGTAGTTCCTGAACATCTGGAGGGCCATAGTTTGAAGACCCCTGCACTAGAGCATTTGTTTTCTGTTGATTGAAAAAAAACTGGTTGATCCTGCTGTTCACTGTCCCTCCTTCCTTGTCTGTGTCCCCGCTTCAGCCTGAGATTGTGTAGGCCAGCTGTTGCCACATCTACTGAGCATGCTCCAGTTTCAGTTCCATTCTAAGCTGTTCATATCCTCCTTTTTTATCTTTGCAGCCCATGTGACTATAGAGTCAGGCATGTGGGGGTACACAGAGGTAAATTACAGTCCCTTCCGTCTGGAGGGGCATGACATAGCCTGTAATTGGCAGAACCTCCTCCAGATATCTTTATAGTGTGAACAAAGTGAAATCTATTGTCAGTCAGATTCATAGTCCAGAGATCCTCTGCTGCTTAGAGCATACATCAACACGGTACTAGAAACTTCTCTGTGAGATCTTTCCCTAAAACCAGGAAAATGTGATGTGACTGCTCAACAGTGATGATTAAATAAGGTACTCAGATGCTTTTTTATATGAAATTAAATACAATAAAATAATTTACATACATAGAAGGGATAATTGCACATAAACATTGTATGTTTAGTATCACCTTTAAGACTATCATAAAACTTGATAATTTTCAAATTAATTTATCCTAAATAGAGATTGTAGCGATGGGCATCTTGGATCTGAAGGGGTGGCAGTTTGACTGGACCCCCCTTTTTTTTGTTCTTGCCTCTAACCTAACCTTCCCTGTCCTTCTCCCTCCGCCCCCCCCTTTGTTTTTCTAACTTCTTTCCTTTCTCTCTTTCTTGTTTGTATTGTCTTTTTCCTTTTCATTATCTCTTTGTTTGATTCTGTTTTTTTTAATTGTGGTGTTGGTACTGTGAAAAAAAAACCTCTCGGGGTACAGAGACTCTTAAGTGCCAGGCCTTCTGGAAGTTTCTTTTCATGATCTGTATATTGCTCATGACCTCACTTGTTTTCCAAGTGCTGTGATTTTCCAATTCGGTGATATATTTTGACATGTTTGTCATTGGTCTCTGTATTTTCTGTGAGTTGTTTTTTAAATAAAGTATTGGAAAAAAATATAAAAATAAAACTTGATAAATCTCTATACTATTCATTATCTTGACATCTGCATTTGTTATGTTTAGAAAAAAGTGGACCCTTTTGTTGGTTACGTTCACTTCCCTTTCCCGTTTGTGAAGAAACTAAACAAAGTCGTAGTGTTTACAGAGGTAAGTGCAAAGAAGCAGAAGATAAGACAATCGGGTTATATGGAAATTAAATAAAAGCAGAAGCCATCTTTATTTAATTTCCTTTATTGTTTAGTGGTTCACTTGACGCAGGTAATTTTATTCCAGTTTGAATCTAATTACAAAATAACATTCCAAAAGTTACTTAAACTTTATGATAATGAGAATGCACACACTGTTCTCTTTATATGTAAAACCTCAGTCTTCTGGATGTTTGAAGTGTATACCAATATCATTACTACACCTTGCCTTTAGGGAAGTTTTTGAATTAAAAACGTGGCAATTACCCACACAAAGAGGTTTGTCATAAGCTCTGTTTATTTCATCAAATGCTCATGTTTAGCTATGTAGAAAAATCTTTAAAGTTTATGTGATTCCTTGTTCTATATAAAACCGTGTGCATGAACACTGTGTAAAGATTTTGATGTACATTTTTTTAGCTTACTCTTTACATTAACCTTCATGAAAAGATAGTATATGACGTTTGTAGGTAAAGGGGAGTCTCTTTCCCTTTCACCATTTAGGAGAGGTCTTTATGCTCTCCTTTTGTGTGGTCAAGGAGAAATAACAACAAAGGTTGCTGTCCCTGACCATTTTCAGAGATTAGAGGATTGTGAAGAGAAAGAAAATGACACCTGTAATTTTGTTTTTAGGCCTCTATGAACTTTTAGCTCACACGCTTAAATGTGGTGCTTGTACCACGTTCTCCCTTGGGTTGCAGGTGGTTTCAACCAAATTGGAGGTGCAACTCCCAAGAATTTGAGCAGTCCTCTGTGCAACTGCACATCCGTATCTTGGTTACACTGGCTCCATAGGCTGCTGCTGCAGCTTTGATTATCTGATCTTCATCTGCCTCTGTGGCCTACTAGCCCATATTGCCTTTGCTTTGAACTCTCACTTAACTGTTTGTTTTTTTTTAATCAAACAGTTTCTTTATTAGAAAAATAGAAACATTACAGGAATACAACAACATATACAATGTGTAAGGAGTAGATATAGTACTTTTAACACAAACAAAAGGTCCCCAAAGGAGTAAACCAATATCTGAGTGGGTAATAAACAGGAGACGTACAGAGCTTATTGGGAAGAACAAAAGGAGATAAAATAAAATGCATACAACACAAAGAGAGAAATCGTGCAGTGAAATCTATTTGCAACGTCCATTGGCAGCACAACACGGGTGTCTAGGCTCGTAGAAGGGGAAACACCCTAAGCACACGTCTCGGGGGCCTGAAGCCATCTATCCCAGATTTTCTTGAACTTGGATGGACAACCTCTATGAATATAAATAAACCGCTTATAAGGGATAGTATCATTCACCTCCCTCAGCCAGGCACCGAGCGTGGGAAGTTGCTCACGCATCCAGTGTCTCGCTATTAGCCTCCGCGCCAGAAACAACGTCTCCTGCAGGAAAAGCGTAGTGAATTTATCCATTTCCGTGTCTGGGAAAATTCCCAACAAACACGGTTTAGGGAGCAGTGTCAAGGGGGAACCCATGGTATCGTGCAAAAATCTGACAACTTGCCTCCAGTAGCCCTGCACCACTGGGCAGTCCCAAATCAGATGGTAAAAAGTGACCCGGGTGAGCTTACACATGGGGCATAAGGTGGTGGTATCAGTTCTGTATCTAGCAATCTTGAGAGGCGTGAGGTACTGTCTTTTTAACTGTCTTTTGTACTATTTCCTTGCGCTGTATGTCATTTTTGAAAATTCCAATAAATGCTTTTGTGACACCTTTGACTGATAATGGTGATTTTCATGTGCATCAAAAGCTTTATTTTATTTAGAAATGGAACAACATTGGTAAGATTTTGCACACCCCCAACTTAGCTTGAGCTTTATTTAATTTTGTGTGGTCAACCCTCCCAAACCTCCTAAATTAGCCAGTAATTTCTTAAACCCTTATGGGTTTAGAGACACCACTGAGAACTCACTGCTAGAATTCCTTGTGTGCCTCATCCCTTGCCATGCCCCTCCCAGCCCCCATGGGTTGTCACACTTAGGTGCAGTTAGAAACAGAGTTTTTTTTGGGGGGGGTATCTAAGGCCCCTCTAACATGGGCGGTTGTTCTGCCATTGGGAAAAGCATGTTTTGTTATTTTGAAGTTCCAACACTCCTGGCACAAAGATTATTCGCATTTGTACGTTGCGATTATGTGCCATTACTTGCGTTTACATGCGGCTGTGTTTAGCTGCGGTATTAAATTCTTGCCTTTTGTATAGCAACTGTTTACTTTTTCTTTCTACTGCGATTAACTGCGTTTATATACAGATAGCTGCAGTACGTCGCTCCTGGACGCTGTGAACTTTATTTTTTCCTAAATGCACAAAACCGTATGTTATTAAAACGTTGCTAAATGCAGTGTGTGAATGGGGCCATAGGGATGCATTGTCTGCATTTAGCAGCGGTAAATAAGTTCCTCTTTCTGCAGCTAAAAGCTGAATTCTAACCGTTCGTGTGAAAGAGGCCCTAGAGATATCAGATATTGGGTGATTCAACCCACCAGCATCTATCCTTTATTACCACTTCTTAATCATGAGGAAAAATTAGGGACGCAAACTACCTGCTCCGAGTTACATGTGTTGCCACTACACAGTTCCATTTTCCTACTTGCCTGGCTGGTATGCTGATCCACTAGCTTAAATACTTGAGATGCAGTCAGAAATTCCTAATTGCACATTGCAGATTGGTGCCTAAAACTAGACCTCAACTGGTAAAGAAAAGTTTTGCTATATTTTAGGGAACTTATAGAATATTCATTGTGCCCAAGCAGTGTATATATATATATATATATATATATATATATATATATATATATATATATATATATATATATATATATATATATATATATATATATAGGTACTATATACAATATAGGTTTGGTCTTGAAGCATTGACGGAAGAGTATCATTGTGACAGTCAACCAGCATTTTGGTTTAGTCAGCAGTGGCAGCATCCACATTCAAGTGCTGCTGCAGTACACTGCTGTCTCATGCTAATAATCTAGGGGTCAGAAAATCTAAGTTTTCTTTTCTGTTTGTACTACAGGAAAGGTATTTTGCCATGCTGTGAATCCAAGCAGACATGAATAATTGTGGCCACGACAGGCTGTTATTGCAGTGTATGAGCTTGTCAGCCACAGCTATTGGCATGCAGCTGTCAATCCCAGCAGCAGGAATCTGTGGATTCCTTTCACTGGGATTTGCAGCATGGCAAAATGCCTGTGCAAATGATGCCTTAGTGAATTAGGGTAAGCAGAGTGGACTTTCTAATTTACAGCAGGAGAGCATTAGAAGTTCACTGGTAAGTAACATTTTTTATCTGATGTTGCTTTTTAAAAGCCGCAGACTGTTTCTGTTAGTGAAAGCAGAATCTTCATCCTGATTTTTGCACAGATTATTAGCATCTTTAGATATTCCCCTTGTGCATTGATACCTCCCAATGATGTTCCCAAAATTCTCAAAAGCATGCTTTGAGTTGACTAAGCCTTTAAAGTTTGTGGAAAAAAAAATCAGCCATACATATGCAAATAGAAAAAGAAGAATTTTACTTATTGCTTATTGTGGGCATGTAGGGTGTGCTGTGGTTTGGTGTCAGTAGCAGAGCACAGCTGCTGCGTGCTATTTGGTCTTGCAAAGTCATTTAGTTGGCATGAAAGTGAATGTTGGCATTGCAAAGGTATGAGGAATGTGGAATCTGAAGATGTGCTGGAATTTCTTTTCATCTGCTGTTTCTGTCAGTATTTGGAATTACGGGAAAATAAAAGGAAAGCAAATGATTTAATGGTGATACACAAATGCTGATCAGGAAACAAGATCTGAATTGTATTTATTTTTTTTCTTACTTCTAACAGAAAGCAGAAGATATTGAAGCTGCAAAAAACAATGGGGCTGCAGTCGTTGGAGGGACTGAACTCATTCCTGAGGTATTATTTTTGAGCCCAGAATCAATGATACCATATGTGCATAGCTGAGATCTTCTAGCAGGATCCTACTGCAATTATATGAACCAAGTAATAACATAAATTATGAGAAAGTACACTGCGTCTTTATCAGTTGCCAGTTTCCCTCTCGTACCTAAAGTATACCTAAAGGCAAAACCTTGTCAGTTTTCATTGCCAGTCCCCCCCCCCCCCTTTCCCACGAGGAAGATACAGCCTCTCTATTTGTCCTGTTTACCATTATCATTAAAAGTTAAAGCGGTAGTATCCCGCTTTTTGACATTTTTACCTACAGGTAAGCCTATAATAAGGCTTACCTGTAGGTACAAATAATATCTCCTAAACCGGCATGGTTTAGGAGATATTTACAGTGCATGCAGCCGCTCGCGCGAGCGGCGCATGCGCTCTGAAGGTCCGGGGGACCTTCAATTAATTTGCCGGGAGCTTGCCGGAAAAATCACTCCCGGCGCCGGAGCCGCCGAACCCGGAAGAGACGGCGAGGGATCATGGCAGCGCCCGCAGCGATGTCCGGGGGTCCGTGTCGGGGCTTCGTTCTAAGGTAAGTTACACATAATGGGCTAGTATGCGATGCATACTAGCCCATTATGCCTTTGTCTTGCAGGTTTTTTTTTTTTATTTATTAGGGTTTACAACCGCTTTAATAAAAGAAAATCGCACATTTTGGGTTGTCCCTAGAAACGTAATAGAGGGGAAATTTTCCAATGGGGACACTAGTTTAGGTGAGCTGGGGGTCCCTAAGGAATTCCCTTAATGCGCAGGGATTTCCTATCACTTCCTGTTTGGCTATAGGACAGGAAGTGAAGGGATATCTCCACAATGGGGCACAGATGGGGAAAGAAAATCCGACAGGGGTTATACCAATCCCTTGCCCTATTAAAAATGAAAAAAGGTTTTGCCCATAGTTCTACATTAACAATTTTCATCTACTTTACCACATTAAACAAGAAGGGCAAAATGCTCTAACAGACTCAGTTGAAATTAAAAGGGAATTTCCAGGAAAACTGAAACCATTGCTGTATATTATGAAAGGTCAGGAATATATTAATGCATACTTTTAAAAACATATTTTTAAGGTTGTGTATGTGACTTTCACTGAGGATGAATCAATCACTGTCATTTAAAACATGAGTATATGTAAGAGTTACCTGCCGTGAATGTTTGCTGAATGTCAATTTCACTGCTTTATAAATATCCTTTTTAAAGTTGCTTATCAGCCAACGCTGACATATTTTAGCTGGTTGGGGATCATAGAGAAAAATTACTGGTCAAAATACTTGAATATTAATGTTTAAAATATTTCTTTACCAAAGGTTTCTATGTCCGAAATGTAGGTTTATATGCTTGCCCAGAGTTCTGTTTGTTTAAAGTTAGGTATAACTTTGTTGACCTCAGGTAAGTGTTAGGTAACCGAGGGGGGCTGCTGCACACAGAAGGTTTTTTATCTTAATGCAGAGAATACATTAAGATAAAAAAAACTTCTGACTTTACAACTCCTTTAAGGTAAAAATCCTTCTATATACAGCTCTGCCCGCAGCCTACCCTGATATTTACCTGAGCCTGATCTCAATCCAGTGATGTACATGAAAGCAGCATTTTCTCACTCTTCACTGGCTCAGAGACAGCAGCAAAAGCCACTGGCTCCTATTGCTGTCAATCATAGCCAGTGAGGAGGAGATGGGGCCGAGCCACACTGTGTGTCAATGGACACACAACTGGGTTTGGGAGGGAGCACACACTAGTGCCCCCAGAGAAAACGGCTTACTATGGGGGCTCTCAGCAGGGGACCCGAGAAAAGGGAGGATGGGAGCTGCTCTGTGCAAAGCCATTGCACACAACAGGGAAGTATATCATGTTTCTTATTTTAAATAAAAAAAAATGAGCATTTACAATCACTTAAATTCATCTTGCACCTCTAAGTTACCTCAGATACCTGTACTTGTGTGTAGAATACAGTCTGGGAAATTCAGTATGGCAGTAACTTCACTTTTCTGCCAGTATAGCCTTTTAACATTGGTAGCACCACATTTCTAAAAGCTTTTGTTATCAGTACTGACATGTACTCCAGATGCAGGTAGTTCTTTTTAATACCTCCACTTTTAGAATCTGTCCCTATGGCTGCAACAGTTTCTAATAGAATTACTACCAGTTCTTAAATAAGAAAACTGGCAGTAATTAAGACCAAGTCAAAGCTGGCATACAGGGGGAGGGCTTTGTGTTCATTACTTTATTTACAGTATCTCACAAAAGTGAGTACACCCCTCACATTTTTGTAAATGTTTTATTATATCTTTTCATGTGACAACACTGAAGAAATGACACTTTGCTACAATGTAAAGTAGTTCGTGTACCTCTTGTATAACATTTGCTGTCCCTTCAAAATAACCCAACACACAGCCATTAATGTCTAAACCGCTGTCAACGAAAGTGAGTACACCCCTAAATGAAAATGTCCAAATTGGGCCAATTTAGCCATTTTCCCTTGTGACCCGTCACGCTCTCATCCTGGTCACTGGAAGTTTAACATGGCACCTCATGGTAAAGAACTCTCTGAGCATCTGAAAAAAGAATTTTTGCTCTACATAAAGATGACCTAGGCTATAGGAAGATTGCCAAGACCCTGAAACTGAGCTGCAGTATGGTGGCCAAGACCATACAGCGGTTTAACAGGACAGGTTCCACTCAGAACAGGCCTCGCCATGGTTGATCAAAGAAGTTGAGTGCATGTGCTCAGCGTCATATCCAGAGGTTGACTTTGGGAAATGTATGAGTGCTACCAGCATTACTGCAGAGGTTGAAGGGGTGGGGAGTCAGCCTGTCAGTGCTCAGACCATACGCCGCACACTGCATCAAATTGGTCTGCATGGCTGTCGTCCCAGAAGGAAGCCTCTTCTAAAGATGATGCACAAGAATTCCCACAAACAGTTTGCTGAAGACAAGCAGACTAAGGACATGGATTACTGGAACCATGTCCTGTGGTCTGATGAGACCAAGATAAACTTATTTGGTTCACATGGTGTCAAGCGTGTGTGGCGGCAACCAGGTGAGGAGCACAAAGACAAGTGTGTCTTGCCTACATTCCAGCATGGTAATGGGAGTGTTATGGTCTGGGGCTGCATGAGTGCTGTCGGCACTGGGGAGCTACAGTTCATTGAGGGAACCATGAATGCCAACATGTACTGTGACATACTGAAGCAGAGCATGATCCCCTCCCCTTGGAGACTGGGCCGCAAGGCAGTATTCCAACATAACGACCCCAAACACACCTCCAAGATGACCACATCCTTGCTAAAGAAGCTGAGGGTAAAGGTGAACTGACCAAGCATGTCTCCAGACCCAAACCCTATTGAGCATCTGTAGGGCATCCTCTAACGTAAGGTGGAGGAGCTCAAGGTCTCTAACATCCACCCATACAAAAATGTGACAGGTGTACTCACTTTTGTGAGATATTGTATATGTTTTGAATGTATTACAGTTACCTTATTGGTTGCTAGGACAAGGGCCACGAATGTTCTAGCAGTCAATGACATGGGTCATGCTGAACTAAAAGTTGACGGAGCTTGATGGGGACCTCTGAGAGACTAGTTTCCCATTAGGTCCATCTTGCCTGTGATTGGCAGTGGATAGCAGTGAGCAGATACCATCATCTCTATTCAGTCCAATTGCAGATTTAGAATCTACCCACTGCCATCCGCTGTCAATCTCAGGCAGGGCAGACTGGTTAGGGAACTAGTCTCGTAGTTCCTCATCAAGCTCCACCCAACCAACAACTCAAATCCATGGCCTGTGTTCCTGTGGGAGGAGCAAAGCCCAAAAGGGAACTCTGATACTAACTCCGCATCAGGTCAGCCTCACCTGCGAGTGACAGTGGATGGCAGTGGGCGGATTACAAAGCCGTCGTCTGACTAAATACCTGTTATGTAATAAGCCCTCTGTTATCCACTGTCAATCACATGCAGCAGGGAGGACCTAGGAAATAGGAAACTAGGTTCGGAGTTCCCCATCTGCCTCTGCCAAACCCACAGACCAGGGAGGGAGCACATTTAGGAAGGGGTTTCCAGTATGGCCACTTCACCCTCAGTGCCAGCCTGCACCAGGTTCATGTACCTGTTTTTGACAGGTACATGAATCTGAAGCAAGTGCCAACCTTACTAGTGAGGAAGCCCAACAGATTCCTAATGGGTATCTATGAATTCCCCCAATATCTACTGGTTGTAAAACAAAACACACTGTTTGCTACTGGGCACTGCCATCTCATCCTTGATGTCAGTGCCCCTAGCAGCTATGATTCTGTCAATTAAGTGATATGGCACAGTGATCTCGCATCTTCCCAGTACTATCCCAGCTAAATGCATCTTTATTGTGTTTTCCCTAAAACGTTTCTCAGGACAGCACCTTAGAGAGATGGCTCCTCCCTCTCCTCATCAGGAAACACCCCATCCACCAGATTTTAAAAGGAGGCTTCTCCCACCATTCATCAGATTTTGTGTTTCCTCCGGCCGAGGAACACCTCTGTGGGGAGCTGGGCTCTTAAGGTGCTATCCTGAGAGACCGGGCTTCCTACGTCCACCTACCCTTTTTTGGAGACGATTGCTTCTCCCATTCACGCGACCGACTGCAGTGCATGGGCTCCTTCTTCCTCTTCAGTGCTCTAGGCCAGGACCCTGCAGAGCACAGCCCTGGGAAGGCATCTTGGAGGAGCGGAACGATTTTTCTTAGACTTCCGCCGCCTTTTTTTTTTTCAAATTTGCCGCCATTTCTCCGGATCGAGTGACGCTCGTCCGGACCGGAAGTGAGGTTCTGGAAAGGGCAGCGTTCTGCAGGGGGCGTATGGCGTCATTTCCGCCGGACGCAGAGGAAGAAGGGAGGAGCAAGCTGGTGCCTTATTCCGGATCCGGTCCAGTGCAGGTGCGCTTTGGTCTCCGGAACCGGTACCGAAGCCACGGGTGATACCGCTGCCAAGCGATGGAAGCTTCTTCAGCGAGTGGGACAGGCACAGGCACCAGTAAGGCCCAGGTAAGGGGTATCTTTATATGGCCTATCTTACTGTGGGGTCTCTCTCCATCCCTTTTATCTTTCCCCCTGGTGGCTGGGGGCCTGTCAGGGCACATGGGACTTCCCTTAAAATGTCTTTCTGTGCACCTTGGTGACCCTGAGAATCAGGCTGACTCTTAAGAAGCATGTGTATGTTTTCCCATTCATGTCTTCCAGGCTAAAAGCTCGGAAATTGTTTCCAAGAGAAAGTGTCCTTCATGCAAAGCAAAGTTGTCGGAAAGCTGGAAAAAGACACTTTGCCAGGGATGTATTGATGCACTAGTAAAGGAAGACGATCTAGTCGCATCTGTGAGGAAGGAATTGGATGCTACCATCCAATCTTTTCGGTCATCCCTACAGGATCCTGCCCTGAGTCAGCCATCAGCCTCACTGTCCTCTCAGGGTTCACAATTGGTTCCTTCGGTGGGGACAGAAGGGGTTCCTTCCACCCAAGGAGATAATTCCCCCTCACATTCCAAAGAGGATTCAGAGGAAGAAGAGGAGGGAGGGGCACAAAGTAGGCCCACTAAATACAAACTATCCTTAGAGCAAGTGGATGGTCTCCTGAGGGCAGTTTACATCACCCTGGGTCTAGAGGAGGAAAAGAAGGAACTGTCCCTACATGACAAAATGTATGCAGGCTTGGAAGAGCCTAAGGGCCGTATCTTCCCAGTGCATCAGACCATCTCAGATGCAATAAAACATGAGTGGGCTGATCCGGAAAAGAAAACCTTCTTCCCTAAAGCCTTTAAAAGGCGATTTCCTTTTGATGAGGACCCAGGAGCTCCCTGGAATAAGATGCCAAAGATTGATGCAGCCTTCTCCCAGGTTTCTAGGTCAACAGACCTAGCATTTGAAGACATGGGAGTCCTGAGGGATCCCATGGATAAGAAGATGGACCAGCAACTTAAGAGATCCTGGCAATCCATCATGGGGAGTCTGAAGCCTGCCATGGCAGTAACCTGTGTGTCCAGGAATCTGGAATACTGGCTTAGCCAGCTAAAAGCACACATCACAGCAGACTCACCTAAACAGGAAATTTTGGATTCCTTTTCCACGCTCTCCACGGCCATAGCCTTCATTGCTGACGCTTCAGCAGAGTCAGTGAAGATGACAGCAAGATCTGCAGCTTTATCCAACTCAGCCAGAAGGGCTCTTTGGTTAAAGACATGGCCTGGAGATACAGCTTCTAAAATTAAGCTGTGTGGACTTCCTTTTCAAGGGGATCTACTATTCGGGCCTGGGCTAGACTCTGTTCTAGATAGAACAGCAGACAAAAAGAAGTCTTTTCCTGTGAAGAAGAAACAGGCAGCAAAGAAGCTTTTTCGACCTCAAAAAGCTCAGCAAAATAGCAGACCCCAGGAGAAGAGAAGAAACTGGTCGACACAAAAACCCAAAGGGAAAGGAGGTGTTCTCTTCCATCCTCCTGTGTCAACCAACAAAACACAATGACAAGACATTGCCGGTGGGAGGAAGATTGAGGGAATTCCTCCCCTATTGGGCAGCCATAACAGAAAATCAATACATTCTGGATATGCTGTCCCAAGGCTACAACATAGAGTTTTCAGAGACGCCACCCGAAAGGTTCTTTGTCACAAACCTCCCAAGAGATGCAGAAAAAGCCCTGGCTATGATGGACCTGTTAAAGGACCTGAGGTGACAGGGAGTTGTCTGTCCAGTTCCAGTGGAGGAACAACATCAGGGATTCTATTCCCACATATTTTTGATAAAGAAACCATCGGGGGATTTTCGTCTTATACTGAATCTGAAACCATTAAACAGGTCAGTTCTGTACAAAAAGTTTTGAATGGACTAAATTCTTACAGTCAGAACCCTGTTAACAAAAGGATGCTTCATAGCATCAATCGACTTAAGGGATGCTTACCTGCATATCCCTATTGCCCCTCGCTCACAGAGATTCCTAAGGTTGGCAGTAAATCTGGGAAAGGAAATTCTCCATATCCAATTCAAAGCACTCCCTTTCGGGCTATCATCCTCCCCTCGTATTTTTACGAAGGTAATGGCAGAGTGTTTAGCTCCACTCCGCCTTCAGGGAATCTCTGTGGTGCCTTACCTGGACGACCTGCTTTTCTTTGCCCCTTCAAAGGAAAAACTTCAAGAGGACCTGCACAAGGCAAGAGGTCATCTAGAAGCTCTGGGATGGATAGTGAACATCAAGAAATCGAATCTCACACCGGCTCAGCGGGTTCAGTTCCTAGGGTTTCAGTTATGCTCTGTGGAACAAAGAATCTTCCTACCAGAAGACAAACAGGTCAAAATACAGAATTTGGTAGCAAGGCTACAAACAAATCAGTGGTGGTCGATCAGAGAGATCATGTCAGTCCTTGGAAACCTGACTGCATCAATTCCAGCTGTCCAATGGGCAAGGCTGCATTTTCGGCCACTCCAATATTTCCTCCTCAGAATCTGGGATCACAATCCAGAGACTTTGGACTTAAAGGTAAAAATCCCCACCAAGGTCAAGAGGTCCCTTTGGTGGTGGAGAAATCAGATAACCTTGTCCCAGGGTTTGGCCTGGTCCTTCCCAGCAGACCAGAGGTTAACAACAGGTGCAAGCAGTTGGGGGTGGGGATCCCACTGGAACCAAAACCTGGCACAGGGGGTTTGGTCTCACACCGAGACAAGGAAATCCTCAAATTGGAAGGAGTTAAAGGCAGTCGGCCTAGACCTAGCTGCCTTCTCTCAAAATCTTCAGGGGACTCGTGTTCAAGTCCTTTCAGACAATGCCACTACGGTGGCATATCTAAACAAGCAAGGGGGCACAAGAAGCAAAACCCTACAGCTGTTGGCAACGGAAATTCTGCAATGGGCGGAAAGGCAGTTACTTTCCTTGTCAGCAATCCACCTAAAAGGTACACTAAACAGTGTGGCGGATTATTTAAGCAGGCAGAAGATCCGAGAAGCAGAATGGAGCTTGAACCCAGAAGTCTTTATGTTGATAACCAAGACTTGGGGAAAGCCAGAGGTGGATCTGTTTGCAACGAAAGAAAACGCAAAACTTCCACTTTACTTCTCACTCCACAGAAACGACAACTCTCTGGGAGTAGATTCCCTGGCACATCCCTGGAGGTTCAGGTTGGGGTATGCCTTCCCCCCCTTCCAGCTCATTCCGTTGGTATTGAGAAAAATCCAAATGGAAAGAGCCTCAGTGATCCTGATCACTCCTTATTGGCCCAAAAGGGTTTGGTTTTCGACTGTCCTTCAACTATCAGTCAAACCTGCTTTTCAGCTCCCTCTTCGTCAAGACCTACTGCTTCAAGGTCCAGTCTATCATCCAGAAGTGGAAAAGCTAAAGCTCACCGCCTGGTATCTGAGGAGCAACTGCTGAAAAGGAAAGGATTTTCAGACGCATTAATTGCTACTCTACTTTCCAGTAGGAAAAAAGTCACAAGGAATATATATGCAAAAGTTTGGAAGACATATAATACCTGGTGTGAATCGAAAGATCAAAAATTGGACAGTATTACTTCAATTTTGGAGTTCCTACAGGAGGGCGCAGGAAAAGGTTTGGCAGTAAGTACCCTCAAGGTACAAGTTACAGCCCTGGGGGTATTCTTGGAAAGGCCCATTTCTTCAGAATCTTTAATCATCAGATTCTTCAGGGCCCTTACCCGCTCCAGACCAGTGCCTATCAGAAGCTTCCCCAAATGGGACTTGTCGGTGGTCCTTCAGGCCTTCACAAAGAACCTTTTGAACCACTAGAAACAGTTACACTAAAAAAACCTTACCCTCAAGACGGTCTTCTTGGTGGCAATAACATCAGCAAGAAGAATCAGTGAATTACATGCTTTATCAGCTATCGAACCTTTCTTGTCCATATATCCAGATAGGATAATTCTCAAGACGGATCCAGGGTTTCTCCCAAAAGTAGCTTCAACGAGAAACCGCTCACACGAAATTGTGTTACCTACCTTCTGTCCTAATCCATCAGGAGATAAGGAAAAAAGCTTTCACTACCTAGATGTAAGAAGGGTCCTTATACATTACTTGGAGGTTACTAAAGAGTTTAGATCATCAAACTCTATTTTTGTTCTTTTCTCTGGCAACAAAAAAGGTCGCCAGGCATCAAAAGGATCAATAGCCAGATGGCTCAGATCCGCTTTTTCAGAGGCTTACTCCCAAATGAAATTGTCTCCCCCACAGGGGATCAGAGCTCACTCTACTAGAGCGTTAGCCACTACATGGGCAGAGAAAGCTGGTGCCACTCCAGATCAGATCTGCAAAGCGGCTACGTGGTCAAGCTACTTTACATTTGCAAGACACTATAGGTTGGACCTTTTTGGCAGCTGAAGATCAGGCTTTTGGCAGAAAGGTCCTGCAAGCTGTGGTCCCTCCCTAAATTGAGTAAGTCTCGATAATCCTCTCTAAGGTGCTGTCCTGAAAGACGTTTTAGGGAAAATTCAAGTTAGACTTACCGGTAACTTGTTTTCCAATAGTCTTTCAGGACAGCAGGAGGATCCTGCCCTATTGTATAAAATGTATTGCTGTGATTAACCATATCTGTTTATGTGTTCCAGCATGGGCCGGAGGTACTCTTCTACAAACTGATGAATGGTGGGAGAAGCCTCCTTTTAAAATCTGGTGGATGGGGTGTTACCTGATGAGGAGAGGGAGGAGCCATCTCTCTAAGGTGCTGTCCTGAAAGACTATTGGAAAACAAGTTACCGGTAAGTCTAACTTGAATTTTCTTCTGCCTGGGTTTGGTAATCAGCCCTGTGACCTCAACTAATAGCATTGCTGAATAACAACCTTGCCAAATGTAGAGCCACATAACATGCAATAGGGAGCTGTCCCACACAGCTTCTGGGAACAGAAAGGACTGTAAGCACAGAAATTACTAAAAGGAAAATAAAGGACTGCATTTATAGAGACTTTTAGAGCATGAGCATTGAGCAGCAAGGGTCCAGAACGGTCCTATACTCTTGAAATTGTCAATTTCTTAAGCAGAGAAACAGTGTCTGTAAGTGACCCTCTGCTGCTGTGGTCACATTAAAAGGCATGAGTTGGTAATAGGGCCTCTTTAAACTTCACCCATCATTTGAATGAAATGCAGAACTAATAGGATGCTGTATTTGCAGATTTTGAATGATGAAGTGCAAGCGGATTTCTATATAGCAACACCCGAAATTGTTCCAAAACTGAATATTCTTAAAAACAAACTGAGGAAAAAATTTCCGAAGACCAAAAGAGGTATGGAAATAAACCAACTTGGTGTTATTATGAGCCTTGTAAAGAGCATGGCTATATGCAGCCTTATTTAGTACTGAATAGCAGCTACAAAAAAAAAGAGATTTTGTAGTCATTGTTAATTATTTTTCTTTAATTGCAAATGGGATCAGGGTACGCTTCACTATTTTTCCCTCATCTAAACATGGCACTAAAAAGCATAAAATATCCTGTATAGGCCTTATGCAGCTCCTATTTTTCTTTTATTTGCCAAGATAGAATTAATAAGGTATGATATATTTTTTCATAGTTACAATGGTCCAACCTGGAACACTGGGGGGAGCTGATACTAGAAGTTTTTTTTTTACCTTAATGCAGAGAATGCATTAAAGTAAAATTGTTATGCCTTTAGAACCACTTTAAGCGCTTGTTTTTCTGCTCGGTGGAGGCAAATATTTTTTTTATCTATATTATCATTTTGCTTATCGGTAGTGTTCTGCCCTTGGGGAGTTTGAAAGCATAAGAGACTATTTTACCTCAATACACAATACTCAGAATTTCAGGTAGCGGTTGCCAGAAGAAGCTGAATGAAGATTACCTGCTGTAAGATTTTCCTTGGAATTTGTGGAGTGGTTGAAAGGTAAATTGCAAAGGTGACCTTCATGAAGATTATCATGAAAGCCAGAATAGGCATGGCTGTGAGCAATAGCTGAAGTGAATTTACAAGGCTTTGATTTGGTAACTTTGTCCCTAGAGGGCATAACATGACAAAATGCTTTCCAAGAAATCGAAGCATGACAGCAGTGAAGATTCTCCTTAAAATGACCTAGAGAAATAGTTCAGCATTGCCATGCCTTGTAGCTGACTGAACAATGACTAATAATATGAATAATGAAAAAGGCTGGTGAAATGACAAAACAGACCAATTCAATCAATAATTAACTGAATTTCAGAAATAGCTAGTAGAAGATGACTTACTCCAGTTAAGTTGCAGCCAGAGGCTAACAGTGCTACCAGAGGCTTAGCAACCACTGGCTAGTGAGGTTCTTGAATCAGGATGCTAAAAGTTTGCACATAAGGAATTAGCTGAGGCACATGGTAAGTTCAAAATGCAAATGATTGGCTGCATCATGTAAGTAAAGAACTTCCTAACAGATTGTGAGTAAACATGGTAATTAGGACTACTGGCAAAGTCAGGGGCAGCTCAAAAAGTAGTGCAGAGGCATAGTGGTGTTGTCACCAAGACTGGAAATGTTTGTAACACTGTACACACACTGAACATCTGTGCAAGTATTTCTAGTCCTACACCATGGAATTGGGAAGGGGGGGGGGGGCATTGTGGTCATGATGCTTAAGATAGAAATACAGAAAGATTTAGCAGACTGAAATTGGATAAGAGTCCAACATCATTTTAATTGTTGGTAAAAAAAAGTCTTGTAAAACAGCCATCGTGTTTCAGGGGCAACACCACTTCCCCTTCAACACAAGTTAAAACTTGAATGAAATCAGAAAACAATGACTATACAGATCTATGTTAGAACCAACTAGACTGCTAGCTGAAAAATAAAGCTTTACTGCCAGCTTAAGCCTGAAGTTTAAGTTGGGCAAAGTGAGCCTCAAATTCAGCAGTATTTGCTGTCGTTTTTTTATCCTATTGAGCTCTGGGAATCCTTTGTATTAATGGTTTATTTTTAAAGCAACAATTGCATAGGATAGTAAAAAAACGCTACATAACTGCAGGGTAAAAACAAACTATCTTAATCAACAACAAGTCCCAGACCATGGGTTTCATAAACGCTACCTTTAGGTGATTGGACACTGGCAAAAGCTTTACCCCTGGGTGTGTACCCTCATATAACCCCTCCCACCCCATGGAACAGTTTGTTGTTGGTGTCCTTAGGTGATGGATCTCTTCCCCTGTGGAGAAGATTTCAAAACCATTCTTTTTTTCATCACTACGTTAACTAACCCTTATTAACCACCTGTCCACTGGGCACAGCTTTCAGTGCTCTCACATTTTGAATGTCAATTACTCAGTCATGCAACACTATACCCATATTAATTTTTGTCCTTTTTTTTCACACAAATAGAGCTTTCTTTTGGTGTGGTATTTAATCACCAATAGGTTTTTATTTTATTGCTCTATAAATGAAAACATTTTGGCCAAAATTTATACTGCTACATATGTTTGGTAAAAATACCCAAAATCAGTGTGTGTATTATTTGGTCTTTGTGAAAGTTATAGAGTCAACAAGTTATGGTGCCAATCACTGAAAATTGATCACACCTGATGTACCGTATATACTCGAGTATAAGCCGACCCGAGTATAAGCCGAGGCCCCTACTTTTAGCACAAAAAGATGGGAAAAATCATTGACTCGAGTATAAGCCTAGGGTGAGAATGCAGGGCATCGAGCATGGTACAGGAGAATGCAGGGTGACTGGCATGGTGCAGGAGAATGCAGGGTACTGGCATGGTGCAGGAGAATGCAGGGTACTGGCATGGTGCAGGAGAATGCAGGGTACTGGCATGGTGCAGGAGAATGCAGGGTACTGGCATGGTACAGGAGAATGCAGGGTACTGGCATGGTACAGGAGAATGCAGGGTACTGGCATGGTGCAGGAGAATGCAGAGTACTGGCATGGTGCAGGAGAATGCAGGGTACTGGCATTGTACGGGAGAATGCAGGGTACTGGCATGGTACAGGAGAATGCAGGGTACTGGCATGGTACAGCAGAATGCAGGGTACTGGCATGGTACAAGAGGATCCGGGGTTGTGGGCATACTACAGGAGATGCAGTGCTGTGGGCATGGTTCAGGTGGACCATGCCCGCAGCACTGCATCCCTTGTAGTGTGCCCGCAGCCCTGCATAATGGCAGGTAGTGAAGCTGTTTCACTTACCTGTTCCAGAGGCGCCTTCATTTTAAAAATGGCGCCGCCCGGCGCCGACGCGTCATTGCGCACGCGCCACCACCACTCGTATCATTTCGGCTATTCCCGGCCTCTCCCGAGCGGCGGCACGTGCGTGGTGACATGTATGCGACAGGCGGCGCCATTTTTAAAGCTTAAGCCCGTCGGAGCTCGATTATAGCCCTTGACTCGAGTATAAGCCGAGGGGGACGTTTTCAGCACAAAAAAATGTGCTGAAAAACTCGGCTTATACTCGAGTATATACAGTACTATCTAAATTCTTGCGATGCTAACCCCCCCCAAATGACCACTTTTTGAAAATCAAACATTCCAATGTATTTAGTAAGAGGCATTGTGAGTTTGTTTTTTCCCACAATGTTTTGCAAAATTAAGATTTTTTTTCACAGAATTATCACATGGCATATGCATACTTGCAACTACACCCCAAAACACATTCTGTTACTCCTCCCGAGTATGAGGATACCACATGTGTGAAACATTTTCACAGCCTGGCCATATACAGAGGCCCAACATGCAGGGAGCAGCATCAGGTGTTCTAGGGACATTAAATACACATTTAATTTCTTGACTACCTCTTACAGTTTTGAAGGCCCTGGAGCACCAGGACAATGCAAATGCCCAAAAAAATGACACCATTTTGGAAAGCAAACACCCCAACACACACTCTAGAAGGCATAATGAGTCTTTTGAGTATGTCATTTTTTTCCACAAGTTTTTGGAAAATGTTTAAAGAAAATGGAAAACGTATTTTCTCTTACGTCCTCCGACAGTCGCCGCCACTTCATAATCTTCACTAATGGGGGTAATTGACCTTTGCTCCGCAGGAGTAGCTAGGCAACAAGATTTGTTAATATCAAAGCTTTTAGCATATCACACCCCTAGGGGGTGGTCCCCTCAGTCAAAATACCTCCCTGCTTCCAGCATTCTCAACTCAGTTTTCAATTGCCTAGCTTAGGAGTAGCTGGCTGCTCCTGTGCTGGGGCTTTCAGTCTCAGCCTTCTATTCTCTTTTTGATTTTATTTTGAGTATTTTTCTCTTTCTTTTACTTAGCTGTTCTTTTCTCAGCATTAGTTTAGTTTCTTCTGATGAAGATGATCATGCGGAGCTGGGTCTCGGACTGGCCACCCTGGATCCCAGGGCTCAGGGCCAGGGGTTCCCCAGCCTGCCATCGAGCGTTCAGCTCAGGTTTCCCTGGCATATTGAACGACCCATCCCTGTTCGCTGCAGGGATGCTGCCTGTGAGGTGGTTGGACGATACATTTTCCAAAATCAACGTTGTGTCCGTCGGTTCATCTTCACTATCTGGGGATGATCCTGGACTCTGCTCAGGCGAAGGTCTTCCTGCCGGAAGACAAGCTCCGGACACTTCAGGACGAGGTCAGGTCCCTCAGGGACACTCAGTGCTCGTCCCTCCGGACATGTATGAGATGTCTAGGTCTTATGGTCTCGGCTTTCGAGGCGATTCCCTTCGCCCAGTTTCACACGCGGGGTCTTTAGGCGGAGATCTTGGTCAAGTGGGACGGTGTCCGCAATCTCTAGATTTGCGGATCTCGTTGAGCCGCCACACCCGAAGGGGTCTTTTGTGGTGGCTCCGGTCCCCGGCGGTGTCGGGGGGCAAGTCCTTCCGATACTTGTCATGGACGGTGCTCACCGCGGATGCCAGCCTGTCGGGCTGGGGTGGTGTTCTGGGCGTTCTGTCCGCCCAGGGAACTTGGTCGGAGGAGCAGTCGTCTCTTCCGATAAACATTCTGGAATTGCGAGCGATAAAAAACTTTGCCTTCTGCATTGGTCGGAACGGCTTCAGGGCCGTCCGGTTCGGGTTCAGACGGACAACGCCACAGCGGTGGCCTACATCAACCATCAAGGGGGCACCAGGAGTGCCTGTGCTGCTCGGGAAGTAAACGACATTCTGTCGTGGGCCGAGACGCACGTCCCAGCGATAACGGCTGTGCACATTCCGGGGGTGGAGAACTGGCAGGCGAACTATCTGAGTCGCCAGACCCTGGACCAGGGAGAATGGTCCCTTCACCCGGATGTCTTCCAGATGTTGTGCGCGAAGTGGGGTCTTCCGGATGTGGACCTGTTCGCGTCTCGTCTGAACAGCAAGGTGGAAAGGTTCGTGGCAAGGACGCGCGATCCTCGGGCAGACGCCTCAGACGCGTTAGTGGCGCCCTGGCATCAGTATCGTCTGATGTATGCCTTTCAGCTGCTGTCCAGGCTGCTTCCCAGGTTGGCCTCGGAACCGCACGCGGTGGTTCCGGTGGCACCGGACTGGCCTCGCCGGTCTTGGTACGCAGACCTCGTAAATCTGGCAGTCGACGTTCCGTGGCGCCTGCCGCTTCGGGAAGACCTTCTGTCTCAAGGGCCGATATTCCATCCTGCTTTACAGTCGCTGGCTTTAACGGCCTGGCTGTTGAAAGCCAGGTCCTGAAGGATAGAGGTCTCTCCCCTGGGGTCATTCCCACTTTGATCAAGGCTAGAAAAGCCTCTTCGGGAAAAATTTACTACCGCACTTTGCCTGGTGTGAGTCCAGGGGGTATTCCCCTCGCTCATTCTCGGTGTCGAGAGTGTTGGCTTTCCTCCAAACTGGAGTGGACCAGCGTTTGGCGCTGGCCACAATTAAGGGTCAGATTTTTGCGCTGGCCGTTCTTTTTCAACACCCTGTGGCGTCTCATTCATTGGTTGGAACCTTTGTTCAGGGGGTGCGAGGGAACCTTTGCCTCCATGGGACTTGAACTTGGTTCTGTCCGTGTTACAACAGGCTCCCTTTGATAAGATCAGGGAGATCTCGTTGTCTCTGTTGTCCAAGAAGGTTGCCTTTTTGGTGGCGATCACTTCGGCTCGCAGGGTGTCGGAGCTGGCAGCTTTGTCCTGCAGCTCTCCCTACTTGGTGATTCACTTGGATAAGGTGGTCTTGCGACCTAACCCTTCCTTTCTTCCGAAGAGGATCTCGGAATTTCACCTGAATGAGGACATTGTCTTGCCTTCGCTTTGCGCGAAGCCTAAGCATCCGAAGGAGGTGGCTTTGCATGCCTTGGATGTTGTTCGGACGATCAGGGTTTACCTGTCATCGACTAAGTCCTTTCGCAAGTTGGATTCCCTATTCGTCCTTCCAGAGGGACCTCGGAAGGGCATGGCGGCGTCGGCTGCTACCATCGCCAAATGGATTAGACAGACGATTGTGCAAGCCTATGCTTTGAGGGGGAAGGTTCCTCCTTTCCCTGTGAAGGCGCACTCTACCAGATCTCTGAGTATGTCTTGGGCCTATCGTCATCAGGCTTCTGTGGCCCAGGTGTGTAAGGCAGCGACTTGGTCGTCCGTTCACACCTTCTCAAAATTTTACAAAGTGGATGTTCAGGCATCAGCAGATGCTTCCTTTGGCCGTAAAGTTCTTAGTGCGGCAGTGCCTTAGGGTCCCTTGTTTGAGCCCTTGGCTGTTGGGGTGTTTTTTACCCCTGGGTTACCTGTTCTTCCTGGGTTGTTGCTCCTGTTGAGCACTTTTTCCTGTTGCCAGGTTGGTTCTCTTACTTTGGTAAGGTTCCTTTCTCTGATGTGGGTACTGCGTTGCTTTAGGCGCGGCTGCGTTTTTTTCCCACCCCTCATGTCTACACTGCTCTGGGACGTCCCCATTAGTGAAGATTATGAAGTGGCGGCGACTGTCGGAGGACGTAAGAGAAAACTGAATTTTTGTAAAATCTTACCGTAAAATTCCTTTCTCTGAGTCCTCCGACAGTCGCCGCCCCCGCCCCTCTGTTGGGGTTTGTTTATGTACTCTACTGCTATGCTACTGAAACTGAGTTGAGAATGCTGGAAGCAGGGAGGTATTGACTGAGGGGACCACCCCCTAGGGGTGTGATATGCTAAAAGCTTTGATATTAACAAATCTTGTTGCCTAGCTACTCCTGTGGAGCAAAGGTCAATTACCCCCATTAGTGAAGATTATGAAGTGGCGGCGACTGTCGGAGGACTCAGAGAAAGGAATTTTACGTTAAGATTTTACAAAAATTCCGTTTTTTTTACACAAAGGTTTCTATGAATAAGATTTTTATAACACATAGCATGTACATAGCAAATATTACACCCCAAAATATATTTTGCTACTCTTCCTGACTATGGCGATACCACATGTGAGACTTTGTATGTGGCCAGGCTGTGTAAGAGGCCCAAGATGCAGGGGGCACCATCAGGTGTTCTAGGGACATACATTTCAAATCTTATTTCCTGACTACCTATTACACTTTTGTGAGGCACTATGCGGGAACTGATCCTATACATGCTAAAACCCTCTCATTCTGGATTCACTTCATGTGTACCCCACAGGTAATACTCTCACTTATCATTGGCAGAGACAAGGTGCAGAGGAGCTGAGAAAAAAGGGCGTAACGGCAATCATGCGACAGATGGTCCTAAGTAAAACCAGCAAATTGCTTAGGGTGATGGCTGTTCTGCTGCACTGTGGCAAGGTCTTATTTTGACACAGCTCCCTTCCTCCCAATTCTAGCTCTCCCTCAGAGGCACAATAGATAGCCCAACCTGACTAAGGAAAATTTCACTGCTACTATGCCTGTTTCTTTGCGAAAAGGGTCCAAAAGCGCTCTTCTCCACCTCCTAAATTTATCCAGGAGTAGGACTCTGAACCTCCTACCTCTTTGAGAAATATTTTGATGAAGGTGAGGTGGCTGCAGAAGAGGATACTGCAGAGAAAATTTCACCTCTTGCATTTTATGAGGCACAAGGTAAGGCTTCATGCCATAGCCTTTCTACTGTGAGCTCACCTATTGATGCGTGCATACTAGCCATGCCTAGTGTCGCTGGAATCTCTTCAGCCTAAGCAAGCTTCTATGGCCACTAAATATCTGACAAAGTCTACAAAGATCTTTTCTTTGCGCATGCAAATTAACTGTGCTTTGCATGAGGTTTGGTCAACACTTAGAGGTATTTGTCCATCCAAAACTCTTTTGCTAAATTATAACCTATGGAAAAGGAATTTATGGAAAAATGGTCTGTCCTGGTAGTGGATCCTGCCATTTCTGTTTTCAGCAAGAATCTCACTATTTTTGATGAAAATGTTCCCTCCTTTAAAGTGGAAGTTCAGCCAAAAACTTGGTAATGCGTAATCTACTCTCAGCCACATTTGAAAACCTAAAATTTATGTAACCCTGTAAAGAGAAAATCGCTATACATACCTTTTCTGAAGTCCATTCTGTCTCCAGCAGTGGATGCTGTGTGCAGGAGAGAACCGACAATGGCTGGGAAATGCCTGTTAAGTGATTTCCTCCATAGATTTCCTATGAGGCCTCCATTGTCAGCTGCCTTTCCTGCATAAGCCTACACACTGAAGCTCCTGCTGTCAGTTTAGCACAGGATCGGAGTGGGTGCAGAACAGGTAAATACATTGATTTCTTCTTTACAGGGCTAGATAAATTAGGTTTAGAATGTGGCTGCGAGTAGGTTTAGAGTTAGATAGGTTTTGGCTGAACTTCTATGTTTAGGATTTTGTTGATGGATGCTTAGAAACCCTCTTGAAGGCAACTATTGCTCCTGTTCTGCCTTAAAACCGACCGTAGTGGCTATATCCATTCGTCAGGCTGTTGCTAACTGAATTGGGAAAATGACTAGAGGACATAATCCTGTCTTTTAATAACCTGTTCTGCTGTATTTTAGGAACCTGTTGTGCTAAAATGACCAGAGAACATGATTCTGTCTTTTGGGAACCTGTTCTGCTGGAATAATTGCATCTCATGGCTTAAGTGCTGCCATTTCGTGTTGATGCCCTATACAGTGTACTCTGCCAGGTCTTTAGTATGACATTGCACTCTGTGCATATGAGCGAATTTTGTGGTTAATGGCTCTGTCTGATGAGCCTGCTTTTAAAAGGCATCTTTCTTTCGTTCATTGGCGGACATAGCTCCTTATCTTCTTGACCATTGGGTAATACTGCCCCCTACAGGAGTAGGACACTAGGCAGGAAAAATCTTGACTACACCTATGGGGCAGTCTTAGGGGTTATACTCCAAGTCTCAGCTATAGGAACTCAGTTTTTTCTGCCTAGTCAGGAGTAAGGACCTAGTTCCTTGCTGGGATCTCTGGTTCTGGCATTTTTTTCCTTTTAAATTTAATTTTCTTACTATCCATGTTATTTTGTTCCAGTGAGAATCTACTATCAACTGCGGGGCTTGTCCGTCGGACTGGATAATCTAGATCCAGAGGGTCACCCCAGTCTGGCGAGCGAGTGTGCGCAGGCCTCAGCTCCGCTCTAGGTCAGCCACGACATTGCCCCACTGAACAGAGGCTGGCCTGCAAGTTAAACGCCTCATGGCGGAGCATGCGACTTCGCAGCGTTCCTCTTGGTCGACAGCCCCCTCTATTCCAATGCAGTGGTGGTCTGTCAGGAGCGGTGCCCACCCTGTTTCTGGTATGGTAAGTAGCTGTCCCCCCTCTAACCCTGGAGGTTTTTGGGGTGGACATGGGCCCCTCCCTGGGACGGTTGGATCCCCAGGTTCCCCTCCTTCCCATGCAGCGCCCCCCCTTCTTAGTGGTCCTCTGCAAACCTCTTACCCCCCCCCCCTCATCTGCCCACATCCTCTCTCCCCTCCCATGGGGTGGCCATACCTTTTAGGTCGGTCTGGGGTGTCGAGGGGGGGGGGAGCGTGCCACGGCGACGGGATGATCGACCTATAGGTGGGGGCTATACCTGGCGGGGGCTCTTGCCAGGGCCCCTCTTACTGCTGGGATCGTGTTCGGTGCTCCTGGGGTCCCCCCTGGGCCCCCGGGAGCCACACAGTGCCACCATTTTCTTGTGGTTTTTGTGCTGTAGATCGGCGGCCACGTTTGTGTAGCTTCGGCAGCCATTTTCTTATCATTTTCTCATTGAAAATAGCGGCAGCCATGTTTTTGAAGCGTGTGATTTCGGTGGTGGAAGCCACGCCTCATCCCTTAGTGCTGGCTCCTGGATCTTTCTCTTCCTGATTGCCGCATGGTGTGCAGTTTGCCTGGTGCTGTAAGTGCCTGATCAGTGGTGGTGAGTCTTTTTGTAGGGCTGCCAGCACGGTGGGGTTGTCCCTAGCAGTGGTATACACTTTTTTGTGTGGGTCCCCCTCTTTTCTAATGGAGTCCCTGGAGTACATTTCCCCACCTGATCCCCTCTTAGAGGCTGCCGGGCTCTCCGGGTCTCAACAATCCCTGACTGCACTGACGGCGATCCTGGAGTCCTTAGTGTCCAAGGTGGATTTGGTCCTGGGAAAACGGGGTAGCAAAAAGCGTCCCCTGCCTTCAGCTGCTTCATCTGTCTCATCAGATTGTGAATCTGATTCGGTTGTCGCGGATGCGAGTTACCTTTCTTGGTCTGCGTCCATGCACCCTGCGTGCTCAGATAGTGAGGATGATTCCTCTACTCCTCTAGCCGCGCATGAAAAAGCGCTGGTAAATGCACTGTTTGTGGACAGTCCCACCTGTAGTGGACTCGCTGGTTTCCAGGTTAAATAAAGCCACCTTAATTCTGGTTGAGGAATCCCCAGCCTTTAAAGATCTGACTGATAGGAGGTCGGAGGCTCTGACCCGCCATATGTTCACTGTGGCTGATTCAGCACTTAGGCCGGTATTTACTATTGCCCTGGTGTTTTAAACTCTGACCGAGTGGGCTAAACTTTTACACCGGGACTTGAAGTGGGGACAGCTTCCCCCTGCCTTTGTGGAGCTGGTGGATTAATTGGTCCAGGGGGTACAGTTTGTCTGTGATGGCTCTTTGGATGCTGCTTCTTTGATTTCCAGACTGTCTCAGCAGTGGTCCTTCGGCATATTATCTGGCTGAAATGCTGGTCTTCGGATCAGACTTATAAGAAGGCCTTATCTGATCTCCCATTTGTGGGGGATCACCTGTTTGGAGCTTCCTTGGATGACATCATTAAGGGCCTCACAGGGGGGAAGAGTACTCTTCGCAGGCTTCCAAGGACAAGGAGCCCCGCCGTAGACGGGGGCCATTCTTCTTGGTTCTTGAGAGGCCTTTTCGTCCCTCAGGGTCTCAAGACATGGGATCTAAGCCCTTCAGAGCCTCCACTGGAGGTTCCTGGTCTGGCAAGTCACAAGCAGGCTCTTCCAGACAAGGCTTCCTCTGCATGAAGGTGGGCCCTCACCTGTTTCTGGGGTTAAGGGATGTCTTCGCTAGTAGACCTCCCTGGTAAAGTCATTCAGTCTGGCTACAAGATCGAGTTTCAGCCTTATCCTTCTTCCTTTTAACCTGCGCTTGTCCCTAGATTGCTTACGAGGTCTCTTTTGGGCGATGCAAGACTTGTTACTTCAAGGGGCGATTGTCCCGATTCCGACTTCGGAACGTTTTCAGGGGTTTCACTCAAATCTGTTTACAGTTTCCAGGAAGGAAGACGAGGTACAATGTCTTGCGAAAATATTCGGCCCCCTTGAACTTTTCGACCTTTTGCCACATTTCAGGCTTCAAACATAAAGATATAAAACTGTAATTTGTTGTGAAGAATCAACAAGTGGGACACAATCATGAAGTGGAAGGAAATTTATTAGATATTTCAAACTTTTTTAACAGATAAAAAACTGAAAAATTGGGCATGCAAAATTATTCAGCCCCTTTACTTTCAGTGCAGCAAACTCTCTCCAGAAGTTCAGTGAGGATCTCTGAATGATCCAATGTTGACCTAAATGACTAATGATTATAAATAGAATCCACCTTGGGTGAGGAGCATTATCAGTTTGTGGCGTTACCCTTTGGTTTCCTCTCTGCTCCTCGGGTCTTCACAAAAGTGTTAGCCCCAGTACTAGCATTGTTGCGTCATCACGGTACTGGGGTACCTGGACGATCTTTTTCTGCGAGCAGAGTCTCAGACTGCTCTGATGGACAACTTGGAGATTACTCTGCGAACTCTGGGGAGTTGGGTTGGATTCTGAACCTCCAGAAGTCTGTTCTGGTTCCGTGTACAAAACTGAACTATCTGGGTCTGACTCGGCCTCAGCCAGAGTGTTTCTTCCTCTGGAAAAACTCCAGAAATTGCAGGAGGCAATCCAACTTCTGTTGTCCAGCAGACGGTAATCCTTTCGGGCTTGCATGCGGTTGCTGGGCCTGATGGTGTCTACCTTCAAGGCGGTTCAGTTTACACAGTTCCACACGAGATCTCCGTAAAAAGATTCTGGTGAAATGGGACAAGAATTCACAGTCTCTAGACAATCTGATCCTGTTGAGCGGGGGTACGAGAGGGTCCCTGATCTGGTGGCTTTGTTCTCAGGTACTTCAGGGAAAATCCTTTCTCCCCCTGTACTGGACGGTTGTCACCACGGCTGCCAGCCTGTCCGGCTAGGTAGGCATCCTCAACACAGATTTTGCTCAGGAGATCAATGTACTGGAACTCAGAGCGATCAGTCTTTGTCTAGATCATTGAACAATTCGTTTTCAGGGGTGTCTGGTATGAATTCAATCAGACAATGCCACGGCCGTGGCCTATGTCAATCACCAAGGAGGCACAAGAAGTGTCCTGGCAGCTCGGGAAGCAGTCGACCGGCGTTGGACCAGGGGGAATGGTCACTTCATGGGGAGGTGTTTCATCAGTTGTGTCTCTGGTGGGGTATTCCTGAGGTGGACCTGTTTGCCTCTCGTCTTAACAGGAGGGTACAGAGGTTTGTGACCTGGTCTCGGTATCCTCTAGCCGACGCCACAGACGCATTAGTGGCTCCTTGGAGTCATTATTGTCTGATTTACACCTTCCCCCCTCTCAAACTTCTGCAAAGACTCCTGCGCAGGATAGAGGCAGAAGGAATTCCGGTCATTCTAGTGGCTCCAGACTGACCTCGCCGGTCTTGGTATGCCGATCTCGTACGGTTGGTTGCCAATGCTCCTTGGAGACTTCCTCTCAGGGAAGATCTGCTGTCCCAAGGGCCAGTCTTCCATCATGCTTTACAGTCGCTGGCTTTAACTGCTTTGCTGTTGAAAGCCAGGTGCTGACGGATGGAGGTTTGTCTGAATCAGTGATTCCTACGCTGTTAAAGGCTAGAAAACCTACCTCTAGGAAGATCGACCATCGTACTTGCAAGACGTACATTGCGTGGTGTGAGTCTCTTGGGGTTCACCCCCGCTCCTTTTCAGTGGCTCAGATATTGTCTTTCCTCCAACAGGGGGTTGAGCAGCGCCTGGCCTTGAGTACCATCAAGGGCCAGGGTTCGGCCTTAGCAGTTTTCTTTCAACGTCAATTGGCCACACATTCCTTGGTGCCTACCTTTATCCAGGGAGTTTGACACTTGGCTCCTCCAGTGCAGTCTCAATTGCCGCCGTGGGACCTCAATTTGGTGCTGTCAGTTCTTCAGAAACCTCCCTTCAAAAGTCTTCGGGAGGACCCCTCTGCTTACATTGTCCCAGAAGGTGGCCTTTTTGGTGGCTATTACTTCTGCACACAGGGTGTCCGATCTGGGGGCGTTGTCTTGTCATTCACCTTACCTGGTGGTTCACAGCGATAAGGTGGTTCTTCGTCCCTGTCTGTCGTTCCTTCCAAACGTCGTCTCTGATTTCCATTTGAATGAAGACATTGTGTTGCCTTCCCTATGTCCCAGGCCTAAACATCCTACGGAAATTGCCTCACATTCCCTGCATGTGGTTCGGGCAATCAGGGTGTACCTGACAGCTACGGAGTCTTTTTGGAAGTCAGGCTTATTATTTGTACTCGCGGATGGACCTCGAAAAGGGTTGGCTGCTTCTGCTGCGACCATTTCCAGATGGATCAGACAGACAGTGATTCAGGCCTATTCAGTTAAGGGTCAGGTTCCTACTTTCCCTGGTATGGCGTACTCTACTCAGGCGCTTAGTGCCTCCTGGGCCTTCCGTCATCAGGCATCAGTGCTGCAGGTTTGCAAGGCGGCCACCTAGCCGTCTTTGTACACTTTCACAAAGTTTTATAAGGTGGATGTGTTGGCATCTGTGGATGCTTATTTTGGCCGCAAGGTTTTGCAGGCTGCTGTTTAGAGGACCTGGTCCTCTTTGAGGGTGTATTGTTTTTGTCAGGTGAGCTCCAGTTGTTTATGGTTTAGCTCCATGTTACCTGGATGGCTACAGTTTAGAATTTTTTTTTTTTTGCTGTTCCCACCCCTCATATTTGACACTGCTTTGGGACGTTCAAATGGTCAAGAAGATAAGGAGCTGGAATTTTTGACTTACCGTAAAATCCATTTCTCTTATGTTCATTGACGGACACAGCACCCACCCCACTGTGGAGTTGGCTTTCTTCTGACACTGCTTGTAACAAAACTGAGTGCCTATAGCTGAGAGAGGGAGTATACGCCCTGGGACTGCCCCATTGGCGTAGTCAAACTTTTTCCTGCCTAGTGCCCTACTCCTGTAGGGGGCAGTATAACCCAATAGTCAAGAAGATAAGGAGCTGTGTCCGTCAATGAACATCAGAGAAATGGATTTTACGGTAAGTCAAAATCCCATTTTTATGCATTACTTTTAATGGTGCACACTTGTTTGAAAACCCTCAATAAATTTATTAATGGAGGAAGATAATTTTACCCCACAAAAAGCAGCCTAAGGCTACTGCTACCACCTCTTCAGAGCATCCAGGCATCCTTCTCTACGGCTGGCCATAGATGGAGCAAAATTTGTCTGGTTCAGCAGGGACTGTCTTTGCCATTCCCACTCAACAGTAATCAGTCTAGTGAAACGCGCCAAGAAGATTTCATTCCACTGCATGTAGTCAGAGCAATTAGGGCCTTCCTAGCTACATCATCTTCTTTTTAAAAAAACTGAGTCCCTTTTTGTCCTCTCTGAAGGTCCCAAGTAAGGACATCCTGCTTCCACTACAATTTCTAGATGGAACAGACAACTAATTTCCAGGGCATACACTCTCAAGGAATGCTCTTCCCTCCATTTTTCAGGGTCACACAGGTGTACAAGGCCACCACCTGGTCTTCAGTTAATACTTTCTTTAAGTTTTACCTTGCGGATCTTCTAGCCCCTGCTAATGCGAGCTTCAGCCACAAGGTACTTCAAGCTGTCGCATTTTGGGCCTGTTAACACTTGGTTTTTGTAAGCCTGTTTGCTATGTTATTGACCACCCCTCAGTTTAAAACTTGGGGCTGTCCCATGGTCTATGACCTCCTTTCCTGTATTGTACAGTTATGATAATGGACATTTTTGACTTACAAGTAATTTATATATCTTGAACGTACAGTACAGGAAATGGGTTCCTCTCCTCTGTTTCTGCTAATTACTTGCTACATAGCTGGAGTTCCAGTTAGTGAGTGGGGCTATATGAGAGTGCACTGGAGGCTTAGTCATTGTCCAATCACTTGAAGGCATATACTGTAACTCGTAGTCTATGCTTCCTGTCCTGTACTCCAAGATGTGCAATTTACTGGTAAGTGAAATTTTTATAAAAAAAATAAATAAAATTGGCTCAGGAATTGTTTGGTAAATGGATTATATTCAAGCCACTATTTATGGTCGAATGGAAAGAATATAGACCCGGGGTCCTGAATAGGCGGACTCCGGGCTGCCTCCGGACCCACACGGACTTAAATCTGGACCGCTAAAGCGGTCTGCTTCCTTCTGTCTCAGCGGGGGGCAGAATTGAGAGGATCGGAAGGATCGGAGTGGCTGTGTCTTACACTTACAGCGCTGCATGATTTCTAAAAGCCGAGTTCTTCTGCGGCGAAGAGGATGTCCTACAAAGTCCCGCCTCCTGGGCCGGCTCTTACCTATGATAGACAGAACACTGGTGATGTCTATCATAGGAGCCGGTGTCCAGGAGGCGGGACTTTGTAGGACATCCTCTCTCCGTCGGGTAAGAACTTGTACTCGGCTTTTTGTAATCATGCAGCGCTGCCAGTGTAAAACACAGCCACTCCGATCCTCCCGAGTCCCGATCCTCTCAATTCTAACCCCTCCGCTGATGACAGAAGGAAGCAGACCTCTTCGGCAGTCCAGATTAATGGGGGCACACTCACTGGTCAATCTGCATTAATGGGGGCACGCACACTGGTCACTCTGCATTAATGGGGGCACGCACACTGGTCAATCTGCATTACTGGGGGCACACACACTGGTCACTCTGCATTACTGGGGGCACACACACTGGTCACTCTGCATTATTGGGGGCACACACACTGGTAACTCTGCATTATTGGGGGCACACACACTGGTAACTCTGCATTATTGGGGGCACACACACTGGTCACTCTGCATTAATGGGGGCACGCACACTGGTCACTCTGCATTATTGGGGGCACACACACTTGTCAATCTGCATTAATGGGGGCACGCACACTGGTCAATCTGCATTAATAGGGGCACGCACACTGGTCAATCTGCATTAATGGGGGCACGCACACTGGTCACCCTGCATTAATGGGGGCACGCACACTGGTCACTCTGCATTAATGGGGGCACACACTGGTCAATCTGCATTAATGGGGGCACGCACACTGGTCAATCTGCATTAATGGGGGCACGCACACTGGTCACTCTGCATTAATGGGGGCACGCACACTGGTCACTCTGCATTAATGGGGGCACGCACACTGGTCAATCTGCATTACTGGGGGCACACACACTGGTCACTCTGCATTATTGGGGGCACACACACTGGTCACTCTGCATTATTGGGGGCACACACACTGGTCACTCTGCATTATTGGGGGCACACACACTGGTCACTCTGCATTATTGGGGGCACACACACTGGTCAATCTGCATTATTGGGGGCACACACACTGGTCACTCTGCATTATTGGGGGCACACACACTGGTAACTCTGCATTATTGGGGGCACACACACTGGTAACTCTGCATTATTGGGGGCACACACACTGGTCACTCTGCATTAATGGGGGCATGCACACTGGTCAATCTGCATTAATGGGGGTACGCACACTGGTCACTCTGCATTAATGGGGGCACACACTGGTCAATCTGCATTAATGGGGGCACGCACACTGGTCACTCTGCATTAATGGGGGCACGCACACTGGTCACTCTGCATTATTGGGGGCACACACACTGGTCACTCTGCATTAATGGGGGCACGCACATTGGTCACTCTGCATTATTGGGGGCACACACACTGGTCAATCTGCATTAATGGGGGCACGCACATGGTCGCTCTGCATTAATGGGGGCACGCACATGGTCGCTCTGCATTAATGGGGGCATGCACACTGGTCATTCTGCATTAATGGGGGCACGCACATGGTCGCTCTGCGTTAATGGGGGCACGCACAATGGTCGCTCTGCATTAATGGGGGCACGCACAATGGTCGCTCTGCATTAATGGGGGCACGCACACTGGTCAATCTGCATTAATGGGGGCACGCACACTGGTCAATCTGCATTAATGGGGGCACGCACATGGTCGCTCTGCATTAATGGGGACACGCTCTGCATTAATGGGGGCACGCACATGGTCGCTCTGCATTAATGGGGGCATGCACACTGGTCGCTCTGCATTAATGGGGGCACGCACATGGTCGCTCTGCATTGGATGGGGGCAAGTTTTGGGGAATGCCTTTTTTTGTTGTTGGCGTTCTGTATTTGGAATTTGACGGTCACTTTTACGGACCTCGGACTGAATGGAAAATTTGTAAGTGGACCTTTCAAGTTTACATTTGAGTACCCCTGATATAGACAGATCTTCCATGTTTGTAAATACGTGTCCTAATTAAGTTGTGTTTGAACTGTAGGCAAAGTAGGTCAAACACAGCCTTTTCTTGTCGAACACAGCGTTTTCCTTTCAAAAGTAGCTGCATTCATTGGAACAGAAATTATAGCATTTAACTAGAATGTCCATCGACATGAACTCTAACAGAAATGTAAAAACAAACTTAAAGCGGAGTTCCGGGCAGAGAAACAATTTTTTTCTGAACATACCCCCGGGACAGTCAGGGCTAGCACATTCCACAATGGCTAGCCTCTGATCTGTCCCGGTTCGCACTTACCTTTTAGAAGAAATACTTACTTAGAAATTTTCTTCCACAGCGTTTCCATCTCGGTTGTGGGCAGCTGAAGCCGGCACGGTCCTCTTCTCTGTCTTCTTCCGCGTCTTCGTGTCCCAGAATGCACTGCACCGGCCCCTCTCGTCACTTCCGGTGCGGCGCCGCATTCCTAAACAGCTTCTGGGCATGCCCAGAAGCTGTTTAGCAGGGGAATGCGGCGTCGCCCGGAAATGACGAGCGGGGCCGGTGCGGCGCATTGATTCCTGGGAGCGATGACGTTTAGCTCCCAGGAATCATCGCGAGGCAGGAAGTGACGAGGTGAGCCTCGGCGCTGGAGGAGGAAGCTGTCATAGGTGAGTATTTACGATCTTCAATAAAAAGGTGAGTAAAAAAAAAAAATAACTATCCAATTCCTTTTCAGGTGAGGCATACCTAGCGGAGGGGCACAAAAAAAAAAAATCTTTTTTGTGCCCGGAACTCCGCTTTAATGGGGATATGAGTTTGTATATTGAATTTTGCATTCCCTATTATCTGGGGAGGCTCACAATAACAGTTGTGAGATCTGGCTGGTAGTATATAATAGTGGTAGTGGTAGTTTTAATGCCCGCTCAGTATTCCAGTGTGCTAATAAGTTGGAATGCCAACCAAGACAGGGACCATAAAGCTTTAGGCTATTACCCTATTTGTACTAGCTTAGGGTCCAATAATAACAAAAAACATTACAGGAACTATACTGTTGACTAATTAGTTACAGTATCTCACAAAAGTGAGTACACCCATCATTTTTGTAAATATTTTATTATATCTTTTCATGCGACAACACTGAAGAAATTACACTTTGCTACAATGTAAAGTAGTGAGTGTACAGCTTGTATAACAGTGTACATTTGTTGTCCCCTCAAAATAACTCAACACAGCCATTAATGTCTAAACAGCTGGCAACAAAATTCAGTACACCCCTAAGTGAAAATGTACAAATTGGGCCCAATTAGCCATTTTCCCTCCCCAATGTCATGTGACTCATTAGTGTTACAAGGTCTAAGGTGTGCATGGGGAGCATGTGTGTTAAATTTTGTGTTTCGCTCTCACTCTCTCATACTGGTCACTGGAAGTTCAACATGGCACCTCATGGCAAAGAATTCTGAGGATCTGAAAAAAAGAATTGTTGCTCTACATAAAGATAGCCTAGGCTATAAGAAGATTGCGAAAATCCTGAAACTGAGCTGCAGCACGGTGGCAAAGATCATAGGACAGGTTATTAGGACAGGTTCCACTCAGAACAGGCCTCACCATGGTCGACCAAAGAAGTTGAGTGCACGTGCTCAGCGTCATATCCAGAGGTTGTCTTTGGGAAATAGACGTATGAGTGCTGCCAGCATTGCTGCAGAGGTTGAAGGGGTGGGGGGGGGGGGGTCAGCCTGTCAGTGCTCAGACCATACACGGCACACTGCATCAAATTCGTCTGCATGGCTGTCATCCCAAAAGGAAGCTTCTTCTAAAGATGATGCACAAGAAAGCCCGCAAACAGTTTGCTGAAGACAAGTAGATTAAGGACATGGATTACTGGAACCATGTCCTGTGGTCTGATGAGACCAAGATAAACTTATTTGGTTCAGATGGTGTCAAGCATGTGTGGCAGCAACCAGGAGTAAAGACAAGTGTGTCTTGCCTACAGTCCAGCATGGTGGTGGGAGTGTCATGGTCTGGGGCTGCATGAGTGTTGCCGGCACTCGGGAGCTACAGTTCATTGAGGGAAACATGAATGCCAACATGTACTGTGGCATACTGAAGCAGAGCATGATCACCTATCTTCAGGGACTGGGCCGCAGGGCAGTATTCCAACATAATGACTCCAAACACACCTCCAAGACGACCACTGCTTTGCTAAAGAAGCAGAGGGTAAAGGTGATGGACTGGCCATGCATCTCTCCAGACCTAAACCCTATTAAGCATCTGTGGGGCATCCTCAAACGGAAGGTGTAGGAGCGCAAGATCTCTAACATTCACCAGCTCTGTGATATTGTCATGGAGGAATGGAAGAGGACCCAAGTGGCAACCTGTGAAGCTCTGGTGAATTCCATGCCCACGAGGGTTAAGGCAGTGCTTGAAAAATTATGGTGAACACACAAAATATTGACACTTTGGTCCCAATTTAGACATTTTCACTTTGGGATGTACTCACTTTTGTTGCCAGCGGTGTAGACATTAATGCAAAGAAAAAAGAGAGAGAGAGGCGCCTCTAAGTGCGGACCATAAATACATTTATTGAATAAAATTATATGCACTCACATATGTGCGTGTGTAAGTGACATCTGTTGAAAAACCCTCCTGGGATATTCCAAGATAGTTCGTCAGGGAAGAGGTCATCCAGTCTAAGCTAACCCCTCTGCAGGATCGGTCTCCTCTTCACTGCAGCCGGCAGTGACGGCGAAGCTGAAGCAGGAAGCGTCCTTAGATGAAACCGAGGCTTGGTCAGCTGGAACATACGGATGACGTCACCAAGATGCGACACGTTTCCGAGCGTGTGTGCTGCCGTGGGACAGGCAGCCGCGCTCCTTCATCAAAGCAAGGAGATAGATCCATATCCTTGCTTTGATGAAGGAGCGCGGCTGCCTGTCCCACGGCAGCACGCACGCTCGGAAACGCGTCGCATCTTGGTGACGTCATCCGTATGTTCCAGCTGACCAAGCCTCGGTTTCATCTAAGGACGCTTCCTGCTTCAGCTTCGCCGTCACTGCCGGCTGCAGTGAAGAGGAGACCGATCCTGCAGAGGGGTTAGCTTCGACTGGATGACCTCTTCCCTGACGAACTATCTTGGAATATCCCAGGAGGGTTTTTCAACAGATGTCCCTTACACACGCACATATGTGAGTGCATATAATTTTATTCAATAAATGTATTTATGGTCTGCACTTAGAGGCGCCTCTCTCTCTCTTTTTTCTTTGCATTAATGTCTACACCGCTGGCAACAAAAGTGAGTACATCCCAAAGTGAAAATGTCTAAATTGGGACCAAAGTGTCAATATTTTGTGTGTTCACCATAATTTTTCAAGCACTGCCTTAACCCTCGTGGGCATGGAATTCACCAGAGCTTCACAGGTTGCCACTTGGGTCCTCTTCCATTCCTCCATGACAATATCACAGAGCTGGTGAATGTTAGAGATCTTGCGCTCCTACACCTTCCGTTTGAGGATGCCCCACAGATGCTTAATAGGGTTTAGGTCTGGAGAGATGCATGGCCAGTCCATCACCTTTACCCTCTGCTTCTTTAGCAAAGCAGTGGTCGTCTTGGAGGTGTGTTTGGGGTCATTATGTTGGAATACTGCCCTGCGGCCCAGTCCCTGAAGATAGGTGATCATGCTCTGCTTCAGTATGCCACAGTACATGTTGGCATTCATGTTTCCCTCAATGAACTGTAGCTCCCGAGTGCCGGCAGCACTCATGCAGCCCCAGACCATGACACTCCCACCACCATGCTGGACTGCAGTGAAGAGGAGACCGATCCTGCAGAGGGGTTAGCTTCGACTGGATGACCTCTTCGTGCCGAACTATCTTGGAATATCCCAGAAGGGTTTTTCAACAGATGTCCCTTACACACGCACATATGTGAGTGCATATAATTTTATTCAATAAATGTATTTATGGTCCGCACTTAGAGGCGCCTCTCTCTCTCTTTTTTCTTTGCATTCAGTTTTTGAGAACCCCTGGCTCATTGGTTCTGGACGGCTGCCATAAATGCTGGACTTTTAATGCTCCCCCCCCTCCCCCCTGTGCAATTTTATATATTTATACCCATTGGACAATTATGGACTGATTTGGACTTGTGTTTTATTATGTAGCCAAGCGCCTGTCATATGTTTTTTGGTGTAGACATTAATGACTGTGTGTTGGATTATTTTGAGGGGACAGAAAATTTACACTGTTATACAAGCTGTACGCTCACTACTTTACATTGTGGCAAAGTGTAATTTCTTCAGTGTTGTCAGATGAAAAGGTATAATAAACTATTTAGAAAAAATATGAGGGGTTTACTCACTTTTGTGAGATACTGTATGTATAAGTGTTTATTAATTTATGCTTGTTTATTTTGCGCTCTTTGGGTTCCTTCATCTATTTGTGCAGTTTTTTAATGAAGCCAAAACCAGACACTTTTTGAGGTTCCATTGTCCTCTCTTGTTTTTGTTGTAGGTTCTGTGGGTAATGACATTGCCAACATGATTAAGCTGTTTGAAAACTGCTATGAATATATTGTAGAACACGAGTGTCTTATCCGGATCAAAATAGCAACAGTAAGTCCACAGAAATGTGCGCCTCTCAATTTTTACAGTGCATGTTTCATGAAAAATAGTATCTCCATGTGATAGACCAGCTGTTTCTTGCAGGATATTTTATTATTCCTATTATCCGATTAGGGCTTGATTCACACTGATGCGGTGTGAAATGATGCGATCTCACAGTGCGATTTGTGTTTTTGCAGGAGTGAATTTATTGAGATTTGTGAAGGGACTGGGCATACCTGGAGATTAAATTTGCATCGCAAATGCATTAATTGCTCACAGGACACTTTTTTTTAACCTGTTAAAAGTCACACTGCATTGATGTGAATGGCCTTCATAGAAAACAATGTATTTTCAGATGTCGTGAATGTATGAATTTCGGATCGCATCAGATTTGCATCAGTATGAACCGGGCCTAAAAATACTTAAATGAGTGTGAATATGTATAGGAATAATACACTTAGCAGCCCTTACATGCCCTTGTAATAATTGCAGCCATTTGCAAAAATGTAAGCAATACCTAGAAAATATTTGTTTAATTATCAAAATTACTTTAAATAATTAAAGCGTTTGTAAACTCTTATTTTATTTTTTTTTTAAATAAAAAACAGGTTTATATTTACCGGCTTTATGCAATGCAATTGCACAGAGCAGACCGAACCTCCTTTTATCGGGTCCCTCGCCAGCGCTTCTGGTTTCCCCTCTTCTCAGTGTGCCACCATAGGAAGCTGCTTTCTGTCGTATCACACCTGCGGGCTCAATCCTGAGCCGTGCTGCCTGCGTATCCTAGACCCAGACAGCGAGGCTTGACTTTGCCCCCACTCCCTCACAGAATTTGACTGACATTGGCTCCCGCTGTTCTTAGCCAAGCCTGTGAGAGAGGGAGGAGCTGCTACAGATGGGCACAGCGCTGGATTGAGTGAGGATTAAATATAAGGGGGAGTAAAGCCTCGTACACACGATCAGATTATGGGACGAATTTTCGTCTGTTTTTTGTTGCATGCTAGTCTCACATTGAAAGTAAAGAGGTAAATTGTTTTATATGTATTCTCTGGTTTCCGAGCATGCGTAGTCTTGCTCTTATGATTTTTTTCTGACAAACATTGTATTGATTAAACAAAAATCGGACGTTGTGTTCAGGTGCGTAAAATTTTTATAGCCTGCACGTTCAGTTTTTGTCATACAAAAATTCGTAATCGGCTATCGAAAGCACTATACTAACAATCCAAAAATCGGCAGAGCGTCCGTTGAACGAAATTTTACTTCTGATTTTTTTATCGTGTGTGTGGGCCTTTAGGGGGCATACTGCTATCTAAATGTTTTTTACCTTAACAACTTGACCTCCGGAAGGTTTTACCCCCTTCGTGACAGGGCATTATATGCTTTAAAAAACTGTGGTACTTTACCTGGCAATTGCTCAGTTATGCAACACTGTATGCCAATGAAATGTATATATTGTTTTCATACAAATAGAGCTTTCTTTTGATAGTATTTGATGAGAGCTGCTGTTCACAGCACAAGGCTCTGAATGAACAACACAGTATGCCATTCTTTCAGATCGCATGTGCTAGTGATGTCACTGGCGGCTTGACAAGTAAATATCTTCTAAACGGTGCACGTTTAGGAGAGATTTACTGTACCTTTAGATAAGCCTTACTATAGGCCTACCTATAGGTAAAAATTATCCATGGGAGTTTACACCAACCTTATAGGAAAGTGGAGCCTGCACTTGTTATTCCAGTATACATGAAAGTGGCTCCTGTGGACAAGTCCATTGTTTCTTTCCACAAATTCAGATATACAGTATTAGTTCTAATTCTAAACCCCACCAGAACATGCAGCATCCTCAATTCTTCTTGACATGGATTCCACATTTCCCAATTATTTGTTTGAGGTTCTCATCCACGTTAACATGATGGCATCACACAATTGTGTGGCATCTGCATATTTCTTAGTTGCACATTCATTCAGCGAATATCCTGTTATACCACATCCCAAAGGTGTGTTTGTTTGGATTCAGATCAGGTGAATAATATACACTGCTCTAACAAATTAAAGGAACATGTTTTATTCAGAGTATAGCATCAAGTCAAACTCCTGGGATTTTGATCTGGTCAGTTAAGTAGCAGAGGGGGTTGTTATTCAGTTTCAGTTGCTTTGTTGTTAATGAAATTAACCACTTGCTGACCAGCCCGGCTGCGTGAAATGACGTAGGGGTACGTCGGTCACGGGAGTGGTGCTGGGGGGTAAACGCCAGCGCACTCCTGCCCCCACTAGGCAGGGGGGATGCCGATCCATGGGACCGGCGGGCGTGATTGCCGCCAGGCACCCGCGATCGCTCCCCGCTGAGAGAGGAGGACGGTCAGCTGTTGTAAACACAGCTGATCGTTGTTCTCTCTGAAATGATCAGAGCGCCTGTGATCCTTTTATAGAAGATTACAGGTCTCTATGATCCTTTCACAAGCCCATCAACCCATACAGTTAGAAAACACTCTCCTAGGCTCACACTTAACCCTTTGACCACCCTTGGGTTAACCCCTTCCCTGCCAGTGTCATTATTACAGTAACAGTGCATATTCATGGCACTGATTACTGTAGTAATGTCACTGGTCCCCCCAAAAGTGTCAAAAATGTCAATTAGGGGTCTGATCTGTCCGCCGCAATGTCGCAGTCCCGCTAAAAATTGCAGATCGCCGCCATTACTACTAAAAAAATTTCCCTACTTTGTAGTTTGTAGACGCGATAACTTTTGTGCAAACCAATCAAAATACGCTTATTGCGATTTTTTTTTTTTTTTTTTTTTTTAACAAAAATATGTAGCAGAATACAAATTTGCATAAAGGGATGAAAAATTTAGATTTTTTTAAATATTGTGGGTTTTTTTTCAGAATTGTCGCTCTGTTTATTTATAGCACAAAAAATAAAAATCGCACAGGTGATCAAATACCACCAAAAGAAAGCTCTTTTTGGGGAGGGGGGGGGGAAGGATATCAATTTTTATTTGGGTACAGTGTCGCAGGACTGCGCAAGTAACCCAGTGCAGAATCAAAAAAATGGCCTAATCATTAAGGACGTAAATCCTTCGAGTCCAGATCTGGTTAACAGGTGCACCAGATGGGCAACAATAATACGATCTCCAAAACAGGAATGGTTTTACAGGCGGAAGTCACTGACATTTTTTTCCCTACACTGACATTTTTTTCCCTACTCACATTGTTTGTTTTTATACATCCGTTTATGTTTATGACAATGTGTTATTGTATTGTGGTGTGCCCAAGGCTCGGTTTTCTAGAGATTTACATGTACTTACTGATTTACTAGCAGTATGTGCAGTGTTTTTAACAATGTAATACTAGTCCTGTAGGATGTTTTAATTTGGAATTGCACCTTTCCCATTCCATAGTATGGTATCTGTATAGATCAAAGACTGTAGAGGAGTAATTAGCAATCAGCTTCTAGTTCAATATCAGTTAGAAGCCTATTACGGTTTTCCTATATAATTCCCTTATTGAAGATGGCGCCCCTAGAGGCCTGAGGAAGGAGCGCATGCTCCGACAACGCGTCGCCTATTACGTCATCACGCCCTATGCCGCTATCCGGAAGCCGGAAGTACGCCGAAGGAAGCCCCGACATCTCCCGCAGTGTCCCCAGGGTTCGGAGAAAGCTGCTCCTCCATCCGCTTGAGCGGATCGCACGGCGGATCGGTCGGATCCTATCCATACAGGCACCCGGACTACTGATCTTCTGGATCCACCCCAAGGCTACCATATACTGCTGATCTTTTTCTTTGTCCTGTGAGTATATAGTGTGCTGTGTTCTAAATAAACTTGAAGTCATATTACACTAGAGTGGCGCCTGTCTTCTCTTCCAGTCTGTTACAAGGTTCTCTTCTTACTTGGACAGAGCAGCCTTCAAGTGATTATAAAAGACTTTATGGTTGTTATGGACTCAGCTGGACTTTGACATTACGTCATTATTCACTCATTTCCATAATATTGTAATTTGTTGGCAATTGATGGTGTCCCTCCAACTTCCTTTTGCGCCAGTATACACCCCCTATTATATGTTATTGGGAACATTGAGATGGCCATTTTATGTCCGGACAGTTTCCTTGGGCTGTTGCCTGGTTCCGGGAGTTGCGAGACACTTGAGGGGCCTCCCTCCTCCCCCTTCACCCCCGATTGGGAGCGGGAGTCTGGGCGGCTTCCCCGCTGTGCCTCGGCGCCACCTCTTCCGTGCCGTTACGTGTGACGTCAATTGGTGGCGTCATCGCGTCGACACGTGATTTTCAATCTCGCGCCCAAACATGGGGGGGGGGGTTATCTGTGCCACTATCCTGGACGCTTTCTCGATCTGGGATGTGGCAGTGCTTCCTCCACTTTTTGAGCGTGGACGTGACGCTAGGAGCCCTTACTGTGACCGCTACTGGGTACTTACTAATGACATTCCTTTTGCCTAACACTCCGTATCTTTCCTTCACCTTTCATGTCTCTCTACTCGAGCACCTCACACGCTGTATTACTGGTACACTTGGTATTACCCCCTCTTGGTGGTTTGGTCTGTAACTAATTATTTACCTATCTCCCCACTGATTTGTTTTTTTTCATCCTTAAGATATTCTTTTGTTTAATCTCTTTTGATTAATTCACCTTAGCACAGATATATCTCCACATCTATGTTACATTTTTGTCACTGTAGCACCAGTGAACACCTCTATATTAACCTGACACTGTTTACTCATATAGAAACCCCTGGAGACCAATATCTGTGATACCATCACTCAATACTTCGGTTACCCACATGTACCCTGGAATGCCTATTTGGTATGCCCTGAGCCACGGTTTGGGCCTCTACAGCTCCCGGAAAACAGACCCCCTGGCCTTTGGACTATGGTCCACATTATCCTCTTTTATACTTACCTCACCTTGAATGCTGATTTGGGGTGCTTCTGCTCCTTATGAGTGGAATTTATCCACAAAATGCTTCAAGCTTAATAAGGATGTGTCCCCCATTAATATTTTATATTTGGATTTTATACATGTTTATCATCAATGACCTTTCTTTCCCAATGTATATCCCATCAATTTTGTATGATCCTGCATTTAGGATGTTCCTTTATTGCCTCTTTGACTGAATTGTCACATGTATGTAACTCATGTATCATGCATATATTGCTCATGTTATAATGTTATTTACAATTTGATACATATTCAATCTTTTACCTTTTATCAGATGATTGTACCAATTTATCATGCCCACCGACTCCACACACCTCACACAAAATCCCGTTTTCTTCCCCCCTTCCCGTTTTATCCTACTAGTTATGCTGGGTTATCGGCTTCCTCAAGAGTAATATCATTATTACGTTATGGATTATACTTATCAATTACATATTATACCCATTATGCCGATCCCACTGTACCGTTCCAATTACCCATTTTATTCCCCTCCCCTTATATATATATATATATATATATATATATATATATATATATATATATATATATATACAGTGGGTACGGAAAGTATTCAGACCCCCTTAAATTTTTCACTCTTTGTTATATTGCAGCCATTTCCTAAAATCATTTAAGTTCATTCTTCTTCCTCATGAATGTACACATAGCACCCCATACTGACAGAAAAACACAGAATTGTTGACATTGTTGCAGATTTATTAAAAAAGAAAAACTGAAATATCACATGGTCCTAAGTATTCAGACCCTTTGCTGTGACACTCATATATTTAACTCAGGTGCTTTCCATTTCTTCTGATCATCCTTGAGATGGTTCTACACCTTCATTTGAGTCCAGCTGTGTTTGATTATACTGATTGGACTTGATTAGGAAAGCCACACACCTGTCTATATAAGACCTTCCAGATCAAAATGCATGTCAGAGCAAATGAGAATCATGAGGTCAAAGGAACTGCCTGAAGAGCTCAGAGACAGAATTGTGGCAAGGCACAGATCTGGCCAAGGTTACAAAAAGATTTCTGCTGCACTTAAGGTTCCTAAGAGCACAGTGGCCTCCATAATCCTCAAATGGAAGACGTTTGGGACGACCAGAACCCTTCCTAGAGCTGGCCGTCCAGCCAAACTGAGCTATCGGGGGAGAAGAGCCTTGGTGAGAGAGGTAAAGAAGAACCCAAAGATCACTGTGGCTGAGCTCCAGAGATGCAGTCAGGAGATGGGAGAAAGTTGTAGAAAGTCAACCATCACTGCAGCCCTCCACCAGTCGGGGCTTTATGGCAGAGTGGCCCGACGGAAGCCTCTCCTCAGTGTAAGGCACATGAAAGCCCGCATGGAGTTTGCTAAAAAAACACCTGAAGGACTCCAAGATGGTGAGAAATAAGATTCTCTGGTCTGATGAGACCAAAATATAACTTTTTGGCCTTAATTCTAAGCGGTATGTGTGGAGAAAACCAGGCACTGCTCATCACCTGTCCAATACAGTCCCAACAGTGAAGCATGGTGGTGGCAGAATCATGCTGTGGGGGTGTTTTTCAGCTGCAGGGACAGGACGACTGGTTGCAATCGAGGGAAAGATGAATGCGGCCAAGTACAGGGATATCCTGGACAAAAACCTTCTCCAGAGTGCTCTGGACCTCAGACTGGGCCGAAGGTTTACCTTCCAACAAGACAATGACCCTAAGCACACAGCTAAAATAACGAAGGAGTGGCTTCACAACAACTCCGTGACTGTTCTTGAATGGCCCAGCCAGAGCCCTGACTTAAACCCAATTGAGCATCTCTGGAGAGACCTAAAAATGGCTGTCCACCAACGTTTACCATCCAACCTTACTGTAACGCTCCTTGCGTTTCTTATAAGGTGTGGATTTTCAGCTGCAGAAGTAGTTCCACGTCTGTAGTCATGTAGGAGATATGCTGAGATACCAATCCCAACCTCAATGACTCATCATGTATGGAAGGTCTTATTTCAGCCAGTAAATACACACAGTAATTAAGCTGGTTCCTAGTGTGACTTTATATACATGTGGTAAGACAATGATAAAGGTCTTAGGGATAGGTTTGAGTGGAAGTGGTAGGTGACAGACACTTGAGGTGAGACAGTGCAGATGGATGCAGGAAGGGTTAGCGATCATGTATGATAACAGATGACAGAGTAGCAGGTGCATACAGGAGAGATCAACCCAGTGCAGGAAATAGTAGCAGTAGCCTCAAGAGCTAGCAATCTAGTTATGCAGATGTAAAAGACAGTCCTTGCTATGCAGAGCTAAATAGTGTAAGCCTAGTACAAGTCTATAGAGATTTCCCCTGTGGGGTACTTAGCACTAATAGGGATAGCCGAAGGATCGCTCAGGAGATGCGGATGATCCAGTAGCAGGATGCAGGGATCAGCGCAGCGAGGTTCGTCAGCGAGGAGAGCTTGCAAGCATGGAAGCTTCAAGCAAGATTAGTATCCAGGTACTGGTGTTTGAACGAACACATGTGAGTGAGAACCGACGCCCTAAATAGCCATCTAGTCCGGCGCTGGGTGATGACAGCTTCAGCCTTAAAGGGAAACACACCTATATGTGTTTCTTCTGTCTAGGTAGATGGAAATCACCCGGAATAAATGTGATAGGAGGCACTGAGAGTGCCAGAACCTTACATTACCCCCCCCCCCCCGTAAGGCCGGCTCCGGAAGGCCTCTAAGGCTGGTTGTTGATATAAGAATCACATGAGACTGGTTGCCGATGCGAAAATCGGAAGGAAAAAAAAATTTTTTTTTTTTTTTTTTTTTTTTGCCGATATGAGAATCGGAATGAGACTGGTCTCCGATGCGAGAATCGGATAAGACTGGTTGCTGATATGAAAATCGGGAAGAAAAAAAAAATTGGTTGCTGATATGAGAATCAGATAATACTGGTTGCCGATACGAGAATCGGATAAGACTGGTCTCCGATATGAAAATCGGAAAAAAAAAAAAAAATGGTTGCCGATATGAGAATCGGATCAGGTTGGTAACCGATCTGAGAATCGGATCCCTTGTTGCCGATATGAAAATCGGATCAGGTTGGTAGCCGATGAGAATCGGATCCCTTGTTGCCGATATAAAAATCGGATCAGGTTGGTAACCGATGAGAATCGGATCACTTGTTGTTAGGGTGTCTGCTACATGGACCCCTCACTAGAATCGGACGCATAACCATCCGAAGTAATCCTAGTAGACCTAGCAACCAATGCTTCTTCAAACATCCTCAGATCCTTCCTACATACCACCGTGCCATTAGAAGCACGTACGCAGTCAGGTGCAAGAATCTCTGTATTTTCATCGGAAGCCAGAAATGTGCTTGCAAAAATAGGAGTATCCTCAGGAGGTGGTACAGGAGGGTTTTTTGAACGTGGTATAAAGTTCACTGGAGTTGAAGGAATATCTATTCCAATATTTGTTAATTTCTGGGTGTCCTTCACTGATATAGAACGGGGACAGGGCTGGCAACAGCCTTGATAATTTCCAGGCTGTTTTTCAGGGAAGACCCTTCGGATTCGCCTGGCCTCCATTGGGAGAGCCTTAGGCCTATGGGGTCTGGTTGGGCAGAATGTAATGAAATGTCCCCCTTCACCACAATAAAAACAAAGGCCACAGATTCTCCTGTGATCTCTTTTTTCTTGTGAGGACAACCTAGCATGTATGGCACCAATCTCCATAGGCTCCTCATCCATCTCTGTAGGATCAGGGTCCAAATGGGATGTGTCAGAGTGACAAGGTCGACTGTTTGAGGCAGGCTCTGACCATGACCAGGCAGGATCACCATATCTACTAGGTCTCCTTTTTTCCTTAGGTAGCCAGGGTCTGTGGTTACCTGGAGCGGGTTTAGGAGTGGGGTCAATAGCTGAATTCTGAGAAGAACTGGATAATGGCATTTCCATTTTTTCAGACTTCCTTTCTCGTAGTCTTCTATCTATGATGATACTGAGTTGTATCAATGTATCCAGGGTTTTTGGCATCTCTGCTCGGGCGAGCTCGTCCTTGACGGCTTCTGATAGGCCAAGCCTAAATTGGGTTTTCAGAGATGCATCATTCCATCCTGAATCAAGGGTCCATCTCTTGAATTCTGCGACAAAGTCTTCTACAGGCCTTTTTCCTTGTTTCAAGGATCTTAACTGAAGATCGGCAGTACTCTGCCTATTGGGGTCATCATATAGGCTAGTGAGCTCTGCCAGGAACAAGGCATAGGAGTTGAGAAGCTGGTCGTTTTTTTCAAAAAGAGAATCTGCCCAGGCTCGAGGATTGCCTGATAGGTAAGAAATAATAGTACAAACCTTAATGTGATCAGTAAGGTAGGTACGAGGTTTTAGCAAAAAAAGTAACTCACATGCGTTTTTAAATTCGCGAAATTTTTTGCGATCGCCTGTAAATACCAAAGGGGGATTTATCGTGGGTTCAGGAGACTGTGCAGAGGTAAGTTGTGTCAGTCTAATTACCTGCTGCAACAGAGCCTGATTGTCGTTTTTCAATTCAGCAAGTGCGTGTATTAACGCAGATACCTGCTGTTTTAATTGTGTCACCTGAGTGGCTACTTCTGCTGAATCCATTTTTTAGGTTCGTTCAATCTGTAACGCTCCTTGCGTTTCTTATAAGGTGTGGATTTTCAGCTGCAGAAGTAGTTCCACGTCTGTAGTCATGTAGGAGATATGCTGAGATACCAATCCCAACCTCAATGACTCATCATGTATGGAAGGTCTTATTTCAGCCAGTAAATACACACAGTAATTAAGCTGGTTCCTAGTGTGACTTTATATACATGTGGTAAGACAATGATAAAGGTCTTAGGGATAGGTTTGAGTGGAAGTGGTAGGTGACAGACACTTGAGGTGAGACAGTGCAGATGGATGCAGGAAGGGTTAGCGATCATGTATGATAACAGATGACAGAGTAGCAGGTGCATACAGGAGAGATCAACCCAGTGCAGGAAATAGTAGCAGTAGCCTCAAGAGCTAGCAATCTAGTTATGCAGATGTAAAAGACAGTCCTTGCTATGCAGAGCTAAATAGTGTAAGCCTAGTACAAGTCTATAGAGATTTCCCCTGTGGGGTACTTAGCACTAATAGGGATAGCCGAAGGATCGCTCAGGAGATGCGGATGATCCAGTAGCAGGATGCAGGGATCAGCGCAGCGAGGTTCGTCAGCGAGGAGAGCTTGCAAGCATGGAAGCTTCAAGCAAGATTAGTATCCAGGTACTGGTGTTTGAACGAACACATGTGAGTGAGAACCAACGCCCTAAATAGCCATCTAGTCCGGCGCTGGGTGATGACAGCTTCAGCCTTAAAGGGAAACACACCTATATGTGTTTCTTCTGTCTAGGTAGATGGAAATCACCCGGAATAAATGTGATAGGAGGCACTGAGAGTGCCAGAACCTTACACTTACAGAACTGGAGAGGATCTGCAAGGAGGAATGGCAGAGTATCCCCAAATCCAGGTGTGAAAGACTTGTTGCATCTTTCCCAAAAAGACTCCTGGCTGTATTAGATCAAAAGGGGGCTTCTACTAAATACTGAGCAAAGGGTCTGAATACTTAGGACCATGTGATATTTCAGTTTTTCTTTTTTAATAAATCTGCAACAATGTCAACAATTCTGTGTTTTTCTGTCAGTATGGGGTGCTATGTGTACATTCATGAGGAAGAAGAATGAACTTAAATGATTTTAGCAAATGGCTGCAATATAACAAAGAGTGAAAAATTTAAGGGGGTCTGAATACTTTCCGTACCCACTGTATATATACATACATACATATATATACATGATTAGGGATGGAGGCAGCTAGCCTTGGAGATGTGCACTGCCTCGTTGAAAGTCCCAAATGTTAGTAGCGCTGTATCTTTCTATTCATTTATGACCCTTCTATGTGCAGTGATTCACACATTTTGATATAGCTGCTGCAAGTATTATATTGTATACTAGTGTGCAATTCCACACATAGTCGCACTGATACTTTTACTTTTTTGATTACTGACACTAATTTGTTTTAACTTTAAGAGTGCACTGGCAGCCAGCAGGGCTGTCCTGGGAGTGCAGGGGGGTGGGTGGAGGCTGCTATATAATGTAAATTGGCTGTGTTATGTCGATGGGGGGCTGTGTTAGGTCATTTGGGGGCTATTTCAATGGGGGGCTAATGTCAGTGGGGGGCGGTGTTATGTAAATGGGGGCTGAATAATGTAAATAATGTATAATGTCTGTACATTGTTCAGACTTTCCTATATGTATGCAGGCCACAACCAGGGTCCAGGGAAGTTTCCTTTAAGAACAGATGAAAATAAAAATGATTCTTTAAATTTTGACTGCTTGATTGTTTTTTTTTTTATAAAGTTTTGAAAACCATTGGGCAGTGGGCTGAGCATGGGCATTGGGCAGTAATTGTGATGCATCCCGGAATCGAATAGAATCGCTGCCTTGATAATTGTAATCGAATTGAATCGTGAGACGAGTGAAGATGCGCAGTCCTAATACAAACTACCTAGTACCATTTTGAGTTGCTGCAATGAAATTTCAGCAAAATGGACTAGCCTGCTGCATCATTTTTCACTTTGATTTTCGGGGTGTCTTTGAATTCAGCCCACTGTAGGTTGATCATTTTCATTTCCATCAAACAATGTGGCATCCTTTTTGTTTCTAACACATTACCTAGTCCATGTCAGTATAGATATCCAGCATGATATTTTTCCACATTGAGATCTGATGTGTTTTCAAAGTGTTTCTTTAATTTTTTTTGAGCAGTGTATATACCTAAGCAGAAATTGAGATTTATATTCCCAAGCTATATTTTGTACGGCCTGTCCAGTTTTTGTTAGCTTCTGCATGTTGCAGCCTTAGCTTCTGGTCTTGGCTGACAGGAGTGAAACCTGACGTGGTCTTCTTCTGTTGTAGCCCATCAATCTCAAGGTTTAACAGCTTTTCTGCTTACCATAGTTTTAATGGGTTGTTATTGGAGTCACCGTAGCCTTTCTATTAACTTGAAGCAGTCTGCCAAATTTTCTTCAGACCTCTATAATTAACAATGCATTTTCCATGTGCAGAACTGCCACTCACTGGATAGTTCTTTGTTTTTGCCCGCTTCTGAGTAAATAATATAAACTGTTGTTTATGAAAATCTCAGGAGATAGGCAGTTACAGAACTATTCAAACCAGCCCATTTGGCATTGACAATCATGCCATGGTCAAAACCACTGAGAATACATTTTATTCCCATTCTGGTATTTGACATGTGTGACCTGTATTTACATTATATAGCTAAATATATAATTGAATGAATAAGCACGTGTACAGATGTTCCTAATAAATTGCTTGATGAGTGTATATTATGATTGGCTTTCCAATAGTTTACATCTGCGGACGTCTTCATTTTATCAGTGTTAGGGCACTTTCACTGATCTGCTGCAAATTGCATATGTAGTTTTGCTACGATTTTACCGTGTTTGCAGTGCAGTTTTTAAAGGACATGTGACTCAAAACTGCACCAAAAACGCATCGCAGGCACATTTTTGCCGCATTTTTCATTGCTTTCAATGGAAAAGTGCATTTTTGGTGCGTTTTTTTTTTTAGGTCCCCAAACATGCTCCAAAGATACTGCAAGCAGGAAGTGCATGGCCCCAGTGTGAACACATTCATTGGTTTTAACCACTTACCAACCGCAATACTTATATATATGTTGTGGTTGGCAAGTGGTTTACCAGGATTATTGCTGAAGATCTTAGCCATGACCCCGGTACCATTTTTTCCAGCAGATTGCCGGCTTTCTCATGAGCCACTGGACTGGTTTCCGAATCGGCGGGAGGGGACATCCCATTATCCCCCCCACCGCCGCTCGCCAGTGAAATGATCTGACAGTGCAGCCAGCTGTTCCCATAGGTGGTCGACCAATGACCTTGGAGGACTGGAGCGATATGTCATGACGTCACTTCGGGCCCAGGCTGGAAGAAAGAAAAAATAATAATCAAAGCGATTTTTTTTTTTTTTTTTTGATCTTTTGCTTTTAAAGGTAAAAAAGAGATTTGGGGTGTTTTTGAATGTTTACACTCCTTGTTATAGGAATAAAAGTGATTAAGAAAAAATAAAATGTAAACGGACAGTGTGAAAATAAAAAAGGAAAATAAATAATAAAAGAAAAAAAAATTTAAAGCACCCCATTCGTCCATGCTTGAGCACAAAACGGTAAACTATATTTGAATCACATGTGAGGTATCGTTGTGAACCTTAGAGTGAGAGCAATAGTTCTAGTGCTAAACCACCTCTAACTGTAACTCTAAACAGGTAACCCGAAAGGCATTTAAAGAGTTGCCTATAGAGATTTTTAGTTAACGTAGTCTGTCGCCATTCCACGAGCGTGCGCAATTTTAAAGTGTGACATGTTAGGTTTCTATTTACTCGGCGTAACATCATCTTTCACATTATACAAAAAAATTGGGTTAACTATTATGTTTTTTTTTTTTTAATTCATTAAAGTATATTTTTCCCAAAAAATTGCGTTTGCGAAACCGATGCGCACATACCGTGTGACTTAAAAAAATTGCAACAATCTCCATTTTATTCCCTAAGGTCTTTGCTAAAGAAAAGTGTAATGTTTGGGGGTTATACTGTAAGATATTTTACTAGAAAAAAATACTGCCAAGTGCCAGAAAAAGCAAGTAGTTTAGGAAAGCATTTTTCTTGACTTTTTCAGGCAATTATTTTTAACATAAAAGCAGTCCTAGAGATACTGCTTAACAATTCATCATGTTTTTTTAAATACTGCCCATTATTAGCGACTGCACAAACAAAAGATTTCCCAGCACCTTTACTAACTAGCCTACAAAAGAAAAAAAAAAAAAACAAATTGACACTGTCTACGAGCACTTTCCCACTGATCAACTGCAAAAGCATGGCAAAAATGCATTTGCAGTGCAGTTTTTAAAGGATGTGACTCCTTTTTACAGCATTTTCTATTGCTTTCAATAGAAAAGGTGCGTCTTTTGTGGTGTTTGTGGATGAGGCTCTTTATCTTCTCAAATGGTAAAGCTGCCCATTCTTCCTGGCAAAAAGCCTCCAGTTCCTGTAAATTCTTGGGCTGTCTTGCATGAACTGCCTATTTGAGATCTCCCCAGAGTGGTTCAATGATATTGAGGTCAGGAAACTGAGATGGCCGCTCCAGAACCTTCGCTTTATTCTGCTGTAGCCAATGACAGGTCGACTTGGCCTTGTGTTTAGGATCATTGTCATATGTCCCATACGCAGCTTCCGGGCTGATGAATGCAAATTTTCCTCCAGTATTTTTTGATAACATACTGCATTCATCTTGCCATCAATTCTGACCAAATTTCCTGTGCCTTTTTAGCTCACACATCCCCAAAACATCAGCGATCCACCTCCGTGTTTCACAGTAGGAATGGTGTACCTTTCATCATAGGCCTTGTTGACCCTTCTCCAAATGTAGGGTTTATGGTTGTGGCCAAAACGCTCAATTTTGGTCTCATCACTCCAAATGTCTTTGTGCCATAAGGTTTGAGGCTTTCTTCTGGCGACTCGACCATGTAGCCCATTTTTCTTCAAGTGTCTCCTTATTGTGCATCTTGAAACAGCCACACCACATGTTTTCAGAGAGTCCTGTATTTCTTCTGAAGTTATATGTGGGGTTTTTTTGCATCCTGAACAATTTTCCTGGCAGTTGTGGTTGAAATCTCAGTTGGTCTACCTGACCATGGTTTGGTTTCAACAGAACCCCTCATTTTCCACTTCTTGATTAGAGTTTGAACACTGCTGATTGGCATTCTCAATTCCTTGGATATCTTTTATATCCTTTTCCTGTTTTATACAGTTCAACTACCTTTTAGAATACTTTTGCTTTTCCCATGACTCAGAATCCAAGAAACGTCAGTGCAGCAGTGGATGAAAGATGCAAGGGTCTGTCAGGAGTCCAGAAACTCATTGACATTTTATACACACACACACTAATTACAAGCAAACAGATCACAAGTGAGGATGGTTACCTTTAATAGCCATTCAAACCCCTTTGTGTCAACTTGTGTGCATGTTATCAGGCCAAAATAACAAGGGTATGTAAACTTTTGATCAGGGTCATTCTGGTAGTTTCTTTTGTCATTAGGATTTAAAAAGAGTAAACATAGTTGACTGATAATAAATGGCTTCAGCCAAACACTAACCATGAGTGAAAGAACCGTTTTTGTGTTATCATTCATATTCTCTGAAATATGACCCAGAAATCATAAATTCTGCCAGGGTATGTAAACTTATGAGCACAACTGTATGTGTAAAGTGTGCTGCTTTTTACTAATGATCTCTCAGTTTTCCATCCATGCATTGGGTCCCATTAGAAGTCCACCAAGAGCACGATGGCAACTGAAAGAGTCCAATGTGTTCCCACCCCAAATCCAACAAGCAAGCTATACAAGAATGGCAATCACTCCTATTTATACCTAGCTTTTGAAGTAAGGTGTACATGAAAGGGCAATGCACAGCACAAACAAACAGAAGATTTCCCAGCACATTTACCAGCTAGCTTGCAAAGAAAACAAATTTTCTAACAATTTATACAACAGGTAAAAAAAGTATTAAACATGTCACCATTTTTCTAGGTAAATCTATTTCTAAAGGTGCTATTGACATGAAATGTTCGCCACATGTCGGTAACAACCCATGCAATCCATACATAGAAAGAAACCAAAACAAATATGTTCAGAAATTAAGTTATGTGTAATAAAATGGAATGACACAGGGGAAAAATTATTGAACACACTAACTGAAATGTATTCAATACATCATACAAAATCCTTTGTTGCTAATGACAAGACACCTCCTGTATGGAAAAACTAGTTGCATGCTTTGCTCGGGTGTAATTTTGGCCCATTCTTCCACACAAACCGTCTTCTAATCTTGAAGGTTCTGTGGACCTTTTCTATGAACTCTGATCTTTAGTTCTTTGCGTAGATTTTCTATTGAATTCAAGTCAGGTAATTGGCTGGACCATTCTAGCAGTTTTATTTTCTTTCTTTGAAACCAATTGAGAGTTTCCCTGGCTTTGTGTTTGGGATCATTGTCTTGCTGAAATGCCCACCCTCGTTCATCTTCATCATCCTCGTAGATGGCAGCAGATTTTTATCAAGAATGTCATGATACATTTTTCTATTCTTCCTTCCTTCAATGAGATGAAGTTTGCCAGTACCGTATACTGAAAAACAGCCCCACACCAAGATGTTCCCACCTCCAAACTTCAGTGTTGATATGGTGTTTTTGGGGTGATGTGCGGTGCCATTTGACCTCCAAACATGGTGTGTATTATGGCATACAAAGAGTTAAATTTTGGTCTCATCTGACCGGACTATATTCTCCCAGTATTTCACAGGCTTGTCTAAATGTTGTGCAGCAAACTTTAACCACTTCACCTGGGCAGACGTCATATGACGTCATGGGGTTTAAGTGGGGATATCTGAATGATGCGTGCAGCTTCAGGCATCATTCAGATATCATTTTTTTCCTCAGGCGATTCCCTTCACTATAAGATCAATCATAGTGGCTGAACCGCCACTTGATTGTTCTTACAGGCGGCGGGAAGGGACATCCCCCCCCCCTCCCCTCTCCGGTGCTTTTACTGGCTCGCCCGTACCTGGCAGTTTCAATACTGCCGAAATCTCTGCATTCAGCTGAGATTGTTTTTTTTTTTTTTCATGCTTTCTAGCCTGTAGGCGAGATATGAGGTCTTATTGACCTCAGATCTCCCTATAAAGAAGACCTGTCATTCACTGATCCTATTACAAGGGATGTTTAAATTCTTTGTAATTGGAATAAAAGTGATCAAAAAAATAAAGATGAAATGGAAAGTGTAAAAATAAAAATAAATGAAATAAAATAAACAATAAAATCTTTTTTTTTTTAAAGTGCCCTCATCCCCGTTAGCTCACATGCAGAAGCGAATGCATGCGTACGTCGCAGCCACATATGTAAACGACGTTCAATCCATACATGTGAGGTATCGCCGCGAACGATAAAGCGAGATCAACAATTCTAGCCCAAGATCTCCACTGTAATTCTAAACTGGTAACCTGTAAAAAAATTTAAAGCATCGCCTATAGAGATTTTTAAGTACCGAAGTTTGGCATCATTCCACAAGTCTGCTTAATTTCAAAGCGTGACATGTTAGGTATCTATTTACTTGGCGTAACATCATCTTTCATATTATACAAAAAAAATTGGGGTTAATATTTTTTTTTTGTTTTGTTTTTTAATTCATTAAAGTATATTTTTTCCAAAAAATTCCATTTGCGAAACCGCTGCGCAAATACAGTGTGACCTAAAAAAAATTGCAACAATTGCCATTTTATTCCCTAAGGTCTCTGCTAAATAAAAGTATAATGTTTGGCGGTTATACTGTAAGATATTTTACTAGAAAAAAAAAGGCCAAGTGCCAGAAAAAGCCTGTAGTTATACAAAAAAATTGGGCTAACTTGTTTTTTTTTTCTTTTTGTTCACAAAACAGTTTTTTTTTTTCCAAAAAAACACGTTTGAAAAATTTCTGCGCAAATACCATGTGACATAAAAGGTTGCAATGACCGCCATTTTATTCCCTAGGGTCTCTGCTAAAAAATAATGTTTGGGGGTTCCAAATAATTTTCTAGCAAAAAAATGATGATGATTTACATTTAGGAGCGGAGTGCCAGAAATCGCCCGGTATTGAAGTGGTTAAACAAGCTTCAGCATGCTATTTTTTCTGCAATTAAGTCTTGCGTGGTGAATGCGCATACAGGCCATGGTGGTTGAGTGCATTACTTATTGTTTTCTTTGAAACAATTGTACCTGCTTATTCCAGGTCTTTCTGAAGCTTTCCACTAGTGGTCCTTGGCTCTTGGACATCTCTTCTGAGAATTCTCTAGTCTTAACGAGGAGCACCTGGTCTTGGCCGGTTTATGGTGAAATGATGTTCTTTCCACTTCTGGATTATGTCCCCAACAGTCACTCACTAAAACCTTCAGAAGTTTAGAAATCCTTCTGTAACCAATGCCATCAGTAAGGTTGGGAAGGTCTTTGGCTTTACCCATCATGAAATGTGTGACACCTTGATAATGAGACACTTTTTTCTAGGCCATCAGTTGAGACTGAACCAGCTGATATTAATATGCACTGCCAAGGGGCAGGATTGCTTTCTAATTAATGATCTATTTCAGCTGGTGTCTTGGCTTTCCATGTCTTTTTGCACCTCCCTTTCTTCATGTGTTCAATAATTTTTCCCTGTGTCATTCCATTTTAATACACATAACTTCATTTCTGAACGTATTTGTTTTGGTTTCTTTGTATGTAAAGATTTCATTTGTTGTTACCGACGTGGTGAAAATGTAATGACAATAGCACCATTCGAAATCTATTTACCTAGAAAAATGGTGACGTGTTCGATACTTGTTTTACCCGCTGTATAATTAGTGGCTACATTTAGTAGTGTTTAATAACTAAAATGCCAGATTATAAATAGTGTTTGTTATTAAGCCGACCTATAAATATCTATTAAGGTTTACTTTTGTATTATGCTTCCTGGAAACACCTTACTGTATTTGCATTGTTTCATAATTTGTGTTGCGCTGTCTGTGTTTTCTAACTTGGGATCAATTTTGCCAACACAGCTTGTGTGCTTTGGCTGCCTTACATTGCTCAATCTGTTCTGCCTTGCTTGCTGTGCTTCTTCCTTTACCATCTCCTCTGAGACAGCAAGAAGAAAGGAGCTACCTTGTGACAACATGGAGTGGGGATCAGTCTGCATCTTTGTGTTTGGAGCTTTTGTGTGGTTGATTGTGGGACTCTACTTCATAGTTTGCGTTGCTGCTTGTTACTCTGCCTGTTGCAAGTCCAGAACGTACGATCCTGAGATTCTGGACTCCTTACAGCACTCTGGCAATGTTATCAATACTAGGGAAGTGATGTGAAGCGCATCATGAAAGTTAAATTCCCTGTTGTACCTCGGCAAATCCATTTTGAAGGTAGGACTTTGGTGTGAACACATTTTAAAAATCTTGATGGAGCAGAAATAACTTAATATAATTAATTTAAACTAAGCCTAAATGTTATTATAAGCTATTCTTCTTACTGATATAATATTATGCCTATGTCAGCCATGTTATACTTACCTGACAATGCATGTGGATCCTGGTAGTAGTACTGCCATGCAGTGTGGTATATATGAGGAGGAAGTGTTACTATTGTAAATGGTATCTCCGTCAAAGGCAGCCGTGTTTACAGATCCTAAGCTGAAGTTGAGGGTTAGAAGTAACACTAGAGATTGAAGAGTCCAGGGCATTGTTAGGTATTAATAGGCTGATTTAAGCTTATAAAGTTGTATTTTACGTTCAGGTCCACCTAAACATTTTTACCTAGTTTCCTTGGTTTTCCTATATATAGGTATATCATTTTGACTGATGGTACATTACACATGTGTACACACAGCAAAGCATGAAATGCTGATATTGTGGGGTGAGTGTTGACTTTTTGTTCCTGGTTCAGACCTACCCAGGAAATACATTAGGGGAGCAGTGACCACATGCACACACATAACAACTTAGTTTTGTTTACATTTAGGCCACTTTAAAGAAGAAGTATGGGATAGGCTAAATAATTGACAAATATTACCATAATCATGAATCCACTGTTATTTTTTCTTCCCTCCCCCCTTTTTTTTTTTTTAGCACGGACAATAAATGAATTTATCATGTAGGTCCCAGTAATGGTCTATTTGCAGTTTGAAAGTTAAAAGGGGGCTGTTACAACTTCAGCAATCCACCCCCTCTTTCTGTCCGTTGTCTACTAGGAGATGTGGCCTCGGTACTGAACAGGCACACACTTGAACAGTAAACAAGTTCAGGCACAGGCATAGTGGAAAATACATATTTGGTATAGACTTGGATAGATTTAGGGGGAGGTGTTGGAGAAAGCTGTGCCCCTCATCCTCCATTGAAGCTGTGCTCATTGGGCTCCTTGTCACATCCACATAGTGCACACTGTATGAGCACAGGCAGCACAGCTCCTCTCCCTCCCCTTGCTCCTTTTACACAGCTCAGATCGAGATGCCTCTATCTGGAAACTGCTATGCTGCACAGCTGTTTTTATCTGGGAACTTCAGAACTGCAGCATAGTAGGCAGCTACACAGTGTGCAGATAGAAGATGTCTGTATGAGAACCAATCTGAGCTGTGTGAGAGGAGGAGGAAGGGGAAAAGGGAGAGAGCAGATGGCCCAGAACCTACATTAATCAGAGGAGAAGGAAAGGTGGTTGTCAGCATACGAATCTAGAGAAGATTGCAGCCCCTCCCACAGTTTTTTTACATTGTTTTTAACAAAAGTTTGCACTCTTCAGAGGGCTGGAAAGAGTTTTTTGTATTAGCAGCTCACAGGGAATAGGATGAAGCTAAAAAAAAAAAAAAAAAAAAAAGAAAACCTATATATCTCTTTTAAGTTCCCAGTGCTGTGATGTTTTACCGGTAATCATGCTACACTATATCAAATTAATTTCATATTGTTTTTTTAGAAACTGAGCTTTCTTTTGGTGGTATTTGTATATTTTTTTATTTACTACGTATAAAGGAAAAAACACAAAGGTTTGATGAAAACAGTTTCCCATATTTTCTGTTAAAGTAAAAATGCCAGGACCGTGCAAATAACCCCAAAATTACTCCTTTTTAGAAAATAGACACCTTAAGGTAATCTCATTTTTCAGCACATTCTCTGGAGATTAAGAAACATGCTGGTATTTAGGGGGGTTTAAAAATGGAGCTTAGTAATAGAGTCCTAGATACAACCAGGGCTTTTTTTCAGCGGGAACGTAGTTCCGGCACCTCCAGCACTGAATGTATGTAATGGCAAGGGGTGTAGGGTTTCTTGGCGGGTCTATTAATGCTGGCTGCTGGAGGATCTGTTGTGGGAACTTGTTTTTGTGTGAGGGTTTACTTTTGCTGGTGGGGATCTATTATTGCTGGGGGTTCTTATGTTACTAGTAGGGATCTACTGTTGAGGTAGAGGTATATTGTTACTGGCTGCTTGGAGATCTGTTGTTGCTGCTAGGTAATCTATTGATGCTAGCTGCTTGAAGATCTGTTGTTTCTGCTGGAGGGTCTATTGGGGCTAGATGCTTGGAGATCTGTTGTTGCTGCTGGAGGGTCTATTGATGCTAGCTGCTTGGAGATATGTTGTTGCTGCTGGAGGGTCAAATGTTGTTGGGGTAGGTCTTTTGTTTCTTGGGGTGGTTGTTTGCTGTGGGTTCTCCATTGTTGCTGTGTGGGGGGTCTATTGTTGTGTGGGGGAACTATTGTTGCAGGGGTAGGGTCTATTGTTGCTGTGGTTGGTTTATTGTTGCTGGGGTGGGGGGGGTCTAATATTGTGTGAGGGATCTATTGTTGCTGGAGTGGGGTCTTCTTTTGCTGGGGGGTCTATTTTACTGTTTTTCTTGTTATTAGACCAGAATAAATTTCATACAAATTATTTAGCACCACAAAATGATACTTGGGACGGTACTGAGAGGAGGGCAGGGGGTGGAATCAAGGGACGGCGCTCAGAGGTGGGTAAGGAGGCAGACACATGGGGGGCTCAGAAGGGGAGAGTTCCTGCACCTATTCTCTGAGAAAAAATGCCCTGGATACAACAGATACAGGTTATACACAGAGGGAAATGAAGGGGGTTAATGTTCTGGGCACATAGAGTGGGAGGATGATGATGAAGGGTTCAGATGTGCATAAGGGAGGTGAAGGTTTAAAATACAGGACACAAGGAGAAGCCAGCTGGAGTTTAGATGTAAAGGAGAGAAGGGGTAGTAAAAGTGTTTAGCCCACGTTTACATTTGGCCGATTTGACATGTCAAATCTGAGCCTATTACCGGCAATGGCACTGTAGGCAGTAGTGCTATGCCGACTTTGCAGCGCCACACCGATTCCCAAAAGTAGTTTCTGCAATACTTTTGGCGACTTCCAGGGGCAATTTTTAATAGACATCTGTGCAGTAACCCGCACAGATGTCTGTCAAATCAGTCCTGAAGTTGGACTGAAAATGCTGGTTTGAAATTGTGCGAGTTCAGCTGAACTTTCACGATTTCAAACCCGTCCTCCGTGTAAACGTACACTTAAAATGGTATTAAACCCAAAAGCAAAATGTTATTTTTATTGCAGCTTACCAATACTTAGATGTGATGGCTGCTTTAGTTTCCTTTTTGTTAGGCCCCCTTTCTTTTAATTTCACCTGTTCATCTGTTTTTCAACAGACCAAGCTGTTCTGTAAAAGTAGCAGAGTTTAGACAAACTATTTACCACTGACAGGGGTGCTTACAACGGTCAATATTTATTTATGTAAAACCTTTATCCTGAAAGGAACACAAGCTGTTTGCTGTAACTGCTTATAAAATATTAGCTGGAGTTTGGCTTCAATTTGTTAGTGTATTTAAATCTGCTAATACATCAAACACTCCTCTCTGCTCAGACTGACAATGCTGCTGTCAAAAGGTGCCCTCTTTGTTCCTTCATTAAGAGTGGGGACACTCTAATACAGGAAGTGTGTTACTAGCTATATCAGCAGGTGAACACAGAGGGAAAAGAAAACTAATGAAGCCACCACATCTAATGATTGCTAAGCTGCAATAGATTACATTTTTGGTTTGGGGTTTATTGCTGCTTAAAAAACAAAACAAAAAAAAAAAAACAGCTGTCTCTGTGCTGTAATCACCAAGTGACAAAGTCATTCCATCCTGGCGCCAACGTGTGTAGTTTGCTACCATGGATTGTTGCCAGAAAAGGAAAATTATGTATATGATGAAATTTTCCATTTTAGGTTCCTCCCTTTCTCAGTTGTAAGAGGAAGGGGATGGCTCTTAAGCTAGATACACACTATACAATTTTCTTTAGATTTTTTCCTTTAGATTGACCAAAACCATATAATATGAGGTCAAACCTCAACACTTTCAATTTGTATGCAATCTGGCAGGCCCTTGCACTACATAGTTGAAGGTAAATCTAAAGGAAATCTAACAACAAAAGTTGTAATGTGTGTATCCAGCTTTAAGCCCCATACACACAATCAGATTATCGAATGATCTGTCGTCCGTTTTTTGTGGCATGCTAGTCTGATGTGGAAAGTGAAGAGGTTATTTTCATACGAATTTTCCCGTACGACAGAATTCTACTTCAGAAGTGATGTCATGTGTTGGATTGTTTTGTATGTGTTCTTTCGTCTCTGAGTATGCCTAGTCTTGCTCTTAAGATTTTTTTCTGTCGGAATCTGTACTAAAAATCGCATGTTGTGTTGACGGACGATAAAAATTTTATAGCCTGCATATCAGGATTTTGTCGGCCGAAAAGTTGAAGTCGGCTGTCGAAAGCACCATACTAACAATCCGAAAATCGGCAGATCGGTCGTCAGATGAAATTTCCCTTCAGATTTTCTTTTTTTTTGTGTACGGGCCTTTAGAATATAAGTCTGTGTGCATATGAGATAGCTGTGATTAGTCTCTTCTATGACTAGCCACAGCAATTAAAAGGCCCAGAGCTGTTCTGATCAGCTCCACGCACTGTGCCTGTAATAGTAGCCGACCAAGGATAGTTTGGCAGAACAGCCACCTTTGATTACAATACGGTAGTGGGAAGGTAGCTAAAATGAAACTTGAATTCCATAAAAATGTATGTATATCACAGACATAGTGATTTAAATGTTTCTAAAATGATTTTGGGGAGATAGTACTTAGTGGAGTTCTTCTTTGCCTGAGCTGTTTTGCTGTGTGTAAACACACCCTCACACTGTTTTAATCATCACAGCATTTCTGCTTTATACCACTGCATTGGGCATAGTATGAATAATAAGTAGAGAAATTTCGGATGCACTGAAATTTCGGCCACCAAAATTATCGGCCGAAAATGGGCCTATCCCCCATGTATGTATCTCCGCTGACAGGGAAGTGAAGGCTCACATAGTTATAGTTATTAGCGGCCGCTCCTCCCGCCCGGTGTCAGATCAGTTCATTCACACACAGTCCCGCTGACAGTGAAGTGAAGGCTCACCTAGTTATATCTATTAGCGGCCGCTCCTCCCGCCCGGTGTCAGATCAGTTCATTCACACACAGTCCCGCTGACAGGGAAGTGAAGGCTCACATAGTTATAGTTATTAGCGGCCGCTCCTCCCGCCCGGTGTCAGATCAGTTCATTCACACACAGTCCCGCTGACAGTGAAGTGAAGGCTCACATAGTTATATCTATTAGCGGCCACTCGCCCGCCCTCCCGCCCGGTGTGTCACTTCATTCATACACACATCGTAGTAGTGACATCACCGGGAGGCGGGCCGCCGGCCAGAGGCGCTTCTTTTGAATGAAGGACACCGGAGGAGCACTCAGCAGAGTGACAGTAAGGAGATTGAATCGTTGGGATGGGGAGGGACGCTGAGGCAGTGTGGGGGGGGGGGGGGGGGCGCTGAGGCAGTGGAAGCTGAGGCGAGCTTACCATTGGTATTAGTATTATGCAGCATGAGGGGGTTAATGTATTGTCACTGCTGATCACTGATGCATTAGTGACCGACCAGTGGCAGTTAATTAACCCCTTTGTGCTGCATTAGTGCAACCAGTATCGGTGCAACCAGTGTTAATTAACACTGATACTGGTTGCACTAATGCAGCACAGGGTGGCAGCGACAGGTGTACATCGCTGCCTGTTTTTGGTGTATGCCCCTCTTCTATCTATTTTAAAAAAAATTTGGGGAAAAAGTCATTTTCGGTTTCGGTTTTCGGCCAAGGGCATCCTGCATTTTCGGTTTCGGCCCAGAATTTTCATTTCGGTGCATCCCTAATAATAAGACAAGTCTTGAAATCAGCATCTATGTATTTGGGCACATGTATTTCCTTCTCTCCATGACCATTACAGCTGGATACTTGACATTGCACAACAGACTGCTTTGTGGTTTAAATTTTTTCATTTGTGATACCCAAATAAAACGTCAGTAGTAAGACTGCCTTCTATCAACTACTAGGCTTTAAACAATTACCCGTGATTCATTCACTTCAGTAACTGTAAATCACGTTCTGTACTCTCTTGTTTGGATTCATTGTTAATATTTGGTATTTGCTTAAAGTTGTTCAACAAATGAAGTAGATGCAGATCCACTCAGTATTATCTTGTTGGCAAGAGGAAAAGAATAGGGACATGTTACCTTTCCTATGCAGACATAAATATACGGTATTTCAACAGTTTATTAGAGTTGGCTTCTGTATATTTGTGCATTATAAAGAGTTGGTTACCCATGGAAAACCTAGATTGTTGAGATTGTTATTGGAAAAGACAATTTGCATGAATCAAACTGCTGAGTTTGCAGTACAGGAATATTGTGAGCTAGGTTTGTGGTCTGTACTGGATCTTTTTGCAGAGCATACAGGGATGGTTGCATTGTGCTTATATTCCTTTTGTTAATTGTTTCTTGTTCTCTATTACAATGCCAGTGTCCATATAAGTGGATCTCTGTGCATGCATATACGTGAGCTATCATTCCTTTTTTGGTAAAGGATAAGTTCACCCAAAAATGAATGCACATCTTTTTGCAGGTAAAAAAAAAAATGTGCATTTATTTTTTTTTTATAGGAGCCTGGAAAGCATTGCATCCATGATCAGCAGATCACTGATGCCATGCAGGACTCTTGCAGACTGTCAAGCGTTTTTGTAGGCGTTTTTTGGGCATTTCTCTGGCGTTTGTTGGGCGTTTTATGAGCGTTTTTGGGGTGTTTTTTTTTTTTTAAAAGGGGTGGAGACCACCTGTGTGTTTGAAAAACGCCCATGAAATGCCGATAACTGCGTTTTAATGCATTCCTATGGGACCAGAACAGCTCTTGATCAGCCCAAAAAGAAGCTCCTGTACTTTTTTGAGCTACAGGTATTTTTCTTCAGGGGACAAAATGCTCAGATGTGAACAGGGGCCATTGAAATGAATGGGATTTTGATTGCTGGGCGTTTTGGATTTTCACAGGTGAGCGTTTTATGGGCTGAAAAACGCTCAGGTGTGAACAGGGCCTTGGTGAAAGCTGTCTCATACCCCCTATAGGCAGACAGTTACACACTGACAGTAAGAGACAATGAACTACCTAGAGCGCTCAACAGTGCAGTGGAAGTTCATTAAGAACTACAAGCCGACCGCCCCAAAGGCTGTTGTAATTGTAGTTCTCCTATTCACAGAACTCTGAACATTTTTTTAAAAAATTTAAGCTGCAAGTTTGGGGAGAAGATCCCTGGCTTTCTGTCACTAGAGACAGTGGATCGGGAAGCAGCTGCAGGAATGAGAACATGTTACATGTTCCCAAAGGTAAAGCTTAGAGTTGTCAGCCTCTTAATGTCTTTTTGTGCCTAGTGTGTCTCTGTCAATAACAGTCCTGGACTCTGCATCATTAAAATCACATGGAAAGATTCAAAATTACAATCTTATCATACATTTTTTGCATAATCTTTTTTAGATTCTTAAATGTGGTTGCTGCATTCGTTTTAACTATATTTTCAGCTAGTGATCCATCAAGCAAGTCTGTAATTTTTCAACTTCCTTTAACAGACCAAGCTGTCTAGACAAAGTGGCAGTTAGAGGGGTGAGACCAACTATTTTTCCACTGACAGGGGTGCTTACTATGGTCAGCTATTTTATTCATTTATGTAAAACCTTTATCTCAAATAGAAAAAGCTTTAATTTGTTAGTCAAGTCCATCTAAATCTGCTAGTCTAACACTACCTTCCCGAGGCTATTATAAGGCGTCTGCTTGACTTCACCCAGAATGCAGACAACCTAAGACTGGAGGTGTGTAACTGGTAGGATCACCAGGGGAAATAAAGAGAAAAAGCCTTAAAAAAAGAATGTAGTCACTACATTTAGGGATTGGTAAGCTGCACTATATTATGTTTTTGTGTATGGATTTAATACCGCTTAAGGGCTCTTTCACACGGGCGGTCCGATCAGATCCGCCTGTCAGTTTTTTAGGCGGATCTGATCGGATCCACCATGCAGCTCTATGGGGCAGCGGGTGTCAGCGGAGACATCTCCGCTGACACCCGCTGCCATCCGCATCCGATCCTGTCCGTGAAATCTGGACGGATGGAAACCCTATTTTTCCATCCGTTCAGTAATCGGATCGGATCGGATCTGATGAGAGCGGACAAGCGGTCCGCTCTCAACCGATCCCCCATAGAGGGCAGCGGGTGCTGAGACACCTCCCTCTCCGCTCTGCAAGCGGAGATGGAGTTGTCATCCGCTCGGCTCAGCGGGGATCGTGGATCGATCCCTGCTGAGCAACACGGATCCGCCGACGGAGCGGACCGTGTGAAAGAGCCCTTAATTTATGATTATGAACTGTTTAAAGTTACACATAAGGTTAACATAAATGGAAAAAAAAGTTTAGCAATAAATAAGTAAAATAATGACTTACTATACCTGTAACAATTCAATAATGATTCTGAACTACTACAGTTCTTGAGAATATGGTTTCAGGCTGCAATTGCTAAATAATGAATTACCACCTTATCTTTCAGTTGGATATGCCTCTCGAACACATAGTCACTAACATGAATACCCTGATAAAGGATGTTTGTCAGCACAAGCCACTGAACTTTGGTGAGTAGAATGAAGTCCCCATAATATTGTGTTTAAAATATTATACAAAGCTAACAGTTTTTTTTTCTAACCACAGTTTTCTTTATATCTTGCCAACAAATTATGGAGCACTTTAAAGACCATTTACATACATCGATACTCAAATGTAGAGTTCAAAAAATGTTTTTCAAGATGTGTTCAGTGAAAGACTGTATTTTAACCTTCATATCAAATTGATGATCATTAGCGCCTAATGGGTATGATTGGTTAATCATACACATGACTCTAATCCTACCAAATCCCTGACTTTATGGAATTCGTTTGACACTGGTTTGAAGCCAAAGGGTGGTCATATCAAATATTGATTTCGATTTTTTTTCTGTTCGCTCACTTTCCATTTTTAAAAATCCGAATTATATTGAATGTAATGAAATATATATATTTTTGAAAGCATTCTTACACTACAGCATTTCTTCACACCTGCCTAAAAGGTTTGCACAGTATTGCATGTAATTGCAAAAAGGGGTGAAGAGGCCCTTTATTCATAGTGATTGTAGATAAAATGTATAAAAATCCCCTGGCCCCTCCCTCCTTTCGATTGCCCCCACAGCAAGTGGCTTACTATGGGGGCATCTGAGCCGAGCCGCAGCTCTCCATGTTGATTCAGCCAGGCCCCTCCCCTCTCTCTCCTTAATGGCTCACTGAATTTGATTGACAGCAGTGGGAGCCAATAGCGCCACGCTGCTGTTTCATCCAATCAGGAGAGAGAGTCTCAAGAAGCCAAGACACTCCTACAACATTGCTGGATAGAAATTGGCTCAGGTAAGCATTGGGGGGGGGGGCTGCTGCACATAGAGGGTTTTTTATCTTAACCACTTCCCACAAAATCACGTACCTGTATGCCATTTTGCTAAAGTGGTTGTAGCTGAGTGATGCCTGATCTTGGTACTGTTTTTTAGAGCCGACGGTCGGTTTTCTTGTAATAGCAACCAATGCGACTAAGCAGCCACTTGGCTGTTATTTCAAGCAGCAGGAGGGGGCGTCCCCGCTTCCTGCCGCCTTCCACGGCTCTTCCAGGGTCTTCTGTCCCACCAGGAGACCCAAGCGACCAGCTGGCATGTCCGCCAGCTGGCCAGAGACCCGAACAAAGCCGGAATCGACTTTAATTGGTTCTCCGATGTAGTAACCAGGAAGCAATGTCACAAGTCACTTCTGGTTTACTTGGCAGCCAACGGCGGCAGTTTAAAAAAAATCCAAAGTATTCAGAAACTCCAACCTTGGCGTTTGGAATACTTTGAAGTGCAGAGTAGAGGTTTGGAGTGTTTTAGACCCCAGATCCCTCCATAAAGAGTGCTAAATATATTAGATGGAGATGTGAAGTCCATAAAAGTCCAAAAATATATTATTGATAAATTCCAGGACCAAGCTCCCTTGAGGGTATGTGCTTACCAGATGAAGGTAAGAGAAAGGCAGTCTCGCTGCGTGGAAACTTGTCACCTTGACAGTAGATCCAAGCTTCTATGATCGATCAACTCAGTGGTCATAGGATCATGAAAAGCAAAAAAGTAACGCAATAGCGTAAAACCCAACAAACAAATTGTGACTATCACCACAGGTGTGGATAAATGAAGGTTGTGATGTGAAATGACCTCCACCGCAATAAATGAAATAAATAAGTCATGCAAAAATTAAGGAACTTTAGGGTAAATAACCCTTACCAGAAAGGTTAAGGGTTGACGCCTTAAGTGATTAAATGTGTATCGGTTGGAGTAGCCTCTTACCAAACATAAAAATAATGACACAGTGAAGAAAACGTTGAAAAAAAGGTAATCGTGCTGAACCTCCACCAGCTGAATTCGCCTCTTACCCTGGATAGATATAGATTAGCCAAAGTGTACTAAACAAATCCAGTGTACCACTCAGGAGCCCGCAAGGGAGCTTGGTCCTGGAATTTATCAATAATATATTTTTGGACTTTTATGGACTTCACATCTCCATCTAATATATTTAGCGCGACTTATATGTATAATATTTATTAGGGTGTGGTCACACTAGAAGTTGCTGCTGTCCCAATTTATTTGTTCCTTTAGCGCGGTTATTATTCCCTTATTCCTCCATAAAGAGTATCTGTCACTGCCTATTGCTGTCACAAGGGATGTTTACATTCCTTGTGACATCAATAAAGTAATTAGGAAAAAAGAAATTACACGCTCCATCCCTCTGTGCTCGTGCGCCAAAGAAAACGCATACGTAAGTCGCGCCCGCAAATGTAAACAGTATTTATATCAAAAAGGTTTTGCACCACTCAAGGCAGACCATAAAAATTTACACCACTATAGGTGGAACCAAGTAGCCCTCTGTAGAGTGCTGGGTGCCTGCCAGGGTCCTCAGCCATGGAGTGGAGACAAAGGAGAGCAAAGGGGGCAGCACATCCAACTTAAAAATCTTGATGTTTATTTATAAATCCATTAGAAGAAATAACATGATATGCACTCACAGTTCAAAGAACTATTCAGCAGATGCGTTTCACACACCTGTACTTAGTCGTTGCACTAAGCTGGTTTTAGATTTTAAGCTGGATGTGCCTTTGCTCTCCTTAGTGTTCATACATACATGTGAGGTATCACCACAATCGTTAGAGCAAGAGCAATAATTCTAGCACAAGGCCTCCTCTGTAACTCTGAACAGGTAACCGTTAAAATTTTTTAAAGCATTGCACATGGCTATTATTTAGTACCGTAGTTTGTCGCCATTCCACAAGTGTGCGGAATTTTAAAACGTGGGATGTTAGCCATCTATTTACTCAGCATAACATCATCTTTCACTTTAAACAAAAAATTGGGCTAACTTTACTGTTTGTTTTTAATTCAGGCTGCTGCTTAGGGGGCTTGTTCCCTCTTTGGGGGGTGTAATGTTTTTTTAGGTGCGCTCCAGTTGTTTTGGTTGAGCTCCTGTTACCTGGATGGCTACGGTTTAGCCTTGGAAATTTTTTTTTTTTTTGCTGTTTCCACCCCTCATGTTTGACACTGCTTTGGGACGTCCCAATGGTCAAGAAGATCAGGAGCTGTGTCGTCAATGAACGAAAGAGAAAATGGGATTTTTGACTTACTGTAAAATCTATTTCTCTGATGTTCATTGATGGACACAGCACCCAACCCTATGGAGTTGTAATACTTCTGACACTGCTTGTAACAAAACTGGGTACCTATAGCAGAGAGGGGGAGTATACCTCCTGGGACTGCCCATAGGCATAGTCAAGTTCTTTTTCTGCCTAGTGTTCTACTCCTGTAGGGGGCAGCATAACCCAATGGTCAAGAAGATCAGGAGCTGTACCCGTCAATGAACATCAGAGAAATGGACTTTACAGTAAGTCAAAAATCCATTTTCTCTGTCGCTCATTGACAGACGTAGTCCTCGTTGATACTAACAACTCGGGTTATGCTGCCCTCTACAGGAGTAGGACTAGACAGGAAAGAAAACATTCTGGCCACACCTTAGGGGCAGTCCCAGAGGGTATATCCTCTCTCTCTCTGCTACAGCAAATCAGTTTTTTTCTGTCTAGTTAGGAGTAAGGACCTAGATGCCTTGCTAGGATCTTCGGTCCTGGCAGGATTTTTTTCTTAGAAAGATTTTTTTTAGACAGCTTTTTTTCTCCAGTGTTCCTGTGAGATCTTCAAGCAAGAAAGCTGGAACTGGGCGACGGGCTGGATGTTGAGATCCAGTGGTCACCCCAGTTCAGCCTACGAGCGCGTGCAGGCCATAGCTCCGCGCTGGGTCGGCCGTGACATAGTCCCACTGGACGGGGACTGACCCTGCGAGTTAAACGTCTCGCTTAAACGCCAATGACCATGAGTCACGGCGTCCGTATTGGTCGACAGCCCTCCCACCCCGGTGGAGAGGGGTACTGTCAGGAGTTGGCGCCCGCCTGGTTCCGGTATGGTGAGTAGTATGTTCCCCCTTTTTCCCTCTGACGGGTTTGTGGTGAACGCGGGCCCCTCTCTGAAATGGTAAGGATGGGTCTCCCCTCTATCCTATAACATGTCACAGATCCCCCTATTTGAGTGTGATTTTTGTGAACAAGAAACCAGGAGGCTTGGTTTGGGAGCTGACAATCTAATGTCATTTCAAAGCTGTAAAGATGACTGAAGTCAGTGGCAATACTAGAATATTACTGTGATAGTATAAGGTATCCTACCTGTCAGAAATGTTCACAGGGCGATGTCTATACATGTATACTGCAGTCCAGATCGCATTCCTCCAGCAAAGGCAGATGCCTTCCGACGGCCCACGGACCGCATACGGCCCGCCAGGGTCCGGTACCGCCGGCCAGGCTGATCACCATTAGGGTAAAGGTTTATGGGGCCTAGGTACTCCCGCAGGCCGCCAGACACGCCGTTATCCTGTACAGGCCGCCGCCATTTTCTGGCAGATCGCACGAGGCCGCCATATTGGCGTAGCCTCGTGTCTCCAGCATGGGGGCGGTCGTGGAGCTAGGGGAGGCGCCGGAAGGCGTGCAGAGGGGCGGAGCCGCCTCCTTTTTTCCCGGGAAGCCAGCCAAAAGACTTCCTGTCTGTTCTAGACAGTGCTGTAACAGGTTGCATTTGAAACTCTGAGCATTAAGTGGTGAGCCTTGGGGTCTATCTCTCTCTCTCGCTCTGTAGGGGTCCCTAAGCAGGTACACTGAGGGGCATTGTGGCGCTGGGGGGTCTGAAAAAAAAAAAAAAGTTTTATTTTTGTTGGCAATTAATTTTTTTCGGTTAGTATCTGGAATTATCATGGACCCTGCCACACAGGTACCCCCACCTGTTTCCCTCAAGGGGGCCGCGGGACCCGCCAGTGCACAGAGTATGGATGCATTTACAGCATTTTTGGAGTCTTTGGTGGCTCGGGTGGAGACGGCCTGTCAGGAACGGGGGTCAAGAAAGCGACCCCCGCCTACCCCTATATCATCTGATACTTCAGATTCAGATTCTGAGATGGTCATTGCAGCTGCAGGTCCCTCTGCAGGGGCTGTTGTCTCAGGTAAAGTTCCCTCAGACAGTGAGGACGACATTCTTGATTCCGCCATAGCACAAGAAGAAGCATTGGTGGACGCACTAGTTGTGGCGGTTCGGGAAACCTTAAGACTTGAAGTTTTACCGGCAGAAGCAACTGAAATGGAAATTCCCTTTGGTACTAGCAAACCTACCAAGACGGTGAAGGTTTTTCCTTTACCCAAATGTTTTGGTAATAGGATTAAAGAGGAATGGGATCATTCAAAGCGTACCTTTACTATTTCCAAGCGCATTGCTAGACGCTATCCGTTTGAGGAATCCCTCATTAAGAAATGGACGGTACCACCAGTGGTGGATCCACCTATTTCCAGACTGAATAAAGCCACGGTTATTCCGGTGGAGGACGCTTCGTCCTTTAAGGATTCGGTGGATCGGAAGATAGAAGCGGAGTCCCGCACTATCTTTTCCCTGATAGGGTCAGCCTTTAGACCGGTTATTGTCATTGGTCTAGTGTCTCAGACATTAACGGAATGGGCGAGATTGGTGCGCCAGGACCTGAAGGGGAAAGGTATCCCCCAGGCAACATCTGATTTGATGGAACAGATTATACAAGGACTACAGTTTGTCTGTGACGCAGCCTTGGATGCCACCCCCCTATTAGGGCATGCATCTATGTCAGCGGTAATCCTCAGACGTGTGCTGTGGTTAAAATGCTGGTCAGCGGACCTGGGTTCCAAGAAGACCTTGGCGAATCTCCCCTTTCAGGGGAATCGCCTATTTGGGGCCACGCTAGATGAGATCATTAAGGATGTCACTGGGGGCAAAAGCACTTTTTTGCCACAGGCTGCTAAAGCTAAAGCACCGCGTAACAAGCGTGGACCTTTCTTTGCCGCTCATAAAGGGTTCGTTCGCTCTGCTGGAGCGAGCGGGAAAGGAAAAACCCCTCTAGGAGGGTTCAAGAAGCGCTGGTCGGACAAACAAAAGACCGACTCAGCCAAACCTGAAGCTAAGGCTTACACAGCCTGAAGGTGCGCCCCCACCCGGCTTGAGGGTGGGGGGACGTCTTCACCGGTATTCAGAGCACTAGATCTAGCATCGATCACTGCTACCGGTGCGATTCTTCCCCTCCAACATTTAAGTACTACAGGGAGCGGTAGTTACCGTTCCCTGAACAGATCATTTTCTTTACCTTTTCCAAAGATTAATCTCAGTTCCCCACAGGAATCGGATCCGGTTGAGCAGACAGACCAAGGAGCCTCTAGCCGGGTGACTTCGGTCTCTAATGTTCAACCAGGAGAAATCATCACTCCTGATAGGAATCAGGTGTCTGATAAATGTGTGGGAACAGAGAACGATCAGACTTTGTCGGATTGCCTGGGCCAGGTAGCTCTAGGGCAGCCTGGTTCGGATCCAGTGGGACAATATCAGGGTGATGACTTAAGTCGATCACCAAGGATTTCACCATCTGTGTCTTCTTCAGAGCATCCCGGAGGCGCGGAGATTGGTAACGCGCGCCCACGATCCTCCAGCGGACGCAGCAGACGCGCTGAACGGCCTGTTAAGGCAGTGTCAGCTATTAGATGTACTCCCTCCTCTCAGATTGCTGCTGAGATTTCTCCGCAGGATAGAGATGGAGGGAACTCCAGCTATCCTGGAAATTCTAGGCTAGCCTCGTCAAGCCGGTCAGGCCGACTTGGACATGCTAGTCACGAAGGCTCCTTGGAGACTTCCTCTCAGGGAGGGTCTGCGGTCTCAAGGACCGATCTTCCATTGTGCTTTACAGTCGCTGGTTTTAATGGCCTGGCCATTGAGACCCAGGTACTGAAGGACAGAGGGTTGTCAGCTTCAGTTATTCCTACTCTAATTAAGGCAAGGAAAGCGACTTCCAGCAAGGTCTATTATCGCACATGGAAGACTTATATCGCGTGGTGTGAATCTTTGGGATTTCCTCCACGTACCTATTCGGTGACCCGGATCTTGGCTTTTCTGCAAAAGGGGATTGAGCAGAAACTATCCTTGAGCACCATCAAGGGTCAGGTTTCAGCATTAGCAATCTTCTTTCAGAAGCCCTTGGCTACTCGTTCCTTGGTGCGGAATTTCATTCAGGGGGTGCGGCACCTGGCTCCACCAGTCCGCGCGCCCTTACCGCCCTGGGATCTTAATTTGGTTTTGTCGGTTCTGCAGAAACCTCCCTTTGAAAACATCAGGGAGATTCCCTTGCTCACTTTATCCCAGAAAGTGGCCTTCTTGGTGGCTATCACTTCTGCACGCAGGGTGTCAGAACTGGCTGCATTATCATGCCAGTCCCCATATTTAGTGGTTCATAGGAATAAGGTAGTTCTTCATCCGAAGCCATCCTTTCTTCCAAAGGTGGTTTCAGACTTTCATCTGAATGAAGATATTGTGCTACCTTCCTTGTGTCCTCAGCCCAATCATCATCGGGAACATGCGTTGCATTCCCTGGATGTGGTTCAGGCAATCAGGGTATACCTGAAGGCTACGGAATCGTTCCGTAAAACGGATTCACTTTTTGTGATCACGGATGGCCCCAGAAAGGGGTTGCCTGCATCGGCCGCGACTATCTCCAAATGGATTAGACAGACGGTGGTACAGGCTTATTCTATTAGGGGTCGGAATCCTCCGTTCCCTGTTGAGGCGCACTCCACTCGAGCGCTCAGTACTTCCTGGGCCTTCCGCCATCAGGCGTCAGTGGTCCAGGTATGTAAGGCGGCCACCTGGTCGTCGGTACATACCTTTACAAAATTTTATAAAATTGATGTGATGGCATCGGCGGATGCCTCATTTGGCCGCAAGGTTTTGCAGGCCGCAATTTGAGGAGACCGGTGGTCTACCTCGAGTTTTTTTTTCTGTTGGAATTTCTGTTGAGTCTCATCTTTGATTGATGAGCCTTGAGAACTTCTAGTTGGCACCGGTTGGGCCTTCTAGATTGGATTTTTGATTTCCATTTTCCCACCCCTCATTTGTGGTACTGCTTTGGGACGTCCCGAGTTGTTAGTATCAACGAGGACTACGTCTGTCAATGAGCGACAGTGAAAAATGGATTTTTGTAAAATCTTACCGTAAAATCCTTTTCTCTTAAGCTCATTGACAGACGTAGTACCCGCCCCTCTGTTTTGAGTTGGGTTGGGTTAAATTCTCTAAACACTGCTTTGTGACATAACTGATTTGCTGTAGCAGAGAGAGAGAGGATATACCCTCTGGGACTGCCCCTAAGGTGTGGCCAGAATGTTTTCTTTCCTGTCTAGTCCTACTCCTGTAGAGGGCAGCATAACCTGAGTTGTTAGTATCAACGAGGACTACGTCTGTCAATGAGCTTAAGAGAAAAGGATTTTACGGTAAGATTTTACAAAAATCCGTTTTTTTTCTCCAAAAAAATTGCATTTGAAAAGACTGCTGCGCGAATACAGTGTAATATAAAATATTGCATCGACCACCATTTTGTTCTCTAGGGCAATCTTTCTCAACCTTTTCAACACACAGGAACCCTTAAAATACATTTTCAGTTTCAGGGAACCCCTGCTAAAAATGCTATATCTGCAACTCATGATACATTAGTGTGATGGTCAGTGGGAAGAATGCTCCTTATACTGGTGGTTATTGGGAAGAATTATCCCCTACAAATAGCTAAAACAATGAATGGTGTCAGTGGGAAATTATCACAGAGGCAGAAATTGCTCAAGGAACACCCAGCAGGCTCTGAGGAAACCTTGGATTCCATGGAACCCTGGTTGAGAAACCCTCCTCTAGGGTCTCTGCTAAAAAATATGTATACGATGTTTGGGGGTTATAAGTAATTTTCTAGAAAAAAATACTCCTGGGATATTGATCTGGTCAGTTAAGTAGCAAAGGGGGTTGTTAATCAGTTTCAGCTGCTTTGGTGTAAATAGACTTAACAGGTGCTCTAAATGGGCAACAGTTAGATGACCCCCAAAACAGGAATGGTTTTATAGGTGGAGGCCAATAAAAAGTTTTTCCCTATTCATCCTTTTTTTCACTAGTTTTGCATTTGGCTAGGGTCAGTGTCACTACTGGTAGCATGAGGCGATACCTGGACTGTATAGAGATTGCACAGACAGTCCAACTCCTCCAGGATGGCACATGAATTTGTGGCATTGCCAGAAGGTTTGCTGTGTCTCCCAGCACAGTCTCAAGAGCATGGAGGAGATTCCAGGAGACAGGCAGTTACTCTAGGAGAGCTGGACAGGGCCGTAGAAGGTCCTTAACCCATTAAAAGAACTGGTATCTGCTCCTTTGTGCAAGGAGAAACAGGATGCGCACTGCCAGAGCCCTACAAAATAACCTCCAGCAGGCCACTGGTGTAAATTTCTCTGACCAAACAATCAGAAACAGACTTCTTGAAGGTGGCTTGAGGGCCTGACGTCCTCTAGTGGGCCCTGTGCTCACTGCCCGGCACCGTGGAGCCGATGAGAGCAGGTTTACCCTGAGCACATGTGACAGACATGAAAGGATTTGGAGAAGCTGTAGAGAACATTATACTGCCTGTAACATCGTTTAGCATGACCAGTGGTGGTGGGTCAGTAATGGTCTAGGGAGGCATATTTATGGAGGGATGCACAGACCTCTACAGGCTAGACAATGGCACTCTGACTGCCATTAGGTATCAGGATGAAATCCTTGGACCCATTATCAGACCACACACTGGTGCATTGGGTCCTGGGTTCCTCCTGGTGCATGACAATGCCCGGCATTATGTGGCACGTTTATGCAGCCAGTTCTTGGAGGATGAAGGAATTGATACCATTGAATGGCTCCCATGCTCGCCTAACCTAAATCCAGCAGAACACCTCTGGGACATTATGTTTTGGTCCATCCGACGCCACCAGGTTGCACCTCAGTCTGTTCCGGAGCTCAGTGTTGCCCTGGTCAAGTTCTGAGAGGAAATACCCCAGGACACTGCCCATCATCTCATTAGGAGCATGCCCCGACATTGTCAGGCATGCATACAAGCACATGGGGACAATACAAACTATTGAGTACCATTTTGAGTTGCTGCAATTACATTTTAGCAAAATGGACTAGCCTGCTGCAAATTTTTTTAACTATGATTTTTGGGGTGTCTTTGGATTCAGCCCTCTGTAGGTTGAAAATTTCCATCAATGTGGCATCCTTTCGTTTTGTAAAACATTACGCAGTCCATATCAGAATAGATATCCAGCATGATATTTTTACCCTTTGAAATCTGATGTGTTTTCAAATGTAAATTGACAGTGCTATATAAGTACATAGAAACATAGAATGTGTCGGCAGATAAGAACCATTTGGCCCATCTAGTCTGCCCAATATATCTGAATCCTATGAATAGTCCCTGGCCCTATCTTATATGAAGGATAGCCTTATGCCTATCCCATGCATGCTTAAACTCCTTCACTGTATTTGCAGCTACCACTTCTGCAGGAAGGTTATTCCATGCATCCACTACTCTCTCAGTAAAGTAATACTTCCTCATATTACTTTTAAACCTTTGCCCCTCTAATTTAAAACTGTGTCCTCTTGTGGTAGTTTTTCTTCTTTTAAATATGCTCTCCTCCTTTACCGAGTTGATTCCCTTTATGTATTTAAAAGTTTCTATCATATCCCCTCTGTCTCTTCTTTCTTCCAAGCTATACATGTTAAGGTCCTTTAACCTTTCCTGGTAAGTTTTTTCCTGCAATCCATGTACTAGTTTAGTAGCTCTTCTCTGAACTCTCTCTAGAGTATATATATCCTTCTGGAGATATGGCCTCCAGTACTGCGCACAATACTCCAAGTGAGGTCTCACCAGTGTTCTGTACAGCGGCATAAGCACTTCTCTCTTTCTACTGCTTATACCTCTCCCTATACATCCAAGCATTCTGCTGGCATTTCGTGCTGCTCTATTACATTGTCTTCCCACCTTTAAGTCTTCTGAAATAATTACTCCTAAATCCCTTTCCTCAGATACTGAGGTCAGGACTGTGTCAAATATTCTATATTCTGCCCTTGGGTTTTTACGTCCCAGGTGCATTATCTTGCACTTATCCACATTAAATTTCAGTTGCCAGAGTTCTGACCATTCTTCTAGTTTTCCTAAATCCTTTTCCATTTGGCGTTTCCCTCCAGGAACATCAACCCTGTTACATATCTTTGTGTCATCAGCAAAAAGACAAACCTTACCATCGAGGCCTTTTGCAATATCACTTATGAAGATATTAAACAAAATTGGTCCCAGTACAGATCCCTGAGGTACCCCACTGGTAACATGACCTTGTTCTGAATGTTCTCCATTGACTACAACCCTCTGTTGTCTGTCACTTAGCCACTGCCTAATCCACTCAACAATATGGGAGTCCATGCTCAATGACTGCAGTTTATTGATAAGTCTTCTATGTGGGACAGTGTCAAAAGCCTTACTAAAATCTAGATATGCAATGTCTACTGCACCTCCACCGTCTATTATTTTAGTCACCCAGTCAAAAAAATCTATAAGATTTGTTTGACATGATCTCCCTGAAGTAAACCCATTTTGTTTTTCATCTTGCAATCCATGGGATTTAAGATGTTCCACAATCCTATCCTTTAATAGGGTTTCCATTAATTTGCCTACTATTGATGTCAGACTCACTGGTCTATAGTTGCTCGATTCCTCCCTACTACCTTTCTTGTGAATGGGCACGACATTTGCCAATTTCCAATCTTCCGGGACGACTCCTGTTACTAATGATTGGTTAAATAAATCTGTTAATGGTTTTGCCAGCTCACCACTAAGCTCTTTTAATAATTTTGGGTGTATCTCATCAGGACCCTGTGACTTATTTGTCTTCACTTTAGACAGCAATCTTAGAACGTCTTCCTCTGTAAAGACACATGCATCAAACGATTCATTAGTCATCCTTTCAAGTGGAGGTCCTTCTCCTTCTTTTTCTTCTGTAAAAACTGAACAGAAGTATTCATTAAGGCAGTCGGCTAGCCCTTTATTCTCTTCTACATACCTTCCGTCCTTTGTTTTTAATTTAGTTATTCCTTGTTTTAATTTCCTTTTTTCATTTATATATCTGAAGAATGTCTTATCCCCCTTTTTCATAGACTGAGCTAGTTTTTCTTCTGCCTGCGCTTTAGAAGTTCTTATAACTTGCTTGGCCTCTTTCTGCCTAATCTTGTAGATTTCCTTATCTTCATTGCTCTGGGTTTTTTTATAATTACAAAATGCTAGCTTTTTATTTTTAATGATTTGGGCCACTTCTGCTGAGTACCACAGTGGTCTCTTCCTTTTTTTGCTTTTACTGACAAGTCTAATGCAATTTTCTGTTGCCTTCAATAATGCACCTTTTAAGTAGTCCCATTTCTCCTGGACTCCATGTAATCCGTACCAGTCTGATAAGGACTCATTTATGACTAATTTCATTTTTGAAAAGTCTGTTTTTCTAAAATCTAAAACTTTTGTTTTTGTGTGGTATGACTCTTTCACAGTTCTTATATTAAACCACACTGACTGGTGATCACTGGATCCCAAGGTTTCGCCTACAATGACATCATATACCGAATCCCCATTTGTGAATACCAGATCCAAAATGGCCTCCCTCCGGGTTGGCTCCTCAACCACTTGTTGCAGAGACAACCCCAGTAGGGAGTTTAGAATATCTGTACTCCTGGTAGAACCTGCTATTTTGGTTTTCCAGTTTATATCTGGAAGATTGAAATCTCCCATAATGATAACTTCTCCTTTCATTGTCATTTTAGCTATTTCTTCAACTAGTAGATCATCTAGTTCTTTGACTTGACCAGGTGGTCTATATATCACACCTACACGAGTTACTGCATGATTAGCAAACTGCACTGTAACCCAAACTGACTCTATGTTGGCTTCACCAACTTGTATTAGGTTAGATTTAATGCTATCTTTCACATACAGGGCCACTCCTCCTCCTTTCTTGCCTTCTCTGTCTCTTCTGTATAAAGAGTACCCTGGTATGGTTATGTCCCAGTCATTTCTTTCATTAAACCATGTACCTGTAATAGGTAAAATAAATAGTGGCAATTTTTGAAGAATAGCATAACTAGGTTTGGGGATGGCCCCTTCCTGTTCCAACATGACTGCACACCAGTGCAAAAAGTAAGGTCCATAAAAGACATTGATGAGCAAATTTGGGGTTGAGGGACTTGACTGGCCTGAACAGAGTCCAGACCTCAACCTGATAGAACACCTTTGGGATGAATTAGAGCTGAGACAGCGAGCCAAGCCTTCTCGTCCAACATCCGTGCCTGACCTCAAAAATGCGCTTTTGGAAGAATGGTCAAACATTCCCATAGACACACTCCTAAATCTTGTGGACAGCCTTCCCAGAGTTGAAGCTATTATAGCTGCAAAGGGTGGGCCAACTCAATATTGATCCCTATGAACTAAGACTGGGATGCCATTAAAGTTCATGTGCGTGTAAAGGCAGGTGTCCCAATACTTTTGACAATATAGTGTATATATGATAACATTGTATGCACTGCAGCAATAGGATAAGGAGAGTATCCTAGAAGCAGCTGAATATTTAAGTAGATGTGTTGGTGTGGCACTGTTAGTGTATGATGTGCAAGAGTCTTTCGCTGTCTTGTACATTCAGATATAAAAAGAATAACTAAAGGCTGTTTTGGTGGTGGAGTTAGGTTACATATTTACAAAAAAAATAAAAACACAGGGCATACAAATAGCTCTCGTTTCAGGAATCCTGCAAGGCTGCGTCATGCTTTTTTATGTGCAGAGCATTGATTTTGGGGTATACTGGCTTTACTGGTTGACGCATTATTCTAACTTTTTCTGCTTTATAGCGGTTATGCTTTAGGCTACTGGCTGCATTATCCCAAAAGTTATTTAGCCAAAAAATCTGCTTGCTTTTCCAGGTCCTTTTGTGGAGACTGCTATCCTGGCTAGTGCTACGAGTGAATCGCTGTACATCGATTTTCAGAAATTCCTTCCACAAGAACCAGCTAAGAGTGAAGAAAACTAACTGAAGGATGCTTTGTAAAGAGGGCTTGTCCTGTGTTACCAATGATGTGAAGGGGTCAGGACATGCATCAACTTATTATAGACACCATTTACACCTCCTATTTGCTTTGGCTTCTTAGGGATCAGAGTAAAATTTCTGCAGGTGGACACATGACATTCATGTGGACAATAATGTTTTTTCTTTGTTTTTGTAATAAACTTATTTACTGTTTATTTAATGTCATCAGTCTAATGCTTTATCCATGTAAATATATTAATTGAACATTTTTGGATTTTAATAATTTTTAACATTATTACTAGTAGCACAATTATCTAAGAACAGTTATAAAAAAAAAAAAGCCGCAGCAGAAAATCTGGACTGTGTATAATTAAAGTGGTCCAAACGTCAAAATAAAATTTCATGCCACTGTGCCCACTTATCATTGCAAAAAATGCCCTGGATGCAAAAACTACTTCTACAGCTAAATTCCTCAAGGTCCAAGGCTGGTCAATGTGGCAAATTGCAGAGGCATTTGATCAGGTGATCTCCGTTTAAAGGATCCATGTCTTTGAAACTGTTCTTCAGTAGAAATCATGTAACCAAAATCATGGTATTTGATCATGGGACTCCCTACACTGGTATCCAATTTCTGCAGCCAGGTTTCCTGCCTTCTTCTGTCTAGTATGATTTTAAGGATATGGGTTACAGGTACATTGCCTTTTTGTAGCTCACTGAATTTTCCTACGCACTGCAAGCATTTTATAAATTTCTTCCTTTAAAGTGAATCTGTTGCTAAAATAAACTTGGGTGCCCCCTGCAAAAAAAAAAAAAAAAGCTGTTATTCAACTTTCCAATTGCTCTGCTGACAATCCCTGCTGTATTGAAAAAAAATGCCACTTGAATAATTTTCTAATTGATACCAATGGGAGGATTACTAGTAGTTTCTATGTGATTAAATGTATTTACTGAATACATACAACACAAACATCATTCACCGAAACTTACTCCTAGGATGGAGAACAAATGGATCACCAGGGAAAAAATTTACATTGAATCGTGGCTAAGATAATGTTTCTTCATTGACACCTGCTGCTGGCCTTCATACCCCAGGGACTAATCTTTCTCAAAACCTGAAAACATCAAACACTAGCTGTCTGTTGTCCACGTCTCCTGTAGGTTCATTACTAAAGCATTCAATCTAAATGTTTCTGCTTGACACACAACCAAATTCATTGTATCCTCTTGTGCAGAATGTGTGCGATAACATAAAGCATTATACACATTTATATACGATATTATCATGTGATGCATTTTGTGGTTGGCGACCTCAAATATATTTCTCTATCGCTCATTGACAGACGTAGTCTTCTTGATTCTCAAGAGCTGGGTTATCTTGTCTCCGCAGGAGTAGGACTAGGCAGAATGACAAAACGTTCTGGCTCCACCTTAGGGGCAGTCCCTGAGGGTATATCCTCCCTCTCTCTGCTACAGGGAATCAGTTTTTTTCTGTCTAGTCAGGAGTAAGGACCTAAGTTCCTTGCTGGGATCTTTTGGTCCTGGCAAGACTTTTTTTGTTTAAGAAAAAGACATTTTTTAGGTAGTTTTCTCCAGTGTTTTTTTCCTGTGAGATCTTCAAGCAAAAAATGCCGGACTGGGCAACACTTGTGGTCACCCCAGCCGGCCTACGAGCGCGCGCAGACCATGGCATTGCGCTTGGTCGGCCGCGACATATTCAAGTAAGTATGCGGGGCCGGGCGACGGGCTGGATGTTGAGATCCAGTGGTCACCCCGGTTTCTGCCTACGAGCGCGTGCAGACCAGTGCGCTGGGTCGGCCGCGACGGAGTCCCAGTAAAGGGACTGACTTTGCGAGTTAAAAGTCTCGCTTGGACGCCAGGTACCAGAGAGTCGAGGCGTCCACAAACCCCCACCCCGGTGGAGAGGGTATTGTGAAGAGAGGGTGCCTGTCGGTTCGGTATGGTGAGTAAACGTTCCCTTCTTTCCTCATTATGAGGCAGTATATATTATGGGCCCCTCCATATATGGTCAGTATATATCTGATACTTACAAGTCCCCCTTGTAATACAGTATGTGTTTGTGGGAAGTGGACTTGGTTCAAGAGCTAACACTCTACCCAGCAGACTGTAACATTACAGCAGACATAGGAGGTATAATCCTACCTTATGTGCAGTGTATCTCTGTAGATCCATATGTCACCTCTTAGCAGAGTGCAGGTGGATGTGCTGGGAAGACGATATCGGCGGTCCGCCGCCATTTTGCCGTAGACCGAATGCATGTATGTCCTCAGGTCACGCCGGCCGCCATGTTTTTGGAGTCTTATGTCTCTTCTATGGGGGCGGCCATGTTTTGTGAGCCCAGCTACCTCGTGGAGGGCTGGGAACGCCGGAAGGCGTACACAGGGGGCGGAGCCACGCCTTCTGCCCGGGAAAAAGCAAACAGCTCCTTCCAGTCTGTGTAAGACAGACGCTGACTGCAGTTTGTTGGAAACTGCACTGCATCGGTTGGTGAGCCCTGGGGGTCCCTCTCTCTCTCTCTGGGATCGAGAAGCAGGTACTCTGAGGGGCGCTATTGCGCTAGGGGGAGACACACAAAAAAAAAAAAAGAAAAAGTTTTTTTGTTTTGCTGGCAAAGGTGTCCTGTATTAACATGGACCCTGCCACTCATGTATCTCCTCCGGATCCCCTCGAGGGGTCTGCGGGATCCTCCAGCACCCCATTGACAATTGAATCTTTGTCAGCTATTATGGAAACTTTTGTGTCCCGGGTGGAAGTGGCTTGTCAGGGACAGGGCGCAAGAAAGCGACCCCCGCCTAACCCCTTATTATCTGAAACCTCGGATTCAGACTCTGAGCCTATTTCTGCAGTTGCAGGTACTTCATCTGGTATTGGTGTCTCGGGTCCTGTCTCTTCAGACAGTGAGGAGGATGTTTCGGCATCCGCCATAGCCCGAGAGGAAGCGTTGGTAAACGCACTCATTGTATCTGTTCAAGAGACTTTAAGGTTACAGGGTATTCCATCAGAAATAGCTGAAACTGAGATCCCTTTTGGGACTAAAGCGCATCAAAGTGGCGAAGGTTTTTCCATTGCCCAAATGTTTTGGCAATCCAATCGAAGAAGAATGGCGTCTGCCAAAACGCACTTTTAATATTTCTAAACGCATTGACAGGCGTTATCCGTTTGAGGAAACCCTTATTAAGAAATGGACAGAACCACCTGTGGTGGATTCACCTATTGCTAGATTGAATAAAGCCACGGTTATTCCTTTAGAAGACGCTCCGTCTTTTAAAGATCCAGTGGATCGCAAGATAGAAGCTATGTCTCGCACCATGTTTTCCTTGATTGGATCAGCTTTCAGACCAATAATTGCTATTGGTCTGGTTTCGCAGGCTGTAACTGAATGGACCAAGTGGTTACGCCGGGACTTAGAAGAAGTCCCTCAGGCGGTATCAGATTTGTTGGAACAAATGATACAGGGGTTACAGTTTGTATGTGATGCGGCGTTAGACGCCACTCCATTAATGGCGCGAGCATCAGTCTCAGCAGTGGTTCTCAGGCGTACACTGTGGCTAAAAGGTTGGTTAGCCGACCAAGGTTCCAAAAAAGCATTGGCTAATATCCCCTTTTCAGGAGAGCGTCTATTTGGAGCCAACTTAGATGAGATCATTAAGGATCTCACCGGTGGAAAAAGCACCTTTTTACTGCAAAATTTTAAAGGTAGAGGAACTCGTCAAAGACGAGGGCCTTCTTTTTCTGCTCACAAGAGGTTTTTTCGTCCAGCGGGTGAAAAAACTAAGTCCTCCAAAGCTCCTGCAGGAGGCGTCAGGGGTCGTTGGTCGGGCAAGCAAAAGCCCGCCCCCGCCAGACCTGAAGATAAACCATCCAAAGCCTGAAGGTGCGCCCCCACCCATAACTGGGGTGGGGGGACGTCTTCGCCGGTTCCCGGATCCATGGCTTTCCAGAATCCCGGACAAATGGGTTTGCGAAGTCATAAGGTCAGGGTACAAGATCGAGTTTCGATCTCTCCCACCGGCGCGATTCTTCCCTTCCAATATCCGACTATCCGCAGATCGTTTAGAAGATCTGCGGAGAGCAGTCACAGATTTACTACAACAAGGAGTGGTAGTCCACGTTCCTTGGACAGAACGGTTTCAAGGGTTTTATTCAAACCTGTTTACAATACCCAGGAAAGAGGGCAAAGTGCGTCCAATTCTGGACTTAAGAGCACTCAATTCTTTCGTCAACATAAGAAGATTCAGAATGGAGTCCATTCGCACGGTAGCAGCCTTCCTGCATCCAGGGGATGTCCTAGCGTCCATAGACATCAAGGACGCCTATCTTCACATTCCCATTTTCGCAGGACATCAGCGTTTTCTACGCTTTTCCGTAGAGGAGAACCACTATCAGTTTGTGGCGTTACCTTTCGGTCTCGCCACGGCTCCGCGGGTCTTCACAAAGGTGTTGGCCCCAATGTTGGCACTTCTGCGCCAAAGAGGTATATCGATTCTAGGTTACCTAGACGATCTTCTGCTTCATGCAGAGTCTCCTCAGACCTTGCTACAAAACATAGAAATTACTATGATTTCTTTACAGGAATTCGGGTGGCTGGTGAACCAGCAAAAGTCATTTCTGGTTCCCACCCAGAGGCTCGAATATCTGGGTCTAATTCTAGACACAGTCAGGACAAGAGTTTTTCTTCCGGTAGGGAAACTCCGAAAGATTCAATCTGCAGTCCAGTTGTTACTGTCCAACAGCTGGTCTTCCCTTCGGACTTGCATGAGGGTTCTGGGGTTGATGGTGGCTTCGTTCGAAGCAGTCCCATTTGCCCAGTCCCATACCCGAATTCTTCAGCAAGAGATTCTTCTCAGATGGAATCGGAATCCGGAATCCCTGGACAATCAGATCCGATTGAGCAAACAGACCAGAGAGTCTCTGGTATGGTGGCTTCGGTCTCCGATGCTCAGCCAGGGAAAGTCATTTCTGCCAATATATTGGACGACAGTGACCACGGATGCCAGTCTATCCGGATGGGGAGGAATTCTCGGTCAGTTATCTGTCCAGGGACTTTGGTCCCCGGAAGAATCCAGGTTACCGATAAATGTATTGGAACTGAGAGCGATCAGACTTTGTCTGATTCACTGGACCGAGCAGCTCCAGGGCAGCTCGGTTCGGATCCAGTCGGACAATGCCACGGCCGTGGCTTATGTCAATCACCAGGGGGGCACCAAGAGTGCCCGAGCGGCCAAAGAAGTGGCTTGCATTCTTCGCTGGGCGGAACGATTTGTTCCAGCAATCTCTGCGGTGTTCATTCCGGGGGTGGAGAATTGGCAGGCAGATTATCTCAGCCGTCAGACCCTGGATCAGGGGGAATGGTCCCTCCATCCAGACGTTTTCCACCAGTTGTGCCTGCGGTGGGGCACCCCGGATGTGGATCTGTTGGCATCATGATTCAACAGGAAAGTTCAGAGATTCGTGGCTCGCTCCCGCGATCCTCTAGCAGAAACCGCAGACGCACTGATCGCCCCGTGGGGGCAATACCAGCTAATATATGCCTTCCCTCCTCTCGCGTTACTGCCAAGACTTCTTCGCAGAATAGAGGAGGAAGGAATCCCAGTAATCCTGGTAGCTCCGGACTGGCCTCGTCGAGCTTGGTACGCCGACATGGTCAGACTGGTGGCGGACGTCCCGTGGAGACTTCCTCTCAGGGAGGATCTACTGTCTCAGGGACCGATCTTCCATCCTGCTTTACGATCGCTGGCTTTAACGGCCTGGCTATTGAGACCCAGGTGCTGAAGGACAAAGGTTTGTCAGCTTCAGTTATTCCTACTCTAGTTGAAGCAAGGAAAGCGACTTCCAGAAAGATTTATCATCGCACATGGAAGTCCTACATTGCATGGTGTGAACCTTTGGGGTTCCGTCCTCGGTCTTATTCGATTAGTCGAATATTGGCTTTTCTGCAACAAGGGGTTGAGCAGAAACTGGCCTTGAGTACTATCAAGGGTCAGGTCTCAGCATTAGCCATCTTCTTTCAGAAGCCTTTGGCTACTCATTCCTTGGTGCGAAATTTCATCCAGGGGGTGCGACATCTGGCTCCGCCAGTGCACGCGCCGTTACCCCCCTGGGATCTTAATTTAGTGTTGTCGGTTCTTCAGAAACCTCCCTTTGAAGATATTAGGGAGATTCCTCTACCCACGTTGTCCCAGAAGGTGGCCTTCTTGGTGGCTATTACTTCTGCACGCAGGGTGTCAGAACTGGCCGCATTATCTTGTCGTTCACCATATCTGGTGGTTCATAGAGATAAGGTGGTTCTTCGTCCGAATCCATCCTTCCTACCAAAAGTGGTTTCAGAATTTCATCTGAATGAAGAAATTGTATTACCTTCCCTGTGTCCTAAGCCCAGTCATCCTCGGGAGTTTGCGTTACACTCCTTGGATGTGGTCCGGGCGATCAGGGTATACTTGAAAACGACAGACTCGTTTCGCAAGACGGATTCACTTTTTGTGATCCCAGATGGACCCAAAAAGGGGTTGCCTGCATCTCCCGCGACCATTTCCAGATGGATCAGACAGACGGTAGTACAGGCTTATTCTATTAAGGGTCGGGAGCCCCCGTTCCCTGTTAAGGCGCACTCCACTCGGGCACTTAGTGCGTCATGGGCCTTTCGCCATCAGGCGTCAGTGGGCCAGGTGTGCAAGGCGGCTACCTGGTCGTCGGTGCATACCTTTTACTAAACATTATAAAGTTGATGTAATGGCATCATCTGATGCCTCATTTGGCCGCAAGGTTTTGCAGGCCGCAATTTGAGGAGACCAGTGGTCTACCTCGAGGGATTTTTCCTTTTGGAAAATTTTTCTTTAGTCTCATTCTTTGTTTATAATGAGCCTTTAAAACTTCTAGTTTGGCACCGGTTGGGCCTTCTAGATTGGATTTGATTTTGTCAATCCCACCCCTCATTTGTGGCACTGCTTCTGGATGTCCCAGCTCTTGAGAATCAAGAAGACTACGTCTGTCAATGAGCGATAGAGAAAAATGGATTTTTGTAAGAACTTACCGTAAAATCCTTTTCTCTTAAGCTCATTGACAGACGTAGTACCCGCCCCTCTATCATTGAGTTGGGTTGGGTTAAATTCTCCGTACTGCTTTAAACAGAACTGATTCCCTGTAGCAGAGAGAGGGAGGATATACCCTCAGGGACTGCCCCTAAGGTGGAGCCAGAACGTTTTGTCATTCTGCCTAGTCCTACTCCTGCGGAGACAACATAACCCAGCTCTTGAGAATCAAGAAGACTACGTCTGTTAATGAGCTTAAGAGAAAAGGATTTTACGGTAAGTTCTTACAAAAATCCATTTTTCCAAATGGGATCCTAAACAAGAAGCACAAGATGTTTGCACTGTGTTCACATGCTTGTATTTTAGACGTTAGTTGTGTCTTTGGTGCTGTTTCAAATACATGCATATTTAACAGAGATTAATATTGACACTTGTAAAATGTAGCTTAATTGCATCACATGAAAAATGGTATAAATGTAGTCTTATACTAGCAAATTGGGTATTGTTTAACCTTTGTAACATCATGCGGGCTTTGGCACTGATGCATACCTCCCAACTTTAGAAATTGAGAATGAGGGACATTGTAGGGAGATTTTATTTATTTTTTTAAATCGCAGGATGGTCCCGCGGAATCCAGGATGGTTGGGAGCTACGCTGATGTGTATAGGCACATTATTCTGTCATTCATCTTCAAACCCAGTCTGTCCAGACAGTATAGTCACCTGCAGACTTTGCACTACTCACAGGCAGCTTGACTCTTTAGGAAGATATAGAAATTGGGTCCCACTTATTGTTACTTCAAATATGTGCAGTAAGGGGAATGTTTTTCCAGTCTTTTGAAGTGTTCAAAGACAATGACTTTCCCAAGCCCTGTCTGTGTGAAGAAGTAACACTGACTGTGGAAACCTAGAAGAAATTGGAAGGGTCTAGCCAGGACTGAACTAACTAACACACTAAATAGGAGGGGAGTTGCTAAATCACATAAGTAAACAAGTTGTAGTGGTCCTAAACCAGTGTTTCTCAACCTTTTTCCAGTCGGGGTGCCCTTGAAAAGTATTTTCAGTCTTGAGGCACCCATGTACAAGGCTTGGTTCACGTTACTGTGTGTCGCATAACACGCGCAAAATCGCGCTTGTTCCTGACAGACAAACGCTCTGCTCTTTAGGAGTTCCATTAACTCTTAATGTTACCCCACAGATTGGCAAATATGGGGTGCTTTTGGTGCGGCGCCATTTGAAAAAAAATGGTCTTTCCTTGCATTTCTGCAGGTAGGGAAGCCCAATGAAATGAATGATAAATAATCACATTTAGCTGCACTAAATAGCACAAAGAACTCTAAAAGCTGCAAATTTACAGTGAGATACCACCACATATATAAGTACAAAAACAAAAGCTGTGCTGTGATAAATTGTTACTGAATAGTGAATAATAAATAATATTATAAATAACAAAGTGTTATATTGAACAATAAAGTGCTAAGTGAATACACCATACAGTATATAGTAACGATAGATGAAGATAAATATGATGTTGAAAGTCCAAAATTAGTGAAGAGTTAATTGGATTCCGACCATAAACAAAATAAATGTAAAGTAAGGAGTAAACTTCCACCACCACACGGAAAACCTGCTTACCAGAAGGAGAGACACCCAAAGGGTCAAACATGTCAGAGGTAAGTAGATATTATGGTGACAAGTGGACCTCTGCGCTGTAGCTCCTTAAATGATATTCAGCTTGTCACCGGATGATGATCTTCCTCTTGGCTCTTGCAAGCTCTCTGTCTTTGCGACTGGTTCCCGCAGCCTCCTTTCTAAGGTGTTTTGAGCTGCTGTTACCATTCAATGCGGGGTAATAGCCTTGCATTACATGTGGCCCCATCCACAAACTGGAGCGTCAGGGAGAGGAGAGGAACACTGAAAGAAACCAGAGCAAGGACTCTGGCAAGTGATAATACCTGTCCCTTCAAAGCTCTGTGACGTTATCACGGCTTGGCCATTCAACAAGTGACTGCAACCCACGAACCCGAAGGAAGATTGGGTGAAGATGGAAGCCCTTTCTGCGGTGACAGCGCGCCACTGGAGGGCTTCTTTTCAAGGTAAGTATGTCATGAGGTGCTAGTATGTGATGCGGGCTTAAACCATCTGGTGCCCATGGTTTTTTTCTAAAGAAAGTTTTCTATGCTTTAAACATTTTAGGTGTTAAAAACCAGGAGCCAAAGATCATCAGACCTTTAGGCCTCATGCAGACAAAAGGTTAATTTAACTCTCCTAGAAGCCAGAAGTGTTTTTGCAGAAAAAAATGCATGAGGCTTGTAAAAGTGTCTAAAGCTTTTATATGCATCAAGCTCTTGGGCATTAATTCATTTCATTGACCAGAATAAAATTATGAAAATGAAATGAATTCATGCTCAATCACTAGCCTTGGGGCGCGTTTAGCAGCTTTTAGTAGCATCAATAATTTTTTTTTGCCCAAACTCTGCTGCTCCTGGACGCACTGGCAATGTTTTTTTTTCCTGTCTGTAACATGGAGATTCGTTTTAAGGCTTTTTAAAAAAAAAAATGCCTATAGGAGGTTGCATTTGCGCGGCTGAAGCTTCAGCTCCATTCCCTGCTGGCCTAAAAACACCCGCCCAATCTCACAGAGATCCTGCCCGCTAGTTCCGCACACCCGACCGGATTCCCACTGCTCCCAGGACTCGGTTGATGGCTAAGGGTAAGCCTAAAAACACCCCACAGCACCCCCAGCCAACTTTAAGGAGACAGCCCTCGTGTCCAATATGGCGGAGGCTCCACAGCAGCATATACAGGGGCTGCAGCAGGACTTGCAGGCACTGCTCCTAGACATGCAGGGACAGGACTTGACAGAGGGATTGATTAAAGGGTCCTCCCAGACCACATCAGTGTCACCAGAAAGAGATATATTCTCTTCCCAGCCTGACCTAGACAGAGCATTATGTGACATAGCACTAAGCCAGGTAAGTTTGGAGGACACCCCTTTGCCTCTACCTAGCGCCCAGGCAGCAGCTCCATCAACAATGGAGTACTCGGGAGACCCCATTTTATTGGCGAGGTTTTCCACCCTACTAGAACAAGAACTTGAGAAAGCTAGTAATCGCATAACTTCTGATCTGAAACAAGAATTCCAGGCTCTAGGTTCCCATATTGGAAAAATATAAAATACACTGGAAACTACCATTTCCAGAACCAACCAGAATACTGAATGAATTGAGAATCTACACAAGAGATTGGATGAAGCGCTAAACAAAATTGATGACTTGGAAAACAGGTCTCACAGATACTATTTTAGAGTTCGCGACATCCTCGTGTGTTTTACTGACTCTGCCGATAACATAAAGGATCTTATTCTACACCTCATTCCGGACATACCTTCCCACGATCTGGCACTGGACAGAGCACACAGGGCCTTGACGGCTCACTGCGATGATGGTCTCCCAAGAGACATATTGCAAAAGCCCCACTACTATACTGTCAAGGAGCAAGTTATGTCCAGAGACAGAGAAATAGCTGACTTGCAGCTAAGGGATCACAAGATTCAGATCTTCGTGGACATTTTACCAGCTACCATCTAGAAACAGAGTTATAAAATTGCTGTTACAGCCGCTTATAGCTAAAAATATCAAATATTATTGGACCTTCCCCTTTAGATTGAACTTTACCTTTCGCATTAAAAAACACTCCTTCTCCACGTTTCTGGAGGGTGAGGCTCTGCTGAAGAAATTGGGCCCTTATCTCTATGGATTCTGAAGGATGTCCTTGCACCCCCCAACCCAGATCCCCTGCCGCCAGGTCTGCACAGAGTCCCATTTCTCCAGTGTGGCGCTCTCTTAGAAGCCAAGCCAAACTTAAAGGCAGACCTTCCTTAAGAAGAATGGCGATTTTCGGGTTCAAGCGGACCATGTGCAACACTATTTCCCTCCGATTCTTTTCCTCTTCTCATTGATCCAAGAGCAGGATCACAAATGGATCATCTTTGATGCTTCCTGACAATTCATTGCTATTAGTGGGAATGATTGACTCCGGGAACCTAAGTTTACATTTTGTTTTGCTTTTGGGGGGTCTTTCAATTCTCAAGGTTACAGATCATAATGTTACTGTTGATGTTTTATGGGCGGGTAAGGACCAGTGGTGGTGGTCATGCACCCTGTTTGTCTTTGTTTCTCTCTCCTAGTGAGGGAGATGGAGCCAAACTAATTCCTGGGCTAGACCCAGTGTACCTTTTGCCGCTGACCAGTGTTTTGATCCTTGGGTTACTGCAAATTTTGCTCAAATTACTGTTTAAACTACTGTTTTATTGGAGACTAACTTCTTTTACTTTTTATTTTTAGGTTGGTTCCCCTATTGGTAACTTTCTAAACCTCTGATTCTTTTGTGTGCTTCCTTTCTTTCTTTTTTTCTCTACTTCTACATTTCAGTTGCCTCATATCCCCTTGGTGCTGGGCCTAGGTCTGTTAAACATTTTAACGAACCAGGAACTGTGATGCGAGGTAGTGAGTTTACTTTTTTATCCCTCAGTGCACCATGACAGACAGGTCTACTAGGTTACCCTTCAAGGACTGAACTCCCCGGTGGGAGGACGGCCTTTCAACATTACAAATTACTACATGCAGATGTGCTTCTCCTACAGAAGATGCACTTTCCATCAAATTACAATCCAAATTTTTTGCATCATTATTATCTTTACTTGGCAAATGGTCCAGGAAAGAAAGGAGGTGTTGCGATTTGCTTTTCTAAACGAGTATCCTTCTCATTGGAGAAGAAAATTTGTGATCCAGAGGGACGTTATTTGATGCTAGTGGGACACCTGCAGGGCTCCCCGGTTTCATAAATCTTCTACTATGCTCCTAATTGAGGCCAACTCCCTTTTTTTGAGCCTTGCTACACACATTGACACCTGAGTTGAGAGGGATGGTCCTCTTTGGGGGGGGACTCCAACGTGGCACTAGACTCTATTTTTGACAAAACCAGGAAGCCATCGTCCTCTAGACATTATCCCAAAATTGGGTTAAAACTGGCTAAAATGTTACACTATCATAACTTGATTGACGTCTGGCGAGAGCTTAACCCCTCTAGGAAGGACTATACATTTTTTTCCCACATTCACCACACCTATTCCATAATTGACCATTTTCTGACAGACCCGGGTACAGTGCCCCTCTTTCGGGTGAGCAAAATAGTAGACGTAGCTTGGTCAGACCACTCCTTGCTCTGGACATCGTGTGATACTTTAACAGTGAAAACGGGTCCGACCCCGTGGAGATTAAATGAATCCCTTCTAAGTAACCCCTCGACCAGTTTTGATGTAGAACAACATCTCAAGGAATATTTCACTGCAAATGTTCCCGAGGACACTTCCCCAGTGACTAACTGGGTGGCAAACAAAGCCACGATCAGAGGTTATTTGATCCAAATAGCATCACGTCTCAAAAAGAACTCTTTTATACACGATAAAGAAAAGGAGTTGTCTGACCTACTGATCTGACACAAAAAAAAACCCAAATTTAGACCTCAGAGACCAAATTGATTCGGTCCAGCTGGAACTGAATCTTTGCCTGACGACCAGGGCGGAAAAGAGTCTTAGATGGACACATGCCTCCTTTTACACGTTGAAGGATAAACCAGGTACCATGCTGGCCCATAAACTGATGCCTCGATTCCGGCAAACAGGACTCCCCAAGATTAGACAAGCGAATGGTACGCTGACCCAAAATCCACAGACAGTCATGGATTTGTTTCATGCCTATTATTCTTCCCTGTATGGTGTTCTCCCTTCTCTCTCGCCTTCTCATCGGGAGGTTTTGGAGAAAGAGATCACAATAGAGGAGGTACTGGAGGTGATTAAACAAGCTAGGCCCTCGAAGGCTCCAGGCCCGAATGACTTCTCTGCCGCATATTATAAAAAATTTGCGGCACAGTTGGCACACCACCTCAAATTTTTTAGGGCGATACGAGAAGGTGTGGCCCTTGATGTAGAGTCTAACAGAGCTAATATATGCTTAATACCCGAAACCTTGAAACCATTGAAAAAAATTAAAAGCTTACCAAATATTAAAAATTAAACTATACTTTCCACCATTATACTCCAGCAGCAGTGGCAATACGATTCTTATGTGATAGATAAGGATTAGAGGCAAGGACCAGAGGCAGAATCTTTACCTAACAAGTATGTTTTCTATTATATGACCAAAGGAAAACAAACGTTCCCATTGGCTCAAATAATATACATCTAAATCATTCTATGTACTATACTTACAGATGTGGTTGACATACTCTCCTTGATAAAGGCCCCCCGGCCGAAACGCGTAGGACACTTGAACACCCTCCCTATGGATCCGACGCTACACCCAAGCGTGGAACAATAGAGAGACAGTGATTGTCACCATACCACCGTGTCACCCTTTCCTACTTTTTTCTCCACTCACGATCACTAATGGGTCTATAACCCATGCACCAAATATATATGTTTATTACAATATTTTCTTGGATCTACTGTATATATTTGTAAAAATTATACTATATGTTTCAATACATATAATAAACCTTTTTTATTTTAAAACAACAATTTCTTATGAACATATACATTAAGCCCCCTAAAGTCCCAAATTTTGACCTGAGGCACCAAACCCCATATACAAAATTTATTTCGGGATGATGGCTAAACAGAACTGAAAAGTTCTTTAGGAATCACACACCTATACAAATATGCTTAATACCCAAACCGGATAAGGATCATACTGACGTTGCCAATTATCGCCCAATTTCCCTGATCAATAATGACTTGAAATTTCTAACCAAAATATATGCAATATATAATCAGGTTGAATTTGTCCCGGGGAGGCAGGCCGCTGATCAGATAAGACAAGCAATAGATTTAATCACTGTGTTACAATCTAACTGGGATGGCGAGAGTCCAAGGCAAGGTATGCTTTTATCACTGGACTTACATAAGGCCTCTGATTCTCTATCCTGGTCTTTCCTTTTTCAAATATTGAGAAAGTGGAACTGCGGACCGAACTTTCCTAATCTCCTAAATGCTCTGTACTCAAACCGGTTGGCTAACATTGTGGGCATGGGCATAGCTCGGATCCGCTGCAAATCCGTAGAGGAACTAGGCAGGGATGTCCTCTCTCACCGCTCCTCTTCGTGATAGCTATCGAAACGCTGGCAAAAGGTGTTAGATCTAACCCCAACATACACAGAGTTGGAAAGCGGGGGTAAAACCCATAAATGTGGCTTGTTTGCCCATGAAATGCTGCTATTTATAACAGACCCTGTTACGACCTTACCCAACTTATTTGCCTTATTGGCCAGTTTCAGAGCTGTTTCTGGGCTGAAGGTTAATCAACCTAAATTGGAGGCATTAAGCATAAATCTTCCATATACAATTCTAAATTCTTTCTCCTTTAAATGGTGCTTGCAGACACTTCCGTATCTTGAAGTTAAATTGACGTCTAACATTGCCACACTGTTTTGTGCAAATTACACACCTTTATATGACTCTATAGAATGTGACCTGAAGACCTGGCAGACCTATGGTCTTTCCTAGGTGGGTAGAATTGCAGCAGCTGGGAGTTCCTAATTTTTTGCGCTAATATAGGGCGGCACAACTAGTCCAATTATACCAAATTTTCAATGAGAAATATAAGCCCAATTGGATCCACCTGGAAGCGCAGGCTAGTCCAGCCATCCCCTTGGATCCCTTGATGTGGTTACCCGTGTAGGAACGGAGGGCAGTGTTGTGCCCTTCCTTATCTCACTCCCTACGGTTGTGGGACATAGCATGTAAATTGTACTCTTTAAAGTCCCCGCATTTTCAGATGGCCCCTCTCTTTAATAACCCTCATTTTCCCCCAGGCCAACAGACTTTCCAATTTACTTGGTGGAATACCAAGGGTCTTTACAGGATTGCACACTTTGTAGACAATAAGGGGATAATGCCACATAGTTACTTTGGGGAAACGCTACAGAGGTCACCTGGGGAGACTTATTGTCTATACCAAATTACCCATTTCCTGTGAACCTTAACAAAAGCTCAGGATGATATAACCACTAGGGCCCTGTTCGAGAACAGATGCATGCGTGGGTCAGATCTGCGAGGGGGGGGGGGTATTACGGGACTATACGCCCTGTTCACCAATCAGGGTGACAAACCTTTGTATCAAATGGCAGGGGAATTGGATCTGGGGGAAACAATTGAGGAGGAGGTGTGGACAAAATGGTTAACTATGGTGCACAGGGTTATACTTAACACCTCCTTAGTGGAGGCAAACTACAAAGTGATTTCGCGCTGGTATCTTGTTCCAACAAGGTTGGTGAAGCTGTATCCTGGTACCTCATCCCTATGCTTTCAGGAATGTGGACAGGAAGGTGATATGTACAATATCTGGTGGTCCTGTCTGGCGTTTCTGGATCAGGATGTTCAACCTGATCTATTCGATGAAGGGGCAGAATGTTCCCAGAGCTACTACGATGGCGCTGTTTGGAGGAGATCCACAGGCCTCTACGTACCCTCATATTCTTTATTCTCCTAGCTGCTAAAATAACCATAGCACTTGCATGAAAATCACCAGTGCTAAATATTACGATGGTCACACATAAAATATCCTGGATTATGATTAACAAAAAAGTGACCAGTATTCGCAGAGATAGACAAACCAGGTTTGAGAAAGTGTGGAATCCCTGGGTTGCATATCTTCAGGCTCCCTGAATGTTGAATTATACTCTTAGGGGGGGCTCAGACTAAGGGGATATATTTTTCCTTTGTGTCCTATACCTTTTTCTTTTTCTTACTTTCATATTTCTTTGGTTATTGAATATGTTATATGATCAGGACCGTCTGATGTGAGACACGGAGACTGGTCTCAGTTGACATTTTTTACAGTTCCGATATTTGGCTACTATTGGCCGATCACCAATTTATTATAATGTTATTTGATACATATTGCCATAAGACATTGTTTATGGTTTTTCTTTGAAACCTAGATGCTGTTTTTATTAAAATTGCATCTTGGTATTGCTAATTTTCTGATGATGATTGTTTAAATATATATTTCTGTATACTGCTTTAAAAACTACAATAAAAACTATTGAAATAAAAAAAAAAAAATGCCTATAGTGCTCCTAAAAGCGACAAAAAAAAACGGCCTGTGTGCATGAGGCCTTATCCATATGACAGGAGGGTGTCTGATTTGTGACCATATCCTTAGATTCCTTGGATGGAAAGCCTGATTATGTATCCTCAGCGATAACTGTATACAAGTGTCATGCTTCAAAAAATAGCATGAGTTCAGCACTGATGTGGCTTTTAAGTGATACTAAAGTTTAATTTTTTTTTTTAAATAACAAACATGTTATACTTACAGAACAAATGAAAAATGACAGTGTAACACTCTCTGTAAGTAGCGCTGTGAAAAACAACAATTATTTAACAATAAAAACTAATGTGCCATAGAATAAAGTCCATATAATATGAAAACACCCGGTGCTGTTCTTGGTGTCGATTATTTGCCCAAAAACTCTTTAAATCATAAAAACAATGAAGTCTTCCTTATGCAAAGTCCACTTCCAACACCGTCTCACGTGCAAAAAGTGATCCCATGGATGTGAACTCACCAGCTACTAATGCCTTCCACTCTCATGGTCAACGAACCAGCTTTAATCAAACAGCTCCCAGGTAGATGCCAGATTCTCACTCCATACAATATAATGGGTCAAACGCCTTGTGGGAATAAAACAGAAAACCAATGACATAGTAACCGAAAACCATCCAATTTTATAAAAAATATATATAAAAGAGCTGCTCACATTATGTAAAAACAATTCAGGTGTTTGCATATATGGATCATATAGGTCTCCTGTCTCACCACCGATGGACACTGCCCGATCCACATCCCGGTGCCTCCTCTGGTTGCCTCTTGTTGGCAGCCATGTTATACTTACCTGCTCTGTGCAGTGGTTTTGCACAAAGCAGCCCGGATCCTCCTCTTCTCTGGTCCCTCACCAGCACTCCTGGCCCCTTCCTCCTGCTGAGTGCCCCCATAGCAAGCAGCTTGCTATGGGGGCACCAGAGCTGCAGCTCTGTGTGACCTTTGACACACAGATCTGCAGCTCTGTGTGTCATTTGACACACTGAGCTGCGACTTGGCCCCACCTCCTCTCTCTCTTCATTGGCTCACTGACTGTGATTGACAGCAGTGGGAGCCAATGGCACCCACTGCTGTGTTTTAGCCAATTCGTAGGGAGAGTCCCAAGGCTTCGTGGCTTTCATGCAACATTGCTGGATCAAGAGGGAGCTCAGGCAAGTATTAGGGGGGCTGCTGCACAAAGAAGGTTTTTTTTATCTTAATGCATACAATGCATTAAGATAAAAAAAAACTTCTGCCTTTAGAACCATTTTTACTTTTGCTGCATTTTTCATTTAGAAATCATAAGATATTGAAATATTCTTATCTGTCTCATAAAACAGGGTTGTTGGTAAGCTACAAATGAGAAGGTTTATAGGAAAAGATTTGTATATATCCTGCCAAGCAGATGATGCTTTTTAGTGATATATTTTTTTAAATAGCAGGTAGAATATATGTAAGTGATTTTGCAAAGTAGGATCAATAAAGTATGTTCCTAGATAATGCAAAGAATAAATGTCACTTTCCATCCTGTACCCAAAGACATAAATTTGTATGCTGTACAAATTGTAACCTGTTCGGAATATGTAAATCTTTTGGGTGACAACAACCAGGGCCCAATGACAGAAAATGCCTGAGGCCAGAGTTTTGAGTGATAGGGTTATGTATGAGTGTTTGTACTATCCAAGGCTGGCCATAATGGATTTTTTTTTCAGTGGGCTGGAGGCCCAACAGAGTCTTCCATCCACACAAGCAAGGAGGGTGGAGGAATCCTCTCCACTGTGTTATTGTATTCTGACAGCAGGAGTCAGAATACATTGATCAGCACTGCAGCCAATTGGCTGTAGGCACTGATCAAATGAAAAGTTTGCACACATTCCCATTCCAGATAAGTTAATCATTGGATCAACTTCTGAGTGGAATGGGAACAGCCATAGATGGATCAAAATTCATCTAGTATGGCCGAATTTTAAACCTGTATGGCCGAATTTTCGATCCTGTATGGCCAGCTTCGTAAGATCATTGATAAAAATGATAGAGAAATAGAATCACTTGAACCCTGGATCCTAAGTAAAAGTCACATGCTCTACCGACTGAGCTATCTAGGCTCCAACTAGACAAATTGCAAAAATTGGCATCTGAAGGACTACTAATGAGGGGATTTGTGACCAAAAAAGGTTTTATATTTTCCTGGGTAATGTTTACAATTTTATTATGACATACCAGTTTTTATGGGTATTTTTTAATTTTTTTATCTTTTTGTTTAAGTTCCCCGTAATCCTAAAATAAAGCCAAAAGAAAGCACTATCCCAGATAACGATTAATTGTGCTGCAAGTTTGAAAATGACTTGCTAATCTATTGCTAGACTTGCCAGAATTCACAAGTTTAATGCACAGTTGCAGCAAGTCCGCATTGCATGACTTCAGATCAACTTTCTTTGCAAACATTCTGCACGTTTGCTGCAAGTTCTGGTTCAGTAATGTTGTGCTATATTCATCCCACCACAGGGGTCACTGTGGCTGAATTTTCATGCTGTAAACTTTCTGTAGACTCACCACTGCAACTTTGCTCTTGCTAGAAACTTGCCATGCAAATTTGCTACAAAATGGAAAAGTGTCCACTAGAACTTGTGCTTCTGCAAGTGTACAACTTGCCAGTGAAAATATGCAGCAAGTTAACAAGACTTACAATTTAACACTGACACAAATTTGTGGCAAGTTATCCTTTTATCTGGAATCTGTACCCAAACAATATCAGGATTTCTTGGTTTGCCTGCAGCTGCCCTCGAACTACAACCCCATAGCTGAGTTGACTATCTGCTTACCCTCCTCTGCTCTGGTTGGCCAATGACGCTGTGGCGGTCTTGTTAAATGTTAGAGGCCCAGAGCTCTGAGCTTGTGATAGCATTGTGTAATAGGTCCTAGGGGCAACCAAGTATGGCTAGGCTTGCTTATCTACCCTTAGCTCATGTTACACAACCCCCCATCGATGCATTTTGTGGCTCTTTGGTGGCCGCTTTGTCAGTAAAAGGTGCAATGTACATAGGTTAAAAAAAAGTAGTGCACTACACATCATCACCCCACATTCCCCGGACTTAACCATCTTCATAGTACCTAATACATTCAGGTATTTACTTGCACATATACCCAAAATGCTGGGCAGGAGCAGCTTTGCTAGGTGTGGTGGTACTAGGGGGCGAACAGCTCTTCAAGCAGGTCCCACACGCAAAAACAGTGATAAGACTACACACAGCAGAAGTCGGGTGATGTAATTCTTTGGCCAAGCCAGATAATAAAAATAACATATTAATAATGTGTCAGCAACTATGACAATAGTGTTACAAAGTAAAGCCATGCTTTTTGCTAGACATGTGCGCTACCGAAAAATTAGTTTATTTTCGTTTTCCTTTCATTCGTTTTTGTTTTTTCTACGTTTATCTGATCATTCGTTATGATTGGCATTCGTTACTTTGGATCATTCGTAACTTCAAATGCATTCGTATTCATTCTGTTCCATTCGTTTAGATGCGGCATTTGTTACTTCCAATAATTCGTAACTTCGGATGCATTTGCATTCTTTCTGTTCCATTCCATTCGTTTAGATGTGGCATTCGTTACTTCAGATAATTCGTAACTTCGGATGCATACGTATTTATTCGTGTTCCATTCCTTTAAATGTGGCATTCCTTACTTCAGATAATTCAGATGCATTTGTAATAATTTATTTCTCACTCTCTGTGTCACAAGAGACTCACAAATCCAACAAATCAGTGCCACCGGCCCACCGCCGCACCCTGTCTGAACTCGGATAGAATACAGTCTGACACCGAAAAAACACACAAGGAAATAAAGGACAAGCACATTAGCCATAGATTTTTTTTTTTACTTTGTTTTTATTTGCATATAAAATTTCAATATATAACAGTATTCCACCAATTTGATTTAGATTTACAAATTACCTAATAAAATTATGCAGAAAAAAAAAAGAAAAAAGGAAATACAGTAATTCATACATTAAATATCATACATTTTTCCCTTCCCACCCTCCCCCCCTCCCAGGATTCCTCCCCTTCTTGCCAGCAGTTTCCATTCTACAGTGCCACCCCATGGTAGATATGCTTAGCTATTTAATTCAATATATTTAGATGATTTTTTAAATTCTATCCATTTCCCCCATTTTCTTTTCATATTTCTTGGGATCTCCTCTTGAGTATTACATACATATTCCATATTATAGTTATTATTTATCTTTTTACACCATTCCTTTATTTTCGGGCTCTCCTTTTCTCTCCACTTTTTTGGTATGGTTCCTTTTGCTATATTCAGCATGGTTGGGACCAGAGTCATATTATATTTTTTTAAGGGTATTGTTGTTTTATGAAATAGGCAGGCCCATGGATCGTCCGGCACTTTTATTTCGGTGATTTCTTCAATCAGTTGTCTTACCTCTAACCAGAAATCTTTTATCTTGGGACAATCCCAAAATAAATGATATATTGTACCTATGTTGCCACAATCCCGCCAGCATTTGTCTGTCTTGCCTGGTTGGTATTTATTTATCACTTCTGGGGTGATATACCACCTAAATAGACATTTATAGTTTAATTCTGTAGTGCTTACGTCTATGGCTGTGGATCCAACCATCCCTAGTACAGTCCCAAGTTCCTGTCCTTGCAAATGTGTCCCTATTTCTTTCTCCCATTTTAATATATATGGAGGTTTTTCCAGACTGTGCCATTCCGTCAGCATTTTGTAAATCTGAGACACTCCATGCCTTTGCATAGGAGAGTAGCTCAATTTCTCGATATTGTTAAGATTTTTTTCAGACCTAATCGGCTGTGGTAATGAGCTGACAAAATGTTTCAGCTGGAGATATCTCCAATCGTCTATTTTTATATTATTATTTTCTTGTTTTAATTTCTTTTTTTTTTCAACAAGTTCTTTATTGTAATAAATCAAAGCAAAAACTATACAACTTTGTACAATACACATCTTGAAATTTTAAGGAATGAGTAAACCAAACTAATTTACATATATCAAACAAGGGTTCATATAGAGGAACCTGTACTGCAATTAAAGGAAGCCGAGGAACACAATACAAGTAGACTGATATCTGTCATTTTGTACATACTACTAATAATATGCATTACTAATACGTCCCCTCCCTAGGGAAGGAAAGGAAACAGAGGAAACACAAAGAATGAAAACAAACAGCTGTACCACTCCCTGAAATTAGAACGAACTCTTATGTGGCTTTATTCAGATGGCATGCACGTCTCTGGGGCCTGAACCCACCTATCCCATATCTTATTATACTTGGATACACTTCCTCTATGGGAGTAGATCAGTTTTTTATAGGGCAAGGTTACATTGATCTCCCGGAGCCAGTCCTGTATAGATGGAGGTGAATCTCTCATCCAGCGGCGGGCCAAACACTTCCTAGCGAGAAACAGTGTCTCATGCAAAAACAGTGTGGTATATTTATCTATATTGATATCAGGGGGTATTCCTAATAAACAGAATTTCGGAACCAGGGTCAAAGGAGACCCCATGGTATCATGTAGAAATCTAACCACCTGCTCCCAAAAGCCCTGGACCTCGGTACATGTCCAGAGCAAATGGTAAAAGGTGCCACGCTCCACCCTGCACATGGGACACTGGCCAGTAGCCTCGCTACTATAGGTAGCCACCACAGCCGGTGTCAGGTAGGCTCTATGTAGAATATATAATTGAGTCAGGCGATCCGAGAGTTTCGGAGAAACCAATTTGCAGTTATCTAAGGCTTCCCCCCATTCCTTATCCTCAAGCGTCCCGATATCTCCCTCCCATTTAGTCTTGATGGCATACGCCAAGACCGTTGATTCTGGCAAAAGGAGTGCATTATACATATATGAAATAAGTTGTTTAGATTCAAAGCCCATTACCACCTCCAAGACTGGGATTACGGTCAATTCTTGAATAGGACGGGGAAATTGAACTGCGAAAGCGTGCCTAAGCTGCAGGTACCTAAAATACATATGGTTAGGGAGATCGTGTTGCCCTTTTAACTCATCAAAAGATTGGAGTTCACCATTGGTAAGTATATCAACCAAATAGGAAATTCCATAGTGGGCCCACACATGTGCATCCAGAATAGAGGCACACTCACGGAGACTGGTATTATGCCACAGCGGCGTATATGCATGTAGCGAGGGTATATCCAATTTGGTTGACACCACCTCCCATATTCGCCTATACTGATATAACATAGAGGTCTTATCCCCCCGGGTTGCAGCCCCCCGTACGCCCACCAGAATCAAGGATAGGGGTTCAACTAATGCATGGGCCCATGCAGGGGCTAGAAGGGCCAGGAATCTCTCCCTATCAAAACTATGAAGATGAAAGAAGTGGGATAACTGTGATGCCAGGTAATATAAATTAAAATCTGGGAGAGCCATACCACCCAGGTCAACGGGACTCTTAAGCTTCCGCCATGCCAACTTATGTCTACTGGATCCCCAAATAAAGGGCTTAAGTATAGCTTCTATCTGAAGAAAAAACTTAAGGGGAAGGTAAATTGGAGAATGCCACAAAATATACAAAAACTTAGGTAGTAACACCATTTTTACGAGGTTAATCCGGCCGCAAACCCCCAGCGGAAGACGCGCCCATATCTGTGTCTTAGCTTTTAACAATGTAAACAAGGGTTGTATGTTGTTCTGTATATAATCCACTGAAGATTTAGTCACCTGGATCCCTAAATATTTAATACAATTCACTACCTGCAAAGGGAAAAGTGGGTTTACAGGGAAGGGGGAAATATTATCTATGGGGAGAATTTGAGATTTGTCCCAATTGATTTGTAATCCAGAAAATCGGCCAAACTGTTTAATAAGGGAAAGGGCTACCGAGAGGGATGAATCTGGGTCAGCCAGGTACAACAGGGTATCATCTGCATACATACTAATTTTTTCTTCTAATCTTCCCACCCGGAGACCATGTATATCAGAGTGCGACCGGATCGCTATCGCAAGTGGCTCTGCTACCAGCGCATACAAAAGGGGCGAAAGGGGACAACCTTGCCTAGTACCCCTAGTAAGAGAAAACCCCTCCGATGTCCTCCCATTAGCCAGTACTTTAGCCACCGGTGCCTGGTAGAGAATCCGTACCCACCGGATGAAATTGGGGCCAAAGCCATATCCCTCCAGGCATCTCCAGAGAAAACCCCATTCTACTGAGTCAAATGCCCTTGCTGTATCTAAGGACACCACAACTCTTGAGCCAATGTTGTCATGAGCAGCCTGTAAATTCATAAAGAGACGCCTCAAGTTGAATGAGGTGTTCCTGCCTGGCATAAAACCCGACTGGTCCGCATGAACAAGAGAAAGAATGACCTTACTGAGGCGAATAGACAGGATTTTAGCCAGAATCTTAACGTCAACTTGTAACAAAGAAATTGGGCGATAAGAGGTGGGTTGATGGGGATCTTTACCTGGTTTAGGAATAAGAACAATTAAAGCTTCCCGCATAGTAGGGGGCAGTGTGTAGGATTCAAATGCGCATTCAAACATAGACAACAAGTGTGGCACCAATACCTCAGAGTATGTGGAATAAAATTCTATGGGCATTCCATCTGTTCCCGGGGACTTAGACCTGGGAATTCTAGCCATAGCCTCAATAATCTCTTCCTGCGACAGCGGGGCCTCGAGAAGCTCCAGCTGCTCGACCGACAATTGGGGAAGAACATCCGGGGACATATACAGGGAAATCGGAGAGTCATCGGCCGGGGCTGTAGAAGTGTAAAGATCGCGGAAAAAATCCCGAAATCGGTCAGCCACTAACCCAGGGTCGGTTACAGGAGGTCCCATTGAAGGATGAAGAGTGATCACTACCGGAGGCCTATCGTTGCAATGTACTAGATAGGCCAAAAGTTTACCCGCCCGTTCTCCATGCTCATACAACTTTTGTTTTTGAAAAAAAAGTGTCCTACGGGCTTTTTCATACTCCAGCTGCTCAACTACCCTTGTCATTAATTTTAATTGATCCGCACCAGTGGGTGTCGGGTCAGCTGTATACGCAGCTTCTGCAGAGGCCAAGGTTCCAATCGCCTCGGTATGCGCCTGAGCAGAAGTTGCTTTAATAGAATTAATGGTGGTCATTAATGTCGATCTAGCATGAAGCTTAAAGGTCTCCCACACTACCAAGGGGGAGGCCGAGCCGACGTTATCGGCAAAAAATTGTTGCCACCTAGCGGCCAAGTCTATCTCCTCAGGGATGAGGGGGAGCCAAAACGGGTTTAATCGCCAGGCTGGCCGAATTCGTTCACTATGAATCCGGAGCGTAACCCAATAGGGACAATGATCTGAAAGACTGCGGGCTGAAAAGCCTGCATCCAAAAGTCTGGGGAGTAAAAAGGGGGATATAAAAATAAAGTCGATACGAGACATAGAATTATGAGAGGCAGAAAAATAGGAGTACGCCCTTAATGACGGGTTACAAACCCTCCAAGTGTCCAGCAAATTAAATTCCTCCATCAACCGTGCAAACCTAGTTGTCAATGTCTGGGGCTGTGTGGCTCCGGGAGCAAGTAACCTATCCAAACTGGGGTTCAAGGTGTTGTTGAAATCCCCTAACCAGATCGCTGGTATCCGTGGATGCAACACCATGAAGTCCAGGCCCTCATGCAGTATAGAAGCCGAAAACGGTGGAGGAACATAAAAGGCTAATAACAAATAAGGCTCACCATACAGCAGTACATCTAAAAACACATATCTGCCCTGCGAATCTACTAAGGACCCCCGGAGCTCAAAATGCACTGCTTTGGCAACCAAGACTGCCACACCACGGGAATGAGAAGTGTACATGGAATGGAACGTCCATCCCAACCAAGGGCGCTTCAGCGCCCTTTGAAGAGTACCTTCTAGATGGGTCTCAAGTAAAACTATAACGTCTGCCCTATGGCGTTTTAAGGCATCAAAAACAGCTGACCTCTTAAGTCTGTCCCTCATGCCCCGAACATTCCAAGTAAGGAGTTTAAGGTGCGCCATGGAGATGGATCAGCATAATATCATGCAGGAGCTCCGTGGGTTCCGTTCGGTTCTGATATCTAGGGAAATACATACTAAAAAATGAAAAAAACAGAATATATATCAGTAAAAGTCATGAAAAAATATATAATTTCACTCGGCAAGAAGGGGGAAAAATAACACAGTAAAAAAATATTGCAGTACTCATTCCTTGATACATAAAAAGAAAAAACATATAGCGACAATAAAGACATCCCAACCACCCACCCCGCCCCGCTCCTACTCCAACTAGTGCGGGCTCTTGATCCAAGAAAGAAAACTCCATCCACCCTATCAACCCGTGAAAAACCCAGGAGAAAAAAGAAAAAAAACACACACACAGAAAAAAAAAACAAATGGAAGGGATCAAATACAAAAACGTGTGAGAGATATCCCTTCTGTCCCGCAGGGCGGTAGCAGAGGGATGGTTGGTGCATGTGCCTAACATAGGCAATCATATGGCGAAACTTCGCTGGTTAACAGAACATGTATCTAGGACAGAAAGTGAGAGACTTCAATGACTCCGCCAAAAAAAAAAAAAAAAAAAAAAAGGAAAACATTTTTTACCCTCCTTTCCCTTTCCTTTTTTTTCCCCTCCTCCCCTCCTTTTTTCCTTATTTTAACCCCCCCCCCCCCCTCCATGGACGAAATACCCCAAAAAAAAAAAAAAAAAAAAAAAAAGGAAGGAAGAAAAAAAAAAAAGGGGAAACATCCATAGGGGGGGGGGGGGAGGTACCAGCCACCCCACCGAAGGACCCGGGTGATACCTGACCATCTCAGGTTCTATCTATCATGTCTACAAAAATAAGAATCTGGGTGGTCTCGAAAAAAAAAAAAAAAGAAAAAAAAATAAGCAAATGTATCTTCCAGCCAAGGAGAGGAGAGAACAATCCAATAGTTTAGAAACTCAGAGATTCAGAAGATCCAACCAGGGTCCAGCACGACAGGGGAGATGAGGCATGAGGCAGCCCTAACCCCGCGCCTCGAGATGTTCCAACCAGGAAATAACTGCCTCCGGATCATCGAAGAAGTGTACTCTGTCTTCGCCCTCCACACGGAGGCGGGCAGGGAATAACATGGCATACTTAATGTTCTTTATGCGGAGCCTGCGTTTTGCCTCTATAAAGGTTTTGCGTTTTTTCTGGACATCCGCCGAGAAATCCGGGAAAATTGCAAGCCTGCTATTCCCAAAGGGGATATTGCCCTTCTCCCTGGTGAGACGCAGCACAGCGTCCCTATCTCTAAAATTTAATAGTTTGGCTATGAAAGTGCGAGGGGGGGCCCCCTGCGGCGGTGGTCTGCCGAATAGGCGGTGGGCTCTCTCCACTGCAAAGGTCGAGGAAAAAGCCGCACGGCCATAGGTGTTAATCAGGAGTTGCTCAAGAAAATCTGATGGATGGGCCCCCTCTGCTCCCTCAGGCAATCCGATCATCCGAATATTACATCTTCGCAGTCGGTTCTCCATATCATCCTGTTTAATCATTAACTGAGTAACTTGGAGCTGGAGACGGTCTAAGGAGTTTTGCAGAGGTGGGAGGGAATCCTCCACAGCACTGATCCGCTGCTCAGCCTCGGTCACTTTCTCCCTCACCTTCTGGAGATCCTGTCTGATCAGGGAGATATCGGCTTTCACCTCCTCGATCTTACTAGTTAGTGAAGCCTGACATTGAGAAATAGCCTCCAGCACCTTAGCTGTCTCAGCGCCCATGGCGCTCGTCTCCGGTCCTGCCTGAGCGCCATCTGGAGCGGGGAGATCCTTGTCCGTGCGACGATATTTCTCAAGTTTGGCGGCTGTATCTGTCTGCTTCTTCGGCGGAGACATACTGCAGACAGTCCGGTTTCAGGTGCGAGAATGTCGGGGAGGCTATTAAGAATCTCCAAGTGCAGGATTTACAAGGTAAGGAGTGTGTGTATCGGCGGAGCTGCTCTCACTCACGTCCTATCCCATGCTGCTCCAGGCCACGCCTTCCCTCTCTTGTTTTAATTTCTGAAGTGTTTTTATGTGACCTTTGTGTAAGATATCTTTTAATTGAGTGTTCCCTATCCAATTTCCACCCTGTTCTTCTTCCCCGGGTGGGAAGTATTTAGTGCCATTTAATGCTATCATTGGTGAATTGTATTCCCATTTCAGTTGTTTGTTTATCCCATCCCATATTTTATAGACTACCTTTGTCAGTTCATGTGCTCCCTGTGTTTCCCTATATTTTGGTGGGATCCATATTGTTTTGTGTAGGTGATTATTATTTTGTGTACATTCTATCTCTACCCATCTTTTTTCCCTCCTTTCTGTTTTTGTCCAATCCACCATTCGTGTAATAATTACCGCCTTATAATACCTTTCTATATCTGGAGTAGCTAATCCTCCTTGTGTTTTGCTTCTTGTAAGGATCTTGTATTGTACTCTGGGTTTTTTCCACTGCCATATATACTTTGTCAGTAAGGTTCTGATTACCCTAAAAAAAGTTGCGGGGATGTTTATTGGCAACAGAGAGAAGGTGTATAAGATTTTTGGCAAGATAAACATCTTAACAACATTGTTTCTTCCGATCCATGAGATTTGACCATTTGATTTCTTTCTTATTTCTGTTTTTATTTCGTTCAATAACGGTATATAATTAGCTTGGTATAATTTTTCAGTTTGAGGTGTTAAGTATATCCCTAAGTATTTTAATTTTTCTTTTGTCCACGTATATGGGAAGTATGTTTTTATTATTTGTTCTTCCTGAGTATTTAACCCTATATTCAAAATCTCTGATTTTATTGGATTTATTTTAAAGTTTGACAACTTTCCATAATCTTTTAACTCCTTTTGAATGTTTGGGAGGGTAATCCTTGGATTTGTGACGATGAATAACAAGTCGTCAGCATATGCTGCGACTTTGTGTTCATCTTGGTTTACCATCACTCCTTTTATGTCTACATTTTGTCTAATTTTTGCCAGTAATGGTTCCAGGGTTAACACGAATAATAGGGGTGACAGGGGACATCCCTGTCTCGTCCCATTACTCATTCCAAATTTCTCTGATAGACTTCCGTTTATTTTGATTTTTGCCGTGGGGTTGTTATATAATGCCTCTATCCATTGCCTCATTCTTAACCCAATCCCTAAATTTTTTATGGTTTCTTTCATGAAGTCCCAGTCCACCCTATTAAAAGCCTTTTCGGCATCAATTGATAATAGGATGGAGGGGGTCTCATGTTTTTTTGTTTTCTGTAGAAGAAGCAGGGTGCGTATCACATTATCCTTCCCTTCTCTACCTGGAACGAATCCGGTCTGGTCCGGATGGATCCACGTTTTTAGTAATTCTTTTAATCTCGTTGCCAAGATTTTCGCAAATAATTTTGTGTCTGCGTTTAACAACGCAATTGGCCTATAACTAGAGCAAAGGGTTTGATCTTTCCCTTCTTTCGGTATGACCGTTATATATGCCATTAGAGATTCTTCTCTTAGTTCTTCCTTCCCTATTTTATTCAGGTATTCTTGCATTTTTGGTATTAATATTTCTTTAAATCTTTTGTAATACTTTATTGTGTATCCATCCGGACCCGGACTCCTTCCATTTTGAGTGGTTTTTAATGCTTCTCTTATTTCATTTTCAGTAATTGGAGCATCGAGAAGTTCCAATTTATCTTCCGGGATTTTGGGCAGGTTTGCTTCCTCAATATATTTTTGGATATTTATTATTCTTTCCTGTCTTATTTTTGAGGTTTCTTCCTTCCGGACGTTGTATAAAGCACTATAAAAGGCATGAAACGCTTTAGCTATTCCTGTGGTTGAATTAACTGTTTCGTTTTTACTGTTTTTAATTTTTTCTATGTAATTTTTTGATTTTTTCTTCCTCAGTAATCTTGCTAGGGATTTCCCTGGTTTATTTCCAAATTTGTATCTGTATCTAGCTATCTTATTGAAATGATTTCTAGATTCTTCTTCCAATAGATCTTTTAATTCATCTCTTTTAATTATAAGGTTTTTCTCTATTTCTTTTTTAAATTCTTTTTTATGTTTTTGTTCTAGATCGTATATTTCTCTTATGAGTGTATTGATTTGATTGGACCTCTCTTTCTTTTTTCTTGATGCACTGGATATTAATATTCCTCGGATATACGCTTTGTGTGCTTCCCAGAGTATAGCGGGTGATATTTCTGGCGTGTCATTCTTTTGAAAATATAACTCTAGTTCTTTTTCTAGTCTATTTCCTATTTCTTCCTCTAGAATTAGTTCTTCGTTTAACCTCCATGTTCCCATACTTTTGTGGTGGGTCGGTCTCTTAATTGTTAAGGTTAGGGGAGCGTGGTCTGACAATGTGGTTGTACCTATTTCTGTAGTTTCTATAAATTCCAATAGGCGGTGATCAATAAAAAAGTAATCCAGTCTTGAGTACATCGAGTGTATTGAGGAATAGTAAGTATAATCTCTTTTTTTTGGATGTTGAACCCTCCATGCATCTACTAATTGACTCTGGTGTAACTTTACCCTTATTTTCCTTAGTTTTTGTTCTCCCAGCATCCTTACACCCGATGTACTGTCGACGCTTGGGTCTATACAAAAATTTATATCTCCTGCCATTATCAGATAGCCTTTTTTAAAGCTCTCTAGGTCATACAGGATTCTCCCCAGATATTCACTTGGTTTTTTGTTTGGGTTATAGATATTGGCTAATGTCAGCTCCATCCCCCTTATTTGTCCCTTAAGAAAAATGTATCGACCATTCGGATCTGTTTTCATTTCATCTAGGGAGAATTCTATATTTCTAGCTATTCCTATTGCTACTCCTCTTGCACGCTCTATTGGTGAGTCCCCGTAATACCATTTAGGAAAGTGTTTAGAAAAAAGTTTTATATTCGAGTGGAGAGAGATGTGTGTTTCCTGCAAAAAAGCGATATTTGCTGCTTCTCTCCTCAACTCTTCCAATATTTTATACCTTTTTATATGGGAATTTAATCCTCTTACATTGTATGTTATTATTTTTAGTTGTTCATCATTCATTTTTATTTTTTCTGCTCGGTCCAGCTCCTCCTCGAACACGGAGGCGCCGGATCGATTTAAATTCTGCTGACAGCATACTACCAATGTTGTTGGTCTGACAAACTTTTAAAATTTCTTTTCCTTTTAGGCAATGGAGAGTTTCCCTGTCCCTTCCCTTCCTCCCATCTCTCTCCCTCCCCCCCCCCCTCCCCCCTACCTCCGTCCCTCTCCGTCTCATATTGATATTCTTTTGATCAGCTTTTGATCTTAGGGTATTTAGTTGTTTCTTTGGGTCATTCTCCCTGATACCCATTTCCTTTGGGGTGGTGCTCTAGTGGGTTAGCACGATATATCTCCCTCCTCAATTGGAAGGACATTCCGGCTTTGGGGGGGCTATCCTACTTCCTTTGTATAGCTTACCTCCCTTCCCCTCCCTCCCCCTCCCTCCTTCCCCCCCCCCCGACCCCCCTTCCCTCAGTCCCCCCACACAGTTCACATCGATATGAGGGTAGGAGAGAGCCCCTCAGCGTATGGCAGGAGAGAAGAGGAGAGAAAAAAAAAAAAAAAAAAAGGGTTCTCTCCCAGTTTGCATTATTTAGACAGTATTTCCACATATTTTATCTTTTGTTTTTTTCTAGCTAATGTCCATTGCTGTTCTTCCGTCTGTGAGTTTCTTCCTGGTTCATCTTCCTTGTCACCTTCATACCATCCGGGCAGTTTTGGCTCCTGTATATCAAGTTTTTTGCAAAATTCTTGAGTTTCCTCTGGAAAAGTGAGTTTTGCTGATCGTCCATCTCTTTTTCCTATTAAACTAGCTGGGAAACCCCAGTTATATCTGATTCCTTGTTTTTGCATCTCTTCTGTCAAGGGCTTTAAAATTCTTCTCCTCCTCAATGTTTCCGGTGCCAAATCTGTAAATATCTGTATCTTGTCATTTTCTGTATTTACTGCATTTAGTAATGATTTATTCTTCTTTAAGTTTTCCCATATTTGTGCTTTATCTGTATAGTTTTGAAACCTGATTATCACATCTCTAGGTGATTCTGCTGGGACTCCTGTCGGTTTTCTTATGCGATGGGCTCTTTCAATCAGTAATTGGTCTTCTTCCCCTCTACTTAATACTGGGTTTAAGATTTTTTGAAGTTTTTCTCCTAAATTTTCTTCCTGTGCTGTATCCCTTAATCCTCGGATCCTCAAATTTTTTCGTCTTGCTCTGTTCTCTTGATCCTCTAGTTTATAAGCTAGATCTCTGGCTTTTTTCTTGGTCTCATTTATTTCTTTTCTCATTCCCTGTATTATTTTTGTTTGGTCCTCTTGTTTTTTCTCTAGTTCTTCTACCCGTCCCAGGGCGTGTCCCAGATCCATCTGGACACGGCCTAGGTCGGTCTGAATTTTAATCAATTCGATTTTTAATGATTTTTCCAATCCTGCGAACATTTCTCGCATTTCACCTTTTGTGGGGGCATGTTCTTTTGTTTCTCCCTGCTCTTCCTCTTCTTCCTCATCATTTTCAGTCCTTAGGCTTAAGTCTGAGTTAGCTGAACTGATTGGTGATTTAGCTACTTCCGCTTTTTGACTTTTCTCCGCTTTCTTCTTGTCTGTTCCTTGTTGTTTTTCCTGAGATGTTTTTCCTGAGGCGTTTTCTTGTGTCATAAATTTCCTTATTGTATTAGGGCTTGAGGTCACCCTTGGTGATTTTGCAATAGCTCCTCCTCTTGTGGATTTACCCCTCATTATGTAGAGAGTTGTTCCGAGGTTCCTTTATAAAGTCTCACAACTCCATATGTTGGTACTCAAAATTTAGGTATACCGTGTTGATATTCAGTATAAAATTTGTTTGCATTCAAGCCGGAGGGAGACACAGAAAGGCCGAGTAACCTCTATTTTGACTCCGTATTAACAGGCAGCTATAAAGGATAGAGGTATGAGGCACTTCCAGCCTTCCACCTCCCTACTCAGGTCCTTATACAAGCTGGGGTGAATCTCATCCTTAAATGTTAAAAAATGAAAAAAAGCAAGAGAGCAAGAAAGAAACTCATGCTGTATGGGATAACAAAATGCTTGGGCAATGCCAGTTATTATTTCACAGAGAAAGTGTTAATTGTTTTATATAGCCCCGAGGTCTTTGTTTATACCTGTGTTCTTCTTATGAGTCTCTGTGTAGATCCTTCATTCCTTCACCTACTAAATTGGTATACATACATATGTACCTGCATATGATGGTCCGGCTGCCGAGGTACCATGTAGTATGGACATGTGCTGATTTAAGGTAAGGTATGGAGAAACTGTTGCAGCTGCTAATCCAATAAAAGACACTTATGTGAAGTTACTGGTTTAAACAAGGAGCAGCTAGATCAGTCTCAGGTGTGCTGGCTTTATATTTTACCATACTGTTTTGTTGTATATTATCTCTAGGAAGTCTTTATAAGTCCTTCTAATAAACAGTAGGGTGACAGTAGAGATGATATAGAAAGAGGGTTTACTCCTCTGTAACTCACGGTTTTGTAGACTGTCCTCTTTTAAAATTTCTTTCTGTTCATCTGTAGGCTGTTTGCTCTCCTGTCTCCTCAGCTTCCCAGCCCTCAGGCATCAGGGCATCGGCATCTCCTGATAGACTATGCGGGATAGGGGTGAGACGGTGCAAAAATGGTGAGGAGTGTTTCTCTCCTTTTCAGCTACCCTGTTGACTTCACTCACAGGGCTCAGGTGGACCGGGCAGCTCTCTTGAGGTCCGCTTCCTCGGGATCCGCTTCTTACCGTCCACGTCCGGCTTCCCGCGCTGGCGGCTAGCATAGAGGCCTCACCTATCGCCACTGTAGCTGCCCACCGGCGTCGCCGTGCAGGAGACAGGGCTCGCCAGCGTCGGCGTCAGTGTGCTGCAAGGCGAGCGGAACTCCTCCAGGTATTAGTGCTGCACGGAGCGTGGTATCAAACCATGGAGGGAGACGTCAGGCAGGGGGGGGGGGGTCAGCGAGGTTCACCGCTCACAGTGCCCGCGCTCATCCCCGGGAGCTTAGGTGTCTAGAGTCTGGCCGAGGGTGGGTCGGGAGCGGTCGGGATCCTTAGTTCTTTCATGTAGAAGATAGCCTTCTCCCCCTCCGGCCTACGTGCGTGCCGTTAGGCTCCTCCCCCTCATGACGGCCAAGACCTATTAGCCATAGATAACACACTAACATTGCCCATCCGAAAATCAATCAATCCGAATATATCCAAAAGGAATACAAATGCATTCATCAATTATTTATTTAAATTCAGCGATAACAAGTAGTTGGAAAGAATGAAAAACAAAATTATTGGAATCGTTTAACATGTAGGTTGAATTGTTTTTTGTTCTTTTGGATTTTTGTATTTTCGTTCTTTCGGATTTTCATTCTTTCAGGTTTTCATTCTTTCTGATGAATCTTTCGTTCATTTGGATGCTCTCGAATGAATGAATATGCCAAATTTAGTCCGAAAACAAATTTGGAACTAAACAAATTGCACATGTCTACTTTTTGTACATTCCTTGTATGCAAGTTTCTGTTTCATCAGAAGGTGGCACTGTGTATGCATATTTGATCATTATTCTACAAAGGGAGCAAAACTATACCTATATGCTGTGTACTCTAGTTCTAAGTTTTTAGACAAAGGATAATTGTACATGAAAAGTTTTATATCACAAATTTTTAATAAAATACACTTATAGATTAAAGGCAGCTTTATTTAAAATGTTTTACCAAAGCTTGTTATATGGTACAAGCTTTTAAGTAAAAATACACAGTAAAATACATTTCTCATGGGTAGAAATTTGCCTAAAGCATTTCTGTGATCCCATCTGTCCAAATTTGTATGTGCCTTTATTTATACAGTTTTGCTTTTTTGTTTTCTTTTGGAGCCCCTAATGGAGACTACCAGTAGCCCTGCCAACCCATATTACACAGGCAAGATTTATCATTATCACTATTGGAAAAAATAAATAAAAAATAAAAACAAACAAAAAAAAAGCAGTCTAGAACAATGATGTAAAGCCAACGCTGAAGAAATTGCATGCAGATAGTGAGGGGCTGAAACAGTTTGCAATATACCAGCAGCACTGAGATGCAAAAATTATGAAAAAAAAAGGTTAAAAAAAGGTAAAAAAAGAAACCCAACATTTTATTAAAAATAAAAAAAAAATGTTGTTTATTATATACAGTGCTTTAGCAAACTAGGTATCACCAATTTAGCATTTAAATCTACTTTAACCGTTTTAATGGAATAACAGTTTCATTTTACATTTTCTATTCTGTTTAAAAAAATGAACATGAGATCCTACCCAAAGATGCTAGCATAACATAATTGCCATACAGAGTGGTATGACCATGACTTTATCACCACTATGCAGGTCAGTTGTCATGCTAATAACAGGCCTTATGCCCTTATACACTGGGAAGATGCTTCAAGAACTGGACCCTTAAAAAAGTTAGGCCTGCTTTTAGGGCACCAGCTCAATTATAACATAGACTGAGAATTTTCTCACCACTGGAGCCCTATTTAGTACTATGGAGGTGTAATGCATACCAAGCTACCTGCTCACTAGGGCTGCAACTAACGATTATTTTCATAATTGATTAGTTGGTCGATTATTATTTTGATTTATCGACTAATTGGATAATAACCTTAAAAAAAAGTGTGGTTTATAATCTAGTTATTTGTAAAGTTTTTTTTAAAAAAGGCAATTTATTCTTAAAATACTATGTGCAGTGGTAAATATAAATAACCAACTATATGGTTAGGGAGCAAAATCTCGAATCCACTCTGAGAATAACAGACAGAAGAGATATACTGTATATATTATTATTGAATTTGGTGAATATCATCAGACTCAGAGATCAACGTTTTTTTAAATGCCGATTTTCAGCCAGAACTGTAATATATTATGTATGACAGACTGCCTTGTCATGGGCAGGTGGCTTGATAAAAGCACCCCGCGCCTGCTGGCCATGCAAAAACAATGTCTTCCTTCAAAAAAAATGCAATTATCAGAACATTTGTTCTATTTTAAAATTGACGTTCATTTTCGACCACAGTGATAGGAAGATTTGAAAGAGAATAGAAAACTTCTTGGTCAAAGGAATTTTCGGACAGTGTATGTGGTTTTCGTTCAGAAATAGCATTCATTTTAAAACTTAATGTTAAAAGCAAGTGAAATTTTTAAACGACATTCCTTTATTCAGCGAATGTACAAAGATTTTTCGTATATGAATATTCTCGTCCAAAAATCATTACATGCATAGCAAGCATAAGGCTCAGTTCACACCTATGCAATTTGCTTTTCATGCTTTTTGCTGTGCGTTTTCTGCATGCGATTTTGCTGCGTTTGAATTTTTTATGGTTTTTTTTTTGGCCAATTTGTTGTTAGGCAGATTGAAAAAAACAGCAAACATGGTATACTTACCTGCTCTGTGTAATGGTTTTGCACAGAGCATCCCTGATTCTCCTCTTCTGGGATCCCCCGTTAACACTCCTCCCTGCCTTCAGAGTGCCTCAATAGCAAGCGGCAAAGTATAGTATAGAGTGCCCCAATAGCAAGATAAAAAAAACTTCTGCCTTTAGAACCACTCACTTCCTGCCCAGGACGACATGTCCCATTGCATTGCATTGCTCCTCACACATTCCCAAGTTTAAGGCACTTACTGACATCTATGGACGGTGTACTGAGCTGTTTGTGTGCTGCACTGAGTCTTCTGATATATAAACAAATAATGCATTCTGTATGCAGGCCAACTAATCGGCTGACCAAAGAATCGATTATGAAAATAGTTGTCTATTTTCATAATCGTTTAGTTGTCGATTAATCGATTAGTTGTTTTGGTCCTACTGCTCACCCCCCCTCTGCTAAACTGGCAAAGGGCAGGTTTGATTTTTTCTTTTTGTAAAATAGCTAAAAGTTAGTTCCCAAATAAAAATAAAAAAACAGTTAAGGTAGGTTAACATTTATGCTTTTTTTAGTGCGATTGCTGAAGCACAGAAAGGTACTACAATCCATTAGACATATTTTCCTATAGGTCCCATTCACATCTATGCAGTTTCCAGCAGTGTGTTTTTTGGAAAGGTGCAGGGACTTTTTTACACGTAAACGGTGTGTTTTTGGTAGGGTTTTGTGTTTAGCAACCAGTCTACTCTGCATGCATGAAGCATGAAAACGCATAAAAAAAGTGCCTGAAAATGTGCAAAAAATATTTCATAAAAACGCATCAACTGCACATGCACAGATGTGAACCTAGCCCCTACTATATAGAGATGATGCATATGCCATTGACAACTTTGGTGCAATAATATGTCACAATAAGAAGTCGCTGCAAACCATACTTTTAACCTAGTATACAACTTTTTACATTTACTTTCTCCATGGTGAAGAGGTGAATTATCTAAAATAACCCTTTACTGGTTCACTACGGAAGATGGCTACACCCATGCCCACAGTGGAAACAGGTCGGTAGAAGCTTTGTTATTCTTGGTGTATTTGCATGACTCTACAAAATAACGACTCTACAAAAACTCTAACTCTACAAAAGAAAAACCTTAATGTAAGCAGAAAATTGATAATGATAGATTGAAATGCACTTTTTGCTATGTCTCGGTCTACAGATTGCATAGAATATAAAATAATGTTTGTAATATTACAGTATATCACCAAAAGAAAGCATTTTCTGTAATAAAAAAAAAAAATAAAAAAAAAAAAACAATATATTACTTCATTATCTTAAGTAATAAGAATTGTATTGCCATCTATAGACCCATAATGGAAATGTAAAAATTGCTCTGATCCATACATCTGATGCATAATTATGTAACCTGGATTGTAGCTGATAATTGCCATGGAACTTCTTCCTTTGTTACTGCTGTATTATTCTTCTGCAGCGTGGACAGGGTTAAACTGAATATTCATTAATGCAAAAGTGCAGCAGCCACCTTTAAGGAGACCCCTTTGCAATGCTAAACTATGAAGTGTCTCCAGTGCAAGGGGGAGCCATCTGGGGCGCGTCTGGATTGATTCTGGAGGACTATGATTGGCTGATGCAACAATGCGAGGAAAAGTGTGTCTACGAACTGAGGAAAAGGGAGGACAGTCAAAACAAGCTAGTAGGGGTGTAAAAAAAAAAAAATGGGATGCTGGTTGAACAGAACCCTGCCATAGCTGACCTTGATCGGGTGAGACCCCAGAGAAGCAAAAGACTTCTTATTGTGCAGGAGCTTGCCTCAGAGACAGTTATCTTTTTGCCTGGGGAAGTGTGAGGTTCGATTTGTATACCTGGTGTGATTGGACTGTAATAGAGAGTACTCCCACTGCTTGTAAAGAGGGAAAAGAGGGACTGTTGTTGCAACAAGATTGAAAGAGGAACATCACAGCAACTCCTATCCCTGCCTGGAGACTTGAACTGGATTAAAACACATGGCCAGAGACCCAGAAGGGGATGCCCTGAGTCTACTAAGAGACTAACTTGGAACAAGTAAATCTGTTGTCTGCTGAGAGTTTTTGTGCTTTCTTCAAGGGCCCCAAATTTACCAGCCAATGTTTTTCTTTTTTCAGTGTGATAAAATGTGAGTTGTTATAGCAAGTTTGGACTGTCTTTATATATGGTTGTTTGGCAAAGGCAGTTCAGTTCTGTTAGTTATTGTTAGTCAGAATACTGCAGGTGTTTAACCATATCTCTCAGAGTAGCATTATTGTCTTATTGATTGTTTGTTTAAGTACACTTGCTAATCATCTCTTCTTTTAGGCTATGCTTATCCTAATAAGTTCTTTGAAATACCTCGAGGTGTGTACTCGCTGGGGGTAGCACTACAATTATATTTATATTTCAGTGCCTACTGAATTTGTAGAATTATAACAAATTGAGCAGGTTTGCTTGTTTTTATGCCATTATCTCTGCTTCCTTTCACAGCAAAGTCAGAAGCTGGCCATAGATGGACTGAAGCAGAGAGCAGAGACCAACTGAATTTCAACCCATGTGTGGCCGATCCTGCTCGACAGAAGTTGATCTAACCATTGACTATAGTTGAATAGGCTTGTTGGAAATTTTTTCTCAATCCAGCAGCTGCAGGCACTGAGAGTTTCAACTGTCAGCATGCAATGTCTCAGTGGAAAGGATTCCTCTATCCAGCCGGACTGTGTGGATGGAGAAATCTGTTCTTTTTTTTTTTCATTAAACCCTCTGGCTGAACAAATAAAATTATCCATCTATGGCCAGCCTTAGGATTGCAAAACATAATGAAGACATCTCAGTGTATGCACAGTCACTTGATGGTAAAGAGAAAAGCAAGCCACAGATTATGCAATTTTCTTTCCTTCAACCAGGGAGTAAAGGAAAGAATCTTTTTGAGATGTGTTGATGCCATGAAATTTAAAATCAACTTATTTTTCCCTTAAAATTATACATTTTCTCAGTTTAAACATTTTGATGTCATCTATGTTGTATTCTAAATAAAATATTTAAATTTTAAACTTCCACATCATTGCATTCTGTTTTTATTCACAATTTGTACAGTGTCCCAACTTTTTTGGAATCGGGTTTGTAGTTGCCCACTCTGTTATTTTGTTCAGGTCATTCTGTAATATTTCTGCATCATGATGTGAAGTTATTGCCCTGCCTAATTTTGTGTCATCTGCAAAAACTGAGATTGAGCTAATGATCCCGTCCTCAATGCTATTTATGAATAGACTGAACAAAATTGGTCCCAGGACTGAGCCCTAATGGCACCCCACTTATCGCTCCAGGCCAGTCTGAGTACACGTTATTTATTACTACCCTTTGGACACGCCCCTTTAACCAGTTTTCTATCCAAGAGCAAACCTTGTGGTCTAAATCTGCAGACCTTGTTTTGTAAATTAAGCATTTGTGGGGGACTGTATCGAATGCCTTAGCAAAATCCAGATACAACACATCCGCAGGTCTCCCCTTATCTAGCTCACAGCTCACCTCCTCGTAGAATGTTAACAGATTGGTCTGACAATAACGTCCTTTTGAAAACCCCTGCTGATTACTGCTGATGATACTGTTGACATTAGCAAATTCTTGGATATATGGTTTTTTGGTCCTGCTCTGGTCAAGCCAACGGCTTACAAGCACTCATACTCTGAACTACTAGGAATTAAAGATGTACAACTGGCTGCTGTAGATGACCCATGAATTTCTAAATCCTTTAACTTTATGCAGAATACCCTGCTGTTAAGCAATGCAGCCTGGAGCAGGTTCATCTCAGCCTGTGAGTGGAAAGTGAAGGGCCATCAGTACAATTAAATGTTTATCTTTCTGCACTTCCCTCCTTTAAAGTGTTAATAAACCCACAACAGTAAAATCAGTCTAAATATGCAGTAAAGCATGCTTGTTAGACTCACTGTCGAACCTAAGGGGTTAGTCCTCCGCATTGCGTAAATAAAATGTTTGAGCCTGTCTTATCTGATCCTCCCCCTTTTCCATAGTCCCCAATCAATCTCCTGAAATAACAGAGCTTTTGGAGTGACTCTGCACATGCTCAGTTTGATGTGTATTGCTAAAGAGTTTTTTTTTTTTCATAGGAATGTGCATGTGATCAGCAGCACAGGGCCAATCGGCACTGTCTAGGCAGAGGGCCAGTGGTCCTGCAGCCTCATAGGACAGTAAGAGTAGAATGAAAACTCCTCCTACAAGCTTCAACCAGATACTGATAGATGTCACAAGACTGCTATATACTGCTGATAAGAAAAGGTATTTAGCCGTTTATATTTACTAAAGAAATTGCATTTCCATGTTCTGTGTAATATGGGAGACCAGATGACCGGAGTCAAAGCAATAACTACACAGGAACACTTTCAGACAAATACATTTGTTAACCGGTTGCCGACTGCTCACAGTATATTTACTGCGGCAGTCAGCCCCGGCCAGGCAGAGTGACGTAGGTCTACGTCGCTCGCCTGTCACTCCTTTTAGAGCCAATAGCGGGTGAGCGCGCGCCCGCTGAGGCGCGCGCCCGCCTCGGCTCGTTCACAGAGGAGTGCGGGCGTGTGACCGGCGGACCCGATGTCCGCCGGTCACACTACGATCGCCGGTACAGCGGGAGAAAGACAGAGCGGCTTATGTAAACAAGCCGCCTGTCATTCTCCCCTGTGTAAAAATGAAGATCAGACGGTTCTACTATGTAGAACCGTTGATCTTTGTTTTTGCACTAGGAGACCTGTCCCCCTTCAGTTAGAATCACGCCCCTAGGACACACTTAACCCCTCCCTGTCCAACACAGTTAACCCCTTCCCTGCCAGTGTCATTTTTGCAGTAACAGTGCATATATATAGCACTGATTACTGCAGTAATGTCACTGGTACCCACAAAAGTGTCAAAAATGTCAGTCAAGGGTCCGATCTGCCCGCCGCAATGTCGCAGTACCGCAAAAAAATCGCAGATCGCCGCCATTACTCGTTAAAAAAAAACACCAAAAATGACAAAAATCTTTCCCTTTGTTAGTAAACGCGATAACTTTTGCGCAAACCAATCAGAATACGCTTTTTGCGATTTTTTTTTACCAAACATATGTAGCGTAAAACAATTTGGCCGAAAATGTTAAAAAATTTTGATTTTTACATTTTTTTTGGGGGGGAATTTCATATAAAAAAAAATGAAAAATATTGTTATTTTTGCAAAAATTACGCTCTTTTTTTGTTTATAGCGCATGATCAAAAAATCGCACAGGTGATCAAATACCACCAAAAGAAAGCTCTGTTTGTGGGAAAAAAAGGACGTGAAATTAGTTTAGGTACAGCGTCGCATGACCGCGCAATTGTCCGTCAAAGTCACGCAGTAAAAAATCGCAAAAAACCCCCTGGTCAGGAAGGGGGTAAAATCTTCCGGGGCTTAAGTGGTTAAAGATCTATGATATAGAGGCTTCAACATCTCTACAGATGGGATAATTTTGGTGGTTATTTGAATATACTGTGCATGGGTCAAATATAATTTTAAATATAATTACTAAAAAAACAAAAAAAAAAACAAATCTGAAATCGTAAACCACATCATTGAAGCATTCTTCTCACTTTTCCAGTTTTGGAATTCAGTAACAAATTAAGCCCATCTCAGAAAAACACCCATGGATTGCTATAGTAGGCATCACTGGAACATATTGTATCTAAAAATCTAGACTCCCAGTGCCCGCTGTACCATCCTGCCCAATATTTAGTAAGCTTGCAAATAGTACCTATACATTTTAAATTTACAGCATATTTTGTGTTATGCAGATGCATGTTTAAGGCTTTTTTATAAAACAACACCTGTGCCTTCAGTTGCTCGCCTTCTTCAACCATATGCTGCATGACAGCTGAAATGATGTGTATCGATTGCATTACTGTGGCAATGATTTCAGCTCCTTTCTGCGAAACATGGTTAAAGGGTAACTTCAAGAGAAAAAAAATCTCTTCTAAGTAAACAATGTACAGTAAAACCTTGGACTGCGAGCATAATTAGTTCCAGAAACATGCTTGTAATCCAAATCACTCTTATATCAAAGTGAATTTCCCCATAAGAAATAATGGAAACTCAGATGATTCGTTCCACAACAAATAAGAAAGAAAGAAAGAAAGAAAGAAAGAAAGAAAGAAAGAAAGAAAGAAAGAAAGAAAGAAAGAAAGAAAGAAAGAAAGAAAGAATTCATAAGTCCTTCAGTTTATTGTGCATATAAAAAGATTATAGCAAAGTGATAGGATTTGCCTCCACAAGGAGGATAGGTGGGTATGGGGAAAAATCAAGAGAGCAGCCTAAAAACATCAAATGAGGATAAATGTAACCGATCAAAATTAAGAGGTTTGTATACCAATGCCAGAAGCCTGGCCAACAAGATGGGAGAGCTGGAGCTGCTGATGTTTGAGGAGGACTTAGATTTTGTGGGGATAACTGAGACTTGGTTTGACAGCTCTCATGATTGGATGGCGACCATTCAGGGGTATTCCCTTTATCGCAGAGATAGAGAAGGTAAAAAAGGGGGAGGGGTATGTCTGTATATTAAGAACAGCATACAGGTAAATATGAGGGATGATATTAATAATGGAGCTATGGATGAGGCAGAATCCCTATGGGTAGAGCTTCAAAGGGATGGCACGGCGGGGAAGGTAATATTGGGCGTATGCTATAGGCCCCCCAACCAGAGGGAGGAGGGTGAGGCGGACCTCCTTTTACAGATAGGATTGGCAGCAAGGATGGGAAATGTCATTATAATGGGGGACTTTAATTATCCAGATATAGACTGGGCAGAAGGAACCGAGCACTCAGCCAAGGCTAGGCAGTTCCTAAATGTTTTGCAGGACAATTTTATGGGTCAGATGGTGAATGCACTGACAAGAAACAATGCGGTACTTGACCTACTGATTACCAACGATACAGACCTGATCACGGATATAGAAATACGGGACAACTTAGGAAACAGTGACCATAGGTCAATAAGTTTCAGTATTAATTACAGTAATAGGAAGCAGAGGGGTAATATAAGAACACTGAATTTCAAAAGAGCCAATTTCCCTAAACTGCGCTTGCTGCTAGAAAATATCAATTGGGATAGAACCCTGGGAACAAAGAACACGGAGGAAAAATGGGAGCGCTTCAAGAGCATACTAAACAGGGGGATTGGCCAGTGCATTCCAAAGGGAAATAAATTTAAAAGAGCAAAAATAAACCCTGGATGGCTAAACTCCAACATAAAAATGTATATTAGTGCTAAAGAAAATGCCTTCAAAAAATACAAGACTGAGGGGTCATTGGCAGTATTTAACCACTTCCCGCCCGCCCTATTACAAAATGACGGCGGGAATGTGGTTGAGTTATCCTGACCGGACGTCATATGACGGCGGCAGGATAACACCGCTCTGGGCGCCCCCCGGGGGCGCGCAGAGCGGCGATCGGTGATGCGAGGTGTCAGTCTGACACCCTGCACCTCCGATCTCGGTAAAGAGCCTCTGACGGAGGCTCTTTACCATGTGATCAGCCGTGTCCAATCACGGGTGGTCACATAGTAAAACAGGAACAGCCGTTGATTGGCTTTCCTTAGTTCGTGCCTGACAGGCACGAGTAAAGGAGCGCCGATCGGCGGCTCCCCTGACAGGGGGGGGGGGTCGGCACTGGTAATCAGATCATTGATTACCAGTGCAGACCCTCGGGGGGGGATGCCACTAGAACCACCAGGGATGCCCACTATGACCCCAGGGATGCCCACTATGACCCCAGGGATGCCCACTATGACCCCAGGGATGCCCACTATGGCCACCAGGGATGGCAATCAGGGCTCAGGGAGCCCCCCATTGCCCTCCCCATCAGTGATGCCCATCAGTGTCCTCCCTATCAGTGCTGCCCACAAGTGCCCATCATTGCCATCCTTTAGTGTCGCCCACCAGTGCCCATTATTGCCCACCAGTGCCACCTATCAGTGCCCATTAGTGCCCATCAGTGCCGCCCGTCAGTGGCGATCAGTGCGGCCCATCAGTGCCAACCAGTGCTGCCTATCAGTGCCCATTAGTGCCCGTCAGTGCCACCTATCAGTGCCCGTCAGTGCTGCCTATCAGTGCCCATCAATGCCGCCTATCAGTGCCCATCAATGCCGCCTATCAGTGCCCACCAATGCTGCATATCAGTGCTACCTATCAGTGCCACATATCAGTGCCGCCTATCAGTGCCGCCTATCAGTGCCGCCTATCAGTGCCGCCTATCAGTGCCGCCTATCAGTGCCACCCCATCAGTGCCACCCCATCAGTGCCACCCCATCATTGCCTCCTCATCAGTGCCTGTCAGTGCAGTCTCATCAGTGCTCATCAGTGCTGGAAAAAACTTATTTATTTACAAAATTGTATAACATAAACAAAAAAACTTTTTTTTTTTTCAAACTTTTCTGTATTTTTTTATTTGTTTAGCAAAAAGTAAAAATCGCACAGGTGATCAAATACCACCAAAAGAAAGCTCTATTTGTGGGGGGAAAATGATATAAATTTGGTGTAAGTACAGTGTTGCATGACCGCGCAATTGTCATTCAAAATGCAACAGCGCTAAAAGGGGAAAATTGGCCTGGGCGGGAAGGGAGGGAAGTGCCCTGTATTAAAGTGGTTAAGCATTACAAAGAATGTAATAAGAAATGTAAAGATGAAATCAGGGCGGCTAAAATAGAACACGAGAGACATATAGCGGAGGAGAGTAAAAAGAACCCCAAGAAGTTCTTTAAGTATATAAACAGTAAGAAAGCGAGGCCAGAACACATTGGCCCCATAAAAGATGATAAAGGAAATATGGCCACTGAGGACAAAGAAAAGGCGGAAGTGTTAAATAATTTCTTCTCTTCAGTCTTCACAAAAGAATTGGGGGGCTACACGAACCCAGCTTGTAAGGCCGAACTAAATAATACACCTCAGGAATTGCCGCCATGGCTAACAGAGGATAGACTTAGAGCTAAACTAGAGAAACTTAACATAAATAAATCCCCGGGACCGGATGGCTTGCACCCGAGGGTTCTTAATGAGCTCAGCCAGGTGATTGCCAGACCATTATTCTTGATCTTTAAGGATCGTTTACAGACGGGTATGGTGCCAGCTGATTGGAAAAAAGCCAACGTGGTACCAATATTTAAGAAGGGGCCGAGATATATCCCGGGTAACTATAGGCCGGTCAGCCTAACATCTGTAGTCTGCAAAATTTTGGAGGGGATGTTAAGGGACCACATACAAGACTTTAGTAATGAAAACGGTATTATAAGTAGTAATCAGCATGGATTTATGAAAAATCGTTCCTGCCAAACCAATCTATTAACCTTCTACGATGAAGTGAGCAGCCACCTAGATAAAGGGAAGCCTGTGGATGTGGTATATCTGGACTTTGCAAAGGCCTTTGACACCGTTCCCCACAAACGATTACTGTTCAAACTAAGGAAGGTAGGTATGGATCATAAGGTGAGTATCTGGATAGAGAACTGGCTCCAGGGGAGAGTACAGAGGGTGGTGATTAATGGGGAGTACTCGGATTGGGCGGGTGTGGAAAGTGGGGTCCCCCAGGGTTCTGTCCTGGGACCAATCCTGTTTAATTTGTTCATAAATGATCTAGAGGAGGGGATATCGAGTACAATCTCAGTATTTGCAGATGATACTAAACTAGGCATGCCAATATCTTCTATGCAGGATGTGGAAACCTTGCAAGCAGACCTGAACAAAATAACGGGGTGGGCAACTACATGGCAGATGAGGTTTAATGTTGATAAATGTAAAGTAATGCACTTGGGGGCCAGAAACCAGAAAGCAAGCTACTCACTAGGGGGGGAACCTCTGGGTGAGTCTAGGATGGAAAAGGACTTGGGGGTACTGGTAGACAACAAGCTTGGCAGTGGCATGCAATGCCAAGCCGCCGCAAGCAAAGCCAACAGAATACTGGGATGTATAAAAAAGGGGATTCACTCCAGAAATAAAGAGATTATTCTCCCACTCTACAAGACTCTGGTCTGGCCACATCTGGAGTATGCTGTCCAGTTCTGGGCACCGGTCCTCAGGAAGGATGTGCTGGAATTGGAGAGAGTCCAGAGAAGGGCAACAAAAATAATTAGGGGAATGGAGGACATCAGCTATGAGGAAAGACTACAAGCACTGAACCTTTTCTCTCTGGAGAAAAGACGATTGAGGGGGGATATGATATCAATGTACAAATACTGTACTGGTGACCCGAGCATAAGGAACAAACTATTCAGAGAAAGGAGATACAATAAGACACGTGGCCACTCACTAAAACTTGAGGAAAGGCGGTTCAACCTTAAAGTGCGTAAGGGGTTCTTCACTGTAAGAACGGTAAGGATGTGGAATTCTCTTTCACAAGCAGTCGTATCAGCAGGGAGCATTGATAGTTTCAAAAAACTATTAGATGGACACCTTAAAGACCACAACATACAGGGGTATACAATGTACGGTTAAAAGCAAACACACATACACATCATAGGTTGAACTGGATGGACTGATGTCTTTTTTCAACCTCACTAACTATGTAATACTATGTAAAAGGGGATTAGAAGCAAAATCCAGCAGGAGCTACAGAATATAAAAGAGAAGAGAGGCGCCTCTAAGTGTAGCAATATGATTACATTTAATGAAGGTACAACATTTAGCAACTCACATAGTTGATGATTGAAAGAGGCACATCTAACTATTCAGGCATCCGGGGTAAAGCTGTCTACATAGACAATCCTCCTCACCTCCATCAGTCTGTAGTCGTGACTGGGAAGAATACCCTGCAGTAGAGCGATCTGAAAGTGAGGCTTGAAGCGCTTGTGGAGCGCAGTGTGGAAGGGATGACATAGATGGTGGTGTGGAGGACGGTCTATGTGGACAGCTTTACCCCGGATGCCTGCATACTTAGATGTGTCTGTTTTAATCATCAACCATGTGAGTTTCTAAATGTTGTACCTTCATTACATGTAACCATATTGCTACACTTAGGCGCCTCTCTTCTTTTTTACACTCAGTTGTGACATGACGCTACTTATATATCAAGACATTGCTTGTTTACTTGTTTATCAAGTCAAAATTTAAAAAAAAAAATGTTGCTTGTCTTGCAAAACGCTCTCAAACCAAGTTACTCTCAATCCAAAGGTTTTACTGTATATCACAAAGGATTTTTTACTTTCATACCTTTCTTTATTTCTGAAAAAAAAAATGCAAAATAAATGTTAAAGTACTATCAAAAAACATTAGTTTGGTCTCTGTTGTCATTATCAAATGTACAGGCAAGATTTTTCTTTTGAACGTCTGTTAAAAAAGTTACCAATATATGGCCATCTTCAGCGTATCTTACCAAAAATAAACTCCAATTGCAAGCTTCTAGGAAAATCATTGTCCTTATCACACATGCAAGAAATTGAGAAGCATTCTGCATACAGTGCATCCAGAAATCCGGAAGTGGTCCTGTTATACAGTGCATCCGGAAAGTATTCACAAAGGCTTGTGTACATGTGATTTTTTTTGATTTTTTTTTTTATATTTAATAAATTTGCAAAGATTTCAATCAAACTTCTTTCACATTGTTATTATGGGGTATTTTTTGTAGAAATTTGAGGAAAAGAATGAATTTAATCCATTTTGGAATAAGGCTGTAATATAAGAAAATGTGAAAAAAATTAACCGCTGTGAATACTTTCCGGATGCACTGTATAACAGGACCACTTCAGGATACCATATTGCAGGAAAGCGGCGTTTAATTTATTTTTATTTTTTGTTCATTTTCGAAAACTACAACATCTGCATATTGGCAACCTATTTTAACCTTTTTACCACCGGAGGATTTTCCTGCTTTACGTCCAGGCCACTTTTGGCAACTTGGCACTGCGCGACTTTAACTGACAATTGCACGGTCATGCAACCCTGTACCCAAACGAAATTTACGTCCCTTTTTTCCCACAAACAGAGCTTCCTTTTGGTGGTATTTGATCACCTCTGTGCTTTTCATTTTTTGCGATATTAATAAAAAAAGATTGACATTTTCTACTTTGACAGTTAAAAAATATCCAATATATTAAATTTTTGTCATATATTTAGGCCAAAATGTAGTTAGCTACATGTCTTTGACAAAAAAATCCTCAATGAGCATATTTTTAACCGCTTTAAGGACAATTGCACGGTCATGCAATGCTGTACCCAAATTAAATTTATGTCCTTTTTTTTCCCTCAAATAGAGCTTTATTTTGGTGGTATTTGATCACCTGTGCGATTTTTAATTTTTGAAAAAAGAGCGACAATTTTGAAAAAAAAAAAACAATATTTTTTACATTCTGATATACAACATTCCCAAAAAAATTAAAAAAATCTATTTTTTTTTAACATTTTAGGGCAATTTGTTTTCTGCTACATATTTTTGGTAAAAAAAAAATCATAATAAGCGTATTTTGATTGGTTTGCGCAAAAGTTATCGCGTTTACTAACTACGGGAAAGATTTGTCATTTTTATTGTTTATTTTTTTTTTACTAGTAATTGCGGCAATCTGCGATTTTTTTTGCGGGACTGTGACCTTGCGGCGGACATATTGGACCCCTAACTGACATTTTTGACACTTTTGGGGGTACCAGTGACATTACTACAGTAATCAGTGCTATAAATATGCACTATTACTGTAATAATGACACTAGCAGGGAAGGGGTTAACTTTATTGGCGATCAAGGGGTTAAATGTGTGCCTCATGCTTACTGACATGTGTGGGGGGAGGGGATTGTGTAACACAGACACAGATCGCAGGTTCAGCTATGCTGAATCCTGTAATCTGTGACTGTCTGTCACATAGGAGATCCGCCCGCTTTGTTTACACAAGTAGGCGGATTTCCTCACTCGATCCCCGACGATCAGGGAAGAGCGGCGGTGATCACTGCCTCTCCTACCCTGGCCCAACTCCCGCTGTGTCTGAATACGGCTGGAGCGAGCCTCCAGCGCCGCGCGTGCGCCGCCGAGAGGGGGCATTGTCCAGCGACGTAGGTCTACATCGCTGGACGATAACGAGCCACTTTGCCGCAGTACCAGCTCTGTGAGCGGTCGGCAAGTGGTTAATACCATTTATTTAGAAAATGACTTGCTTACCAATTGTATGCATTTTAGTGAAAGTAGAGTTTCCCTTTAAAGCATAAAGGAAACCCAATATGGAAAACAATGTGACAAAAATAAGTTGCATTTCTAGTCATTTGGGCAAAGTTTAAATACATTATTTAAACTTTCTGGATTCCTGTTTCACTGTCACATTAGAATACTCTTAGTACAAGTCACAGATAGTCAAATCCCTGTATTTAATATTGAAACCACTTTTCAATAATTCATTGCATTACATATTTTTGTATTAAAACAAATACAGCTAACTACCCTCCATGGTAAATCCGCTATATAACAATTATTAGATGTTCATGGTTCATTGTTACCAGTAATCAGCTCTCTCAGCATTGAACAAGAAGGATTATTACATATATTTGTTTTTAATACATTTTTAATGTGAAGTATTAATAAAACATGATTTTAACAATAATTACCTACATTTTGGTTACATAGTTAGTCTGGTCGAAAAAAGACACAAAGTCTGTCTAGTTCAACAAATAAAAAGGGGGGAAAAAATAAATCCTATACCCACAGTTGACCCAGAGGAAGGCAAAAAAAACCCCAGCAAAGCATGATTCTAATTTGCTCCAGCAGGGGAAAAAATCCTTCCTGATCCCTTGAGAGGTAATCGGATGATCCCTGGATCAACTTCACCTATAAATGTGGTTGTGCTAAGAATATCCTAATGTGACAGTAAAATTGGATATCTATGAAATTAAATGACATATGTAAAATGCGGCATGCTTAATAGAATAATTTTAATAAAGCGTAGTAAAAATGTTTTAAGAATAACAGGATTGGAACAAAAGAAATATCATTGTTACAAAGCAAAACAATTCTGAACTTGAACAGTGAAAAGCATCGTCTGTTTATAGTAGAAATCTGTCATATCTTCAGAATTACATCTGTCTTTAAACTTCGAAAACTGTCTGCCCAGTAGGGATTGACCGATTATCAGCAATGCCAATATATCGGGGGCAGATATGCACTTTCCCCGATATATCGGAATCAGCCACCAAGGTGACCAATATTGCCGATATTTCGGGAAACTGCTTGTACTGGAGTGATGCCTGCATCACCCCGGTACCGGCGTCCATAGCTGACGGTCGACTCTCTTGTAATGACAACCGATGCGGCTGAGAAGCGGCTCACCTGTTATTACAAGGAGCGGGAAGGGATGTCCCCCCCCTCCCGCCGCCTTCCGTGGCTCGCCCGGGTCTCCCGTCCCCCCGGGAGACCTGGGCATCCTACCTGCACGGCCCCAGAAAAGAAGACCGATCATAGCCGTCTTCGGCTCTGATCGGGTCTCCATGCAAAATGACATCACTTCCCGGGTACTTGGCGTCAAATTAAAAAAATGTGAGCATTCAAAACAGCCAAACTTGGCGTTTTGAATGCTTTTTAGTGCAGAGGAGGGGTTTGGGGTCTTTTAGACCCCCAGATCCCTCCACCAGAGTACCTGTAAAAATTTAAAAAAAAAACATTTTTTTAAATGTCCGAAAATATCAGCCAATATCGGCCGATACCGATATCCGATGACCAAAATATTGGTATTGGCACTGAAAACAAGATATTGGTCGATCACTACTGCCCAGGTATACAAATGCACAGGTCTGTTGCAGGGACTATCTTGATAAATGTACCCCCTGTTTTTTTTTTGTTTACATTTTCATAGCATTATTGTTTTTTTTTTTAACTTCTGGAGAGTAAGTAATCGTTTTTACGTAATGTAATAGTTGTCTTAAATTCCCACTGAGTGGCTGCTGGAATGTACATTGGGAGGCACACTTCCAGTTCACAGCCACACTAGAACAGTGTCTATTACAGACAGCATTTCCCATGTTGTGCCTCCACTCCCTCTGCTGCAGTGGTTCTTTGTGAATCATAGAGAAGGAGATGTCAGAAGCACAACACCAAAGCTTCTGTCTGTCGTAGACACTGTTGCAATGCTTCTGGGAGCTAAAGGTGCAGCTGCTGATATACTATCCGGCAGCTGCTCTATGAGAATTTCAAACAGCAATTAAAGTATGTAAAAACCTTAGAAAACCTTACCTCCTTCCTTAAAGATGAGATGGAGAAACACATGATGATTAGACATTTGCAGGACGAAAAAATTAGTTTTGTTTCCTTTCGTTTTTATTCGGTATTTAAATAAATTTGTCTAGTTAAGTTTGTTACATTCGTTTCATTGGTTTTCCAAATTTGTTTAGTTAGTTTCGTATTCAAATTTGAAAAATGCTACCAAATTTGAAAAAATCAAACCACATTTGAAAAAAATGATCAAATTAGTTTTTGAATTCAAATTTTTTTTATTTTAAATGCAGCTGTGGCATTAGGCTATAAATACTGACGGTCTGACAACTCGAAAATTAGAACAAAATAGAATAAAATAGAAAAAATATATAATCATCTTCAAAAATTCAAATTTCAAAATAAAAAAAATGTAAATAGAAAAGATAAGAATAGAATAGAAAAGAATAAAAGAATAGAATAGAAAATAAGAGAATAAAATAGAAAATAATAGAAATATATAAATATATATATATATATATATATATTTATATATATAATAGACAAATAATAATAATTAGAATAAAATTCTATATGTATATATATATATATATATATATATAATATATATAACAGAATACATTTGTATAGAAAAGACTAGAATATAATAGAAAAGAACAGAATAAAAAATAAGAGAATAGAATAAAAAACCAATAGAATAGGATAAAATAAAATAGAAAGAATATAATGGTTATATTCTTTCTATTTTATGTTATTCTACATTAATTGTTTTTCGATTCTATTCTCTTTTTTTCTATTCAATTATTTTCTATTGTTTTCTATTATAATGTTTTCAATTCAAATTCATTCTATTCAAAATTTGAATTTATGAAAATGGTTGAATCTTTATATTTTATTCTATTTAATTATATTCAATATTATTCGATTCTATTATTGTCTATAATTCTGGAATCCATTGTTTTGGAAATTTATTGTATTCAAAATTCTAATTTCGGAAGATGGTCATATTCTTTCTATTTTATTCTATTCTATTGCTTTTCTATTCTATTATTTTCTTTACAAATTCATTCTATTTGAAATTTGAATTTCTGAAGATGGTTAGGTTATATTCTTTTTATTTTATTTCATTCTATTCTATTCTATTTCAATTATTTTGGATTCCATTGTTTTGGATTCTATTCTAATCTATTCTATTTAAATTTAAAAGACGGTCATCTTCTATTTTATTCTATTCTATTAAATTTTAGTCTATTCTTTACTATTTCATTTTTATTCTATTGCTTTATTATTTTATATTCTATTTTAGAAAATCTAATTTTTTTTAATTTGATTCAAATGTTTTTTGAATTCCATTCAAAATTGTTTTAAAATTCAAATCAAATTTCAGTTAGTTATTTTGGATTTGTCTAAATTCGTTATTATTGCAATTCAGTAATTCTAATACATCCAAATCTCCAAATTAAGAAAAATTTTTCCGAATTTAGATTTGGAGCGAAACGGTTTCAAGAATTTGCAGAATACTTACAATTGAGTATAATTCATGATACTTTTTTATTTGTACTAACATCCACATTTTCAGGACAAGCTTTCAGAGTGTACCCCCTTCTTTAAGGTCCAAGCAGTACATATTCACAAAGTTTTAGCAGAATGTTAATAAGATAAAAGAGTAAAAAAAACACTCAAACAAACGTACACAGTAATGGTATAAAAGCTTGGATAGTTAGTGAGATAAGACAGGAACTATATAATTATCATTCTAAAGTTTTTTTTTCTTGGTAGCTTTGAAGTTCCCTTTAAGAACTAAAACATTCCTATCTTTCATCCTATCTTTGTTTATGCTTGTATTGATTCATTTCTTGTTGGTTGAGTATTAATATGATGTGCTGGAAGCTTCTTGAATACAGGAAACTTTACTTGCATGGAGGATAGTAGAACAATTATTAACAGCATAGAAAAAGGAACACAACTGAACACTGAGAAAAGCACATCCTCTCATTGCATCATACAATAGATTTACATGCACTATAACACTAGAGCACCACTTGCTGCATATTCAGATATAATGTATATATAGTCACAGTACATAAGCAACGTGCTGTTGTTCTTACAACATTTGTGATTGTAACCTGTATTATGGAAGGAATCTGCTAGTATTCTGAGATTTTTTTTTCAATTATCTGGGTCTGAGCATATACAGTGGCATCTCATGGCCTGGCTGTGAATGATGGCCCATTTGGTGTTCTGGGGGTGAAAGCTGGAACTGTGGAGATAGTTTCATCTGTCAGTAGGTTTCCTGTATATTGCAATGAGGTACCACCATATATACTCGCACCAAGAATTAGCATTGTTTAGTCTGGACTAAAGGCCTCCTTGTCACACCTGGACAGGAGGGGCGGCGGGGGTAGCATTTACTAGAACCGATCAGCTCTGTTTTCCTCCTGCAGCTGCTTATAGGCAGTTTCTCCCCCTCTCCGTCCTGTTGCCACCACTCATGTCCATTTTTTTTTCGCTGAACCCTCTCCCCAATCCCCCACAGTGCTGATGGCTTTCCCCTCTCCTCTCCCGCCAGCTAATGCAGGTGATGTTTCATGAGAGCAGGGGAAGGGGACGATAAATATGTAATTTGCCAGCCCCTTTTCTGAATGAACACTGTGAGTGATCAGTACTAATCGCTTCTGTGTCCATTCATATGCTTCAGTTGGAGCAAGGAACAGGAAACCACTCATCACAGAGTGCTTCCCTTTCATTAATTTTCCAGTGCAGCTGAGGCTGTAGAGAAAGGGACTGGGGAATCTGTGTTTCCCAGTCCCTTCTCTGTCTCAAAAGTGGGACATCACGGGTCTGTTTAGACCCCTGATATTTCACCAAAGCCACCCAACAGGGCTCTTAAAATTTTTAAACATATAATAGAAAAATAAAATATTAAAAATAAAAAGCTACTGACACCAACCTCTGCTCTACTGACACGTCCACTCCTCAACTGACACAATTCACTGCTTCACTGACGACATCCTCTGCTCTACTGACACTGTCTACTGCTCCACTGACTGACACCATCCACTGCCCTACTGACACCAACTGTCACGTACCTTGTGGCAGAGCTCCTTTTTGGTGGGAGCAGAGATAATGAGTATTGCCAGCGTCAAAGCTTTTTGGTTCAGCAAAGTTGAGCTGGACCAAGTTAGCTGTCAAAGAGATCGAAGTATACAAATCCACCTTGCAGGGAATTTACAAAGTGTTTGCTATAACCCCACAACCTGACCACGCCAACGCTTCATAAACACAATGAAAACACCTCATCAACACATCATAAATGCCATAAGAACGTTTAGTGAGCACTGCTTAGTTCTTCATAATAAACATACATGTGAATGAGCCCTAACTCTTACTTTACTACATTATACAGTACTGACATCCTAGAAATCTCAGATGATGAAGATTGCCTTTGACTTAAGAGCTTTAAAACAGAGTCACTTTGGGGTCTTTTTAAAAAAAAAAGGTTAACCGTATGAATGTTTCAGCCATTGTGAATAATCCCATAATGTGTCTAATATGTTTATTTTGATTGTCAGCTCCATCTAGTGGCTATAATGTGATATTTCCCTAATTAACATATCTCAGGAAAGTACCACATTTTTGCCACTAGATGGGGCAATTATGAAAGGAAATTAAAGTATGGGACACGTCATGGAAATTATTCACTAGAGCTGTGTAAATGCAGAGACATTCTCAGTGTGATTTATTTATTTTTTTAATATAAATAAATCATAGTCAAATAAAATAGTCACCCATTAATAGACAAAATTAAACATGAATGCAATCAAATTTTTAGTACTCAATGTGTTTGATGTTCTTAGATAAAGGAGATCATCAGGCATTGTGATACAAGTCCAGGTGCAGATAATAATTAATTCTAAAAATAATTAACTCATATAATGTGTAGAAGATACAAAGAAGACAAGATGATTCTGTTGCTGCTTATTTTCCTATGACAAAAAGTCCTCATAAATTGAGAAAATAAAATAGCTTTGCCCTTGTAACAAATATTGAAATTGCTTTGCCCTTGTAACAAATATTTGCTACAGAGGGCACCTAATAAGTGCCCATGGCTACTTAACATTCAGGAAGAATTGCGTCCCCTTATTAGAAAGACTTACTAAAAGAGTTGAGGGAAAGGCAATGGAATGAACACCCCAGCATATGTGATTAATGTTAAGAAGCTGCAAAGAAAAAGAAAATGTTAGTATGCATTATCCATATACAGAGCTCAAAGAGAATGATAAAACACCTCGTGCTGGGAGGCTTTGTGTAAAGAGACAAAGGGCTTGATGCATCAAGCTGCAGGATCACTTACAGTATGCTAAAAATGGCACATTAAGTGATATTATCACAGGCATAATTAACATCAGAAATTATTCCCTTGTCATTTTAGTACCTAGTCACAAATTGGTTGGACTAAGTAAAAAAGCAATGTTTAGGTACTTAAAGATGTATCTAAAGCTAGGACTTTTGGCAGCAATCCCTGAAAACTCATGTCCTGTGTTTTTGCCATTTGCATCTCATAGGGGAGAATTGATTTCCTGCCCTGTAGACACAACATGGGAAATCTCTCCAAGGTGAGGGAAACTTGCACAGCTCAGCTGTCACAGAAACAGTATCCCCACTGGGAAATTTCCCCTCCATTCCTGTTCTGAAAACAACTTGAAATTTTAAATTTTTTTCCCTTTCTTTCGGTCTTGGTTACAATGGTCACCAGGACAAACAGAGAAAGTGAATCTCCAAAGCCAGGGCACAGACAGCAATCAAAGCTTCGTGAGGCTGACAGCTGCACTGATCCCAATCCATACATACATTTAAAAACATATTGATTGGTCTAATAAGGCCACAAGTGGGTTGGCCGAGTTCAAAATATCTGCGGAATACTATTTAAGGTCTCTATTCATGGATGTTCCATTATAAGTATGCACATATTGCCAATTAGCATCTGATGGTGCGATTCTGAGATTGTTGATCCAGATCGCATATAATCCTTTTTACATGTCGATTGCTATTTTTTGACAATATGCTGTCTTCTTTTAACCACTTTAAGACCGGAAGGATTTGCCCGCTTGATGACCAGGCCCTATTTTGCGATTCGGCACTGCGTTATTTTAATGGACATTTGCGCAGTCGTGCGGTGCTGTACCTTAAAAAAATTGACGTCCTTTTTTTCCCACAAATAGAGCTTTCTTTTGGTGGTATTTGATCAGCTGTGCGATTTTTATTTTTTGAGCTATAAACAAAAAATAGCGACAATTTTGAAAAAAAGACACAATATTTTTCACATTCTGCTATATGACATTCTCTAAAAAAACATTTGAAAATCCAAATTTTTTAACATTGTAGGCCAATTTGTTTTCTGCTACATATTTTTGGTTAAAAAAATCGCAATAAGCGTATTTTGATTGGTTTGCGCAAAAGCTATCGCGTCTACTAACTACGGGAAAGATTTATGTCATTTTTAATTGTTTTTTTTTTTTTTTTACTAGCAATGTCGGCGATCTGCGATTTTTTGCAGGACTGCGACAGTGCGAAGGACAGATCAGACCCCTAACTGACATTTATGACACTTTTGGGGGTACCAGTGACATTACTACAGTAATCAGTGCTAAAAATATGCACTGTTACTGTAATAATGACACTGGCAGGGAAGGGGTTAACAGTATAGGTTATCAAGGGGTTTAATGTGACCCTAGGGGAGTGATTCGAACTGTGGGGGGACGTGGCTTCTGAAATGACCATAGAGACATGTGATTCTATATAGAAGGATCACAGGGGCTCTATGGTCATTGCAGGGAGAAGAACGGGCAGCTGTGTTTAATGGTAGGTGATACGTTTTGTATTCTCAGTCCTCAATATTATGCTAATAGATTGTTTCTACCAGTGCTGCCACCACAATCTGATATTGGTGGAGTCTGAGGGTGGTTTGTTCTTATTAGCGCACATTGTGCTCCTACTTTTTTTGGCACCACAAAGATTATTCAAAGCTATAATCCATCCCTCACCCCGCTGATCCTTGCTCTCTGTGAGGCGGGACAGCATGCTAGTGGGTGGAGCAAACTGACTATTACCTTGTCAATGCAGGTTGTTGTTCAGCAGCACTTTTTGGCTCTGAGTAAGAGGGTCTGCCCTTGAAACGCGTCAGCCTAACCAGATTTGTGCGGACACCAGCACGTCATCCAGCACCGTGTAGTGCCTTGGCTAATTTGGAGACGATTTGTCCGATTGTGTTTATATGTGTGCTATCTACCATTGTTTGTGAGTATAATGTATGTCATTTTTGGATTTTAATAAACATTTTTAGTGGTAATACACTAGGTCGGTGCGCCCTTCTCTTGTTTTCTTTTAGTGTTTTTGGATACCCTTGGTCCTGAGGGGGCAGCAAGACCACAAGTGATGCCAACAAAGACCATTTAACACCATTTATCCTTTATCACAAACCACTCGAGCGCAGGAGAATTTTTATGTTTGACTTTTTAGCAATTAAAGCTTGACAGGGCTTCTAAGCCCTTACCAAATGTTCTCATTTCAAATACACTTTTAGGAGACCCTTTCACAAAACCATTCATTTTAACAACAAACACTGCATAAGGTGATTTGTGCATTTAACATTTAACGCAAAGTGACGTAGGGGTACGTCGGCTAACTTTGCGGTGTTATACCGGGGTGATGCCTCTAGCTAGAGGCACCATCCAGGTACCGTGGTTTAGAGCCAGCGGTCGGCTTTCCGTCGGCAACGACCAATGCGGCTCGGGAGCCGCTCGATCGTTACCCGGGTAAGCGGGAGGGGACGTCCCCCCCCTCCCGCTGCCTCCCGCCGCTCTGCCCGGGTCTCCCGTCCCACCGGGAGACCCGAGCAACCAGCCGGCGCGTCCGCCGGCTGGATGGAGTCCCGATCTAAGCCGGAAGTGGCTTAGATCGGGCCTCAGATGATGTAACCTGGAGGCGGCGTCCATGATGTCACGTCCGGGTTTCTCTGCTGCAAAAGGCGGCAGATTTAAAAAATGACTGTATTCAAAAATGCAGTTTTCGGCGTTTTGAATACATGGAAGTGTAGTGGAGGGGACCCTCGATCCCTCCATAAAGAGTACCTGTCACTGCATATTGGTGTCACAAGGGATGTTTGCATTGCTTGTGACAGCAATAAAAGTGATCAGATTTTTTTTTTTTTAAAAAACCTGTGATAAAGTAAAGAAAAGAAAATAAAATAAATTAGAAAAAAAAATTTTAGCCGTCCCCGTCACTGTTAGCTCGTGCACGAAAGAAAACATATACGGAAGTCAAGCCGCGAATGAAATCGCTGTTCAAACCACACATGTGAGGTATCGCCGCGATAGCCAGAGCGTGAGCAATAGTTTAAAAAAAAGAGCTACACTCTAACTCTAAACTGGTAACCGTTAAAAATTTGAAAGCGTCGCCTATTGAGATTTCTATTGACCGTAGTTTGTCGCCATTCCATGGGTGTGCGCCATTTTAAACCATAACATGTTGGGTATCTATTTACTCGGCGTGACATCATCTTTCACAATATACAAAAAAAATGGGCTGACTTTACTGTTTAGTTTTTTTTAAATGCAGTGAAATGTAATTTCTCGTAATTTTTCCCAAAAATTGCGTTTTAAAGACCGCTGCGCAAATACCGCATGACAAAAAATATTGCAATGACCGCCATTTTATTCTCCAGAGTCTTTGCTAAAAAATATATATATATAATGTTTGGGAGTTCTAAGTAGTTTTCTAGGAAAAAATACTGAGTTTATCTTGTAAACAAAAAGTGTCCGAAATAGGCCTGGGGCTTAAGTGGTTAACATAGATGATGCAAGTTATTTTTATGTAAAAACCTCCATTGTCCATCCAAAAGACCTGAGACTATTGCTGTGCACTTCCATCTTGGATGTGATGTCACCAACCCCAGCAGACTTAGAGCTGTCTCTGAAGTCACACTCTATAGCATTTTATCTATAGTATCTACATAAAAGGTGCATTGAGAGGTAAAGGAGGAGCTGGGCCAGCACATAGAGTAATTTGACACTCCCAGAGAAGGAAGGTGCTATGACATGCATGGAGGAAGGGGGCTGTACCAGGGAATTGACTAGTCGGTTTTTCTTGCATGTTCAAAGGTACTTGGAAGTGCATTAAAAAATAATTTATAGAAAGGAAAAACAATGCAAGTAAGAATTCACAATACTTGATTGTTTCTGCTTTTACCTGCAATTTAAGCTGTATTAAACTCAAAAGGAAACATTTATTGCAGTTTACCAATTCGTAGATGTGATGGATGCATTCTTTTTCTTTTTTAGGCTTTTTTTTTCTATTTCTATTTTTTTTCTACTTCTATCTGGTGATCCAGTCAGCAAGTCTGTTGTGTTCTTTTTTTTTTTATTTTCACATGGTTAACCAGCCAATAAGTCAGTTATTAATTATAACAAAAAAAAAAAAAAAGCTGTCCTGCAGATTACAGGGTTGAGACAAACAATTTACCACTTCTTTTTCTTCCCCCTTTTTGTTTGGTATCGTATAGTCCCACCAACCTTCCCCGGCCTTCTCCCCTTGTGGGATCAATAAATGTATACACATAAACTAAAACAATGGCAGCTAGAAGAAGATGAAGAAGAATTTTACATAGGTATTTGCAAGATCTTAAAGCGGAGTTCCGGGCAAAAAATCGACATAGTCGATTTTGGGCCATCTGCTTGCTATAGCTCACCTGAAAAAGAAATGGGTAGTTACAATTTTTTTTTTTTACTTACCTTGTAATTGCAGAAAAATATACTCACCTTTCTTCCACTTCCTCCCTCGGCAGCCACGGCCCGCGCCATCACTTCCGCTTTGCAATGATTCCTGGGAGCTGAATGTCATCTCTCCTAAGAATCAATGCGCCTGCACCGGCCCTGACGTCAGTTCCGGTGTAGGCGCGTCATACCTTGCTAAACAGCTTCTGGGCATGCCCAGAAGCTGTGCAGGGATGACCCAGAAGTGACGGGGCCGGCGCAGTGCATCGTGGGAACGAAGAGGACGGAAGAGGACGCAGAAGAGGATCGCGCTGGCTTCAAGCTGCCCACACCTGAGATGGCAGCGCTGGAGAAGAAATTTTAAAAGTAAGTATTTCTTCTAAAAGGTAAGTGGGAACCGGGACAGATCAGAGGCTATTCATTGTGGAATGTACTAGCCCTGACTGTCCCGGGGTCTATGTTCATTGAAATTTTTTTCTGTGGCCAGAACTCCGCTTTAAAGGAATGTTATTTGCATTTTTAAATCAGCATTGTTCTACCAGCTTCTGCCAGCAATATCCTGTATATAAGCATCAGTAAATTATTACATCCATGTGCAAGAGGCCTAAGAAAATTAGTGGCATGCTTTATTAGTGATTATTATGACATCTTACAAAGCCATCCAAACTCTGCCCCCAACTACATCACTTACCTAATCTCAAAATACCAACCAAATTGTTCTCTTTGTTCCTCTCAAGACCTCCTGCTATCTAGCTAGCTTATCGCCTCCTCCAATACTCTCCTCTAGGACTTCTCCCGAGCCTCTCCCATCCTATGGAACTACCAGTTTTGGTGCAAGTGCCAGCTTGTGCGCCACATTCAGGTAGTTCTTACAAGCGCCCCTTTTAGAATCTGTCAGTATGGCAACTCAAAGTTGGCATACAGGGTGAAGTGGGGGGTGGGGGCATGTTGTGTGTTCATTACTTTATAATTATGTTTGAATATGCTTTTACATTTATATTTAATTTAATGTAATTATAAATGTAATTCACATTTTACATGTGTTTTTAAATTTACATCATTGGTTGCTAAGACGAAAGCTGCCAGCATCCTGGCAACCAATGACAAAGTCACACTGAACTGACAGCGGGCCAAGCTTGGTGGGGAACTCTGGTAGACTAGTTCCCGATTAGGCCCACCTTGCCTGTGAATGACAGCAGACTGCAATGGACAGATTCCATAGCTACTATTCAGTCCATTAGCAGAATTTGAATCTGCCCACAGCTGTGTGCTGTCAATCACAGGCAAAGCGCACACAATGGGGAACTAGTCTCAGAGTTCCTCTATCAGGCTGCACTCTAAGACTAGTTCCCCATCAGGTCCGTTTCTGCCTGTGACTGACAATGCACAGCTGTGAGCAAATTCAAAAGCTGCTATTGGACTGAATATTGGGTTTGGATCGGCCCACTGCTGTGCACAGTGAATCAAAAGTAAAATGGACCTAATGGGGACTGTCAGCGAACAGCCAAATTCACACAGTGCATTCTAAGCCCTGATTGGGCACAGTGAATAGCTGGTTGTTAAGGAGTGGGCCAGGAAGCCAGACGCTGCGTCCTTAACCACAGATGAATCATCAGCTGTCAACAGGCTTCCCTACTGACAGCTGAATGAAAGAAAAACATTGCTGACAAACCATACTAGGCCCTTCGGGTCTGGTATAGATTTTAAGGGGAACCTTACGCCTTGTGACATCACAAGGGGGCAGTACCACCAGGTAATGTCACCTGGTGGCCTCGCCCCTTACCTATTTAAGAACTGTCAAACGGCAGAGCAGGCGTTCAGACTCACGGGTGGAGCCTTTCTTTTTTGGTTACGGCAAGCATTGCGATTGACGATGGATGGATCTACATTGGGGGACATTGTTTTTTTTTTTTCATAAAGGAAAAGAGGAAAAATCTGCCTCATGTCTTTACTTTTTTTGGTGACTGGGTAGGGGTACAATGTACCCCATATTCATTCACATGGGGGGAGCCAGGACCTGAGGGCCCCCTTGTTAAAGGGGGCTTCCAGGTTCGAATAAGCCCCTTGCCTGCAGACCCCCACAAGCAGCACCCAGGGTTGTAGGGAAGAGTCCCTTGTCCCTATCAACATGGAGACAAGGTGCTTTGGGGTGGGGGAGGCAGAGCCCCCCAGTCCCAAAGCACCCTCATGTTAAAGGCATGTGGCTGATATGGTTCAGGAAGGGGGAGCGCTCGCTAGTCCCCCCCTTTCCTGACCTGCCAGGCTGCATGCTCCAATAAGGGTCTAGTAGGGATTTTGGGAGGGGACCGCACACCATTTTTAAAAAATGTTAATGTGGGATTCCCCTTAAAACCATGCCCAAAGGACCTGGTATGGTTGGGGGGGGGGGCCCAAGCCATTTTTTTTAAACATTTTGGTATTGCTGGTAGAGGTATTGTATTGCCAGCAATTTAAACGTCTTATTTTTCTTTATATGTTCTATACAAGGTACAAATGTGCCATTTTACAGACAGACTAAGGGGACCCACTAGGCACTATATTTAAAGGAATTTTTCATTCAATTTTTCAATTAAAATCACTGCTCCTGTAAAAATTTGTTTTTTTGTTTAAAAATGTTTTGCATTGATATAAGTCCCCCAGGGCAGTACCCGGGCCCCCATACCCCTTTTATGATCAATAACTTATAAGCCTTCACAATGGAGTCTTTTGATTTTTCAAGTTCGGGTCCCATAGACTTTCATATGGTTCGGGGGTTCAGTCCAAACTTTTGCGATGTTCAAAAGTTCTGATGCGAACCGAACCAGGGGGTGTTTCAGCCCAACTGAAGGAACAAACATAACCTAAAAACAGTGAAGCAAACATCTAAATGAAGATCATTTATTTGTTCATTCATTCATCTTGTTTTTAACGTAACCCATTACAGAGGGTTATTGTAACTTGAGGGATCAAATGAGACTCTAGGGTTGAAAACAGACTGTTCACTTTGCACAGGAAGCTGAATTTGCAAGGTATTTTATCATAGAGCTTAGAGAATGAGATGAATTTTATTGACTGAACAGCCCTTTTAGAACAATTGATTTCATATAACAATTGTTTTATTGTTCAATGGGTATTCTTACATATATTACTAGCAGAAATCTGACTATGGCAAACTGCAGAGAGCTTAGCTCTTGCTATGGTTTAGATCAGATAATTGTTCTACATACCAAAAAAAAAAGAAGCTTCTAGAGGTAAAAACAATAAAAATAAACTAGAATGAGCTTCATAGCTAGTCACCTAAAATCATCAGCTTGCATTAGTGTGTACTTGTTCTTTTTCTAAATCAATAAAAAGAATCAAAGCCTACCAAATGATTTTCAATATTACAGAACCACATTTCCTACTAACTTAATGAGATCTTATGGATGTGAAATCAATTAGACAGAGCTGCTAAAACATTTCTGTTCCCTATTAATACTGTACAGCTACTGCCCAAATGATTACATGCAAAATGATGGTAGTGAACTTGGATGTTTTAAATTTTAGAAAAATGCAAGACTAATTAAATACTTGTCTTTGAACTTCAGACGTTAATCAAATTCCCCTTATCAACATATAAAACAATAAAGATCATTCTAATTTTTTTAGCTGTTTAATCTGTAAGACGTGTTCATACAATGCATTTTCACATTTGTGCGTTTTATGTGTTATTTTTAGACAGACCCAGTTTCACTGCATGGCAAAGAATATGAAAGCATAAGTAATGTTAAAGCAGTCAAAGGAGAACATAGAAGCACACACTGGCAGACCGGCCAGTCAAATGATGTGACAGATCAGCTTCAACTTGTTTCCTCCCAAGCCACGCCTACTAACGCATTTCACCTGCTTACTGGCTTAATCCTCTATGATTAAGCATGTGAGTAGGCGAAACGTGTTAGAGGGGCATGGCTGGGTAGGTGAAAAGCTGAAGCCAATCTGTCACATCATCTGACCGGGCAGTCTACTGGTGTGCACTACTGTGTCCCTTTTTGACTGTCGGTAGTTTTGGGACAGATGGATCCTTTGGAAGTCAGCACCCTATAGAGACTAAAGTCACTGGGTGATAAGTGGAGCTTTGAGCAGTGCTAGTTTGTGTTTTAAAGTTAAAACAGGATTAAAATGACATTATTCACATGTTAGATTTTAGAGTTAGAATTGTCTGTGCAAGTATTATATTTTACCAGGGGCGGACTGAGCGGTCGGGCACTTCGGACGTGGCCAGATATCAGAGCTATGTTGTGTTGTTTTATTGTGGGTGTGGCTGGAGGCGGGGTGTGGGTGTGGATGGAGGCGTGGTAAGGGTGTGGCTGGAGGCGGAACATGGGTGGGGCCTGGAAGGGGCCCTTGATTTATTTTGCCCGAGGGCCCTGAGGGTTCTTAGTCTGCCCCTGTATTTTAGATAAAAAAGAGCAAAATGCATATTCCATTTTTGTAGAATGGAGGAAAGCAGGCTTCCTAGGTGTCGGTGTCTGGGAACCTTATTGGGAGATTTCCCCCAGTGCAACTGCAAAATGCGAGTTTTCATGAAAAGTACTAAAATACTTTTTATTGCTGTGCAGACAGTTGTTGAGACACCGATATTGAAATCTGACTATCTATAACCATATTACGCCTTACCCTTGCATATGTTTGTATAATGCAACTTTTTATTCAATAAAGGAATTACAAAAATAAAATACATGTAGAAAGAAAAGGAACTTTCAAGGTACCAAATGACATCTCATTATTATTACAAAGTCATGAAACATATAATATATTGATGTTCATTGGTTTGTACATAGCATAATTGGAAACCTCCCCATCTAACCCACTATACCCATTACCGATCTTATTACAATTACAGAGGTCAACAATTAGAAACCACTTTATATCCTGCTAGGTGACTTTTTATGGAAATGGTTGATGGGAATGTGGTTGACTCTCTGCACTTTTCTTAGGCCAAAGGTTCACTTTGTCAGGAGACAACCGGAGGTAATTGTCTTTAACCATATAGGCATAAATTAATCATACCATAAGTACAGAGCCCTTGATGTACACAACGCAAAGATTGTATAGTTACAAATGCCTCAATATAGTTTACAAAAGCACATTTTTTAATCCCAGACACTAGTCAGATGAGATTCAAGTCATATGACCAGGGCAGGGGCTAATGGGGATTATATTGAGCAGAGCCCTCTGAATCCCTCCTGTATTGAATTGTATTGTAACTGTACTGTCCTAATGTGCTCAGACTGTTTGCCCTCTATAAATCATATATATATATATATATATATATACTGTATAAATATATATATATATATATCCTGTAAGTTTAAAAGAAACTGGAGCTGATTCAGATCCTTGTGAAACACTACTTTAAGCTGCAGTCCGATTGAAATAGGCCGAACTGATAGTACCCTTTGTCTTCTGTACTGTAGTCCGATGTACGTATATTAACTCCTAGTCCTTGTATACTCAATTTCTGTACATGACTTTGATTTTCAAATTTGAATAGTTTTTAGAGTTCCTTATATAGTATGTTTTTGGATACCAGCTCAAACATTGCTTTATTGTGATTGCTGTTGACCAGAGATTCCTGGGTCTGCACATTTGGTATCTGGTCTACAGATTACCTAATCTAACAGAACCTTCTATTTCACCCCTTCCAATCAGTCATTGGTCAAGCTGGCTCGGCTACACGAACCGCCGTGCACACGCCCGCCCTCACTAGGCAGCAAGGATGCCACTCCACAGGGCTGGCGGCCACGATTGCCGCAGGGCACCGTGATCGCTCCCCACTGAGAGAGAACGACAGTCTGCTGTTGTAAACACAGCAGGCCGTTGTTCTCTCTGAAATTATCACATGATCCTCCCATTTAGGCACACAGGTCTCTGTGTTCATTTCATAAGTCCCTCCCCCATACAGTTAGAAAACACTCCCCTAGGCTCCCACTTAATCCTTTGATCGCCCCTGGGTTAACCCCTTCCCTGCCAGTGTGATTATTACAGTAAGAGTGCATATTTTTAGCACTGATTACTGTAATAATGTCACTGGTCCCCCCAAAAGTGTCAAAAATGTCAGTAAGGGGTCCAATCCGTCTGCCGCAATGTCGTAGCCCCACTAAAAATCGCAGATTGCCGCCATTACTAGTAAAAAATAAATAAATAATAAAAATTACACAAATCTTTCCCTTAGTTTGTAGACGCAATAACTTTTGCGCAAACCAATCAAAATATACTCATTGGGATTTTATTTACCAAAAATATGTAGCAGAATACGATGAAAAAATTTGAATTTTTAAAAACATTTTTTTTTGGGGGGGGGGGGGGTGTGATATAGCAGAAAGTAAAACATTTTTTTTTCAGAATTGTCGCTACTTTTTTGTTTATAGCGCAGTAAATAAAAATCGCAGAGGTGATCAAATACCACCCAAAGTAGGCTCTATTTGTTTTATTTGTATTTTATTTAGGTACAGTGTTACACCACCGCGCAATCGTCCGTTAAAGTGACACAGTGCAGAATCGCAAAAAATGGCCTGGTCGTTGAGGGGGCAAATCCCTCCGGTCCATCCAGAAGTGGTTAAACAGTTACAAAGTTAGAAGCAATAATGCAAAACAGGTTTAAGATGGCAAACAGCGTGCATACACTGCAGACAGTGCTGTATTTTGGCATAGAACGACAAGGCACAGGCCTAGGGCAGCACTTTGCAGGGGGGCGGCAAAATAGCCCCCACCACCTCCATGTGAAACTCTATTGGCCACTGGTTGCTAGAGCCGTCTGGCGTCTAGCAACCATTGATGTCACAACTGTGACTCCCTGGCCCTACCCATATTTCAAAGTGGAGGATTTAACTTCCTCCTCCTCCGCGCCTAGTGGTCGTGGGGTCCAAAGAATCCCACCAGTCTGGCGACAGCTGGGTGCAGGGCAACAAAGCAAAATCCACAGGGGGGACTGCAGGAAGGGCTAGGGGGTCTCCCACCCCCTCCCTCTCTCTCCTACCCCCCCTCCCTCTCTTTCACACCCCCCTCCCTCTCTCTCCCACCACCCTCTCCCTCTCTCTATCTCTCTCTCCCACCCCTCTCTCCCTCTCTCTCCCACCCCCCTCTTCGTCTCTCTCCCAAACCCCCCCCTCTCTCTCTCTCTCTGTCTCTCTCTCTCCCGCCACCCTCTCTCTCTCTTCCACCACCTTCTCCCTCTCTCTATCTCTCTCTCCCACCCCTCTCTCCCTCTCTCTCCCACCCCCCTCTTCGTCTCTCTCCCAAACCCCCCCCTCTCTCTCTGTCTCTCTCTCTCCCGCCATCCTCTCTCTCTCTTCCACCACCTTCTCCCTCTCTCTCTGTCGGCATGAAGAAGGAGCCAATCAATGCTCCGAAACGTATACCACCCATTTCACATTACTTCTAATCATTTGTGTTACTCGCTAGTCCTGGCAGCATGGCCGTCCTTCCTGGTTCTTTCACCTGTGGCCCCCCTCTGCTGGTCGGTTGCCATCTCCACCATCAAGCCACACATTGGACCAACCCTGGGACCACCTGTCACTGGATTTCTTGCCATATCCTATGATGAGCCTGGTTCTATTTTAATGCTAGTAAGTGCATTTTTATCCTTTGGCATTAAACGTCTTTTGTTTTCTGCACTTAGAGGAGCCTTCTGTTTGTTTTCTCTCTCTCTCTCTCCCTCACCACTTTTTCTCTCTCTCTCTCGATCTCTCTCTCTTTCTCCCACCCCCTTTCTCTCTCTCTCATCCCACCCTCACCCTTGCTCACGCTCCCTTACCTAACCTCCTCTCTCTCTCCCACTCCCTCTCATCCCCCCCTCTCATGGGATCTCAGGGGTCTTTGCTGGGACTTGTAGTCCTTCAGTTTTGAAGGGAGTCACATCCATTAAACAGGAAGGGGTGGGGCAAATTTAAATAGGAGGGGGTCGCCCAATTTTAGTCTTGCCTAGGGGAGCACAAAACCAAAATACACCACTAAGACTGCAAAATAATACAAAACAGATTAGGAAACCTGCACAAATATACAAATATAGACTCTACACAGCAAAGTCTCTGTGTCTCAATCAGGGTAACATATGGCTGTTAGCATAGTCTCTAAAAAACGTTATACCAACAGAGAATCTAGCTAAGAATCACTACCTCTAAAAGTTCAGAACGCAAGCTGCTACTTGTAATTATCCTCATAGATATCCTCCCTCTAGTGAAGTCTAGGGTGTCTCTGGGTAACACAGGCAAACAGCTGGAGGGATCCAAGGATCAAAAGCCACCCCATTGAAATGGGAGTATTCTAGTAGCAGTTAGGGAAAGGGCCCCTGAAGTATCTGTGTCTTTCAGAGAGTCTGCAAACTTTTAGGCTCCAACCCGACTGGTTCTGACAGTAGAGGGCCACTTACTTGGCTGCAGATCAATTGCCCAGCTACTTCTGCCTCATCAGGTGTAACTTCTCTGAGGTGTTGAGGGGGGAAAGTTGAGGAACATATCTTCTTTGGGCATTACCAGGAACACAGGAAGTTGTGGGAAATGGAGTTCAAGGGGGCTGTGTCTACATCTGGGCATGGTGAGTAAATGGGAAACCCACTAAATGTTTATCCACACAGACACTCTATTTAAATGTGACCTTAGACAAGATTTTAAAAACAAACTCACATCATGTGACTTTTCCATGCATTCTAAATGCACTGGCGCTTTCCAAATGAATTATATAGTCATGGCTGTCGAAAACGCGTCAGCTAGTCGAGTTGAGGACGTCACATCTGTTATGCATGAGTTATCCGGATCTGACAAGAATAAGAACCTAGAGCGATACATTTTTTGGGGCCCACCTCTAAGCACAGGAGAGAGGTGTGTTGTACTCGTGAATTGCTTTAGCATGAGTGATCACGTGACCTGCACTTTCCCAGCAGGAAAGCACATAATTGGCGATTTAAAAAAAATATATATACAAAGCTGAATTTATAAAAAGCATATACACTATATTGTCAAAAGTACTGGGACGCCTGCCTTTACACGCACATGAACTTTAATGGCATAGCAGTCTTAGTACGTAGGATTCAATATTGAGTTGGCGCACCCTTTGCAGCTATAACAGCTTCAACTCTTCTGGGAAGGCTGTCCACAAGGTTTAGGTGTATGTCTACGGGAATCTTTGACCATTATTCCAGAAGCGCATTTGTAAGGTCAGGTGCTGATATTGGATGAAAAGGCCTGGCTCACAGTCTCTGTTCTAATTCATCCCAAAGATGTTCTATCGGGTTGAGGTCAGGACTCTGTGCAGGCCAGTCAAATTCCTCCACCCCAAACTCACTCATCCATGTCTTTATGGACCTTGGTTTGTGCACTGGTACGCAGTCATGTTGGAACAGAAAGATGTCACCCCCAAACTGTTTCTAAAAAGTTTGGAGCATGAAATTGTACAAAATGTCTTGGTATGCTGGTGTCTTAAGAGTTACCTTCACTATAACTAAGGGGCAAAGCCCAACCTTTGAAAAACAACCCCACACCTTCACCAAATGATTTGGTCCAGTGAACAAAGCAAGGCCCATAAAGACATGATAGGCAGGTTTGGGGTGGAGGAACTTGACTGACTTGAACTGACCTCAACCTGAAAGAACACCTTTGAGATGAATTAGACTGTAGAGTGCGAGCAAGACCTTCTCGTCCAACATCAGTGTCTGACATCACAAATGCGCTTCTGGAAGAATGGTCAAACATTCTCATAGGCATGCTCATAAGCACAAAACTTGTGGACATCCTTTCCAGAAGAGTTGAAGCTGTTATAGCTGCAAATGGTGGGCCAACTCAATATTGAACTAAGACTGGGATGCCATTATCGTTCATGTGCATGTAAAGGCAGGCGTCCCAATACTTTTGACAATATAGTGAATTTATCTATTCAAAAATGTGTATGTGAATACTGGACTTCACAACTACTTTACGTCTTACCTTCAGGCTATATAGGTGTGTATAAGACAGTAGGGTTTAAGTTTACAAAGGAAACAAGACTTGTAGTGTTCAGCAACACAAGTCCAACATGATTAAGATGCTCCTACTTATACCAGACTTCTCAGAATATATTCTTGTACTTAACAGAACGCCACTAAAGCAATACAGCCCAAATGTTAATAGGGAAGGGCAGTGGGCTTAAAAATGACATAATGTTCTTACTGGTTTGATTTATTATTTTCACTTTGTGCTAAAAAAAAAATCTAGTACTGCAAAGTAAAACAAAAACACGGTGATGATGCTTTTTCGAACTAAAAAGCTTGTAAAAATAAACCATGCTCCATTCACAGTTCAATAATGCTGTTGAAGCAGTAAAGCAAGCCAAAGCTATCGGGTCAGTTGGAATTGGAATCCTTTTGATAATTGACTGTGTTAATCATTCCCTGTAAATTAAAATTGTTCACCACTAATTTGGAAATTGTGCAAGCCAAATTTATGCATTAGAACATTATACTTTACAACTGTTTAATTCCTTTCTTAGTATCTTAAATGTGGTAATTATTTCTCTCTGTAGGTTTTACTAGTTGCCATATACTATATATTCATAGATTACAGTTATCTTAATGTCTACTGCTTCAAGTAAAAACCTGCTTGCTTTTCCGTTATTGTTGCACATTTGCACACATAAAATTGCAAAACATGGCATAATTAAAATACTATAAAACCTTCAAAATATTAATATCGTACATTTAAATGTATATAGAGCTATGCAAAGAATCAGTGGGGTGGATTTAGTAAGGGCAAATACGCTGTTTACTTTGCAAGGGAATTTGCCTTTAGTAATTTAACCCCAGTATGTACAATTTTCAGGCTGCTTGATCCATGTTTTAAATTTAGCAGTACTTTGCATGGTTTTCAAATGAATGCTATAAAATCAAAGGGAAACTGTTTTCCTTTATGATTATTAAAAACCTTTATTTTAATACATGCTATGTGTATACATAACTGTTACAAAGTAAAGGATCATGTTGAACACTGTTCTATTTAAATCAGACATGTCCAACCTGCGGCCCGGGGGCCACATGCCGCCCAGAACCGCAGGCAATGAGGCCCACTGCCCCCTGACAATTTTTTTTTTGCTGGGTAGGAAGGAAGTCAGGTCGGGGGCACGGCCACAGCGGCTTCCAACTAACGGTAGGCAGAGGCTGCCTCGGAGGGGGGTGGACGAACATTTGCAGTGTTTGACTCCTACCACCATGACCACTTCAAATCACTGTGGTAATGGTGGTTAGAGTGTTCCTTTAATATCTTTTAGAAGAAGTAAACCTCTGTATACTGATTCCATTTCATTTGATCATCCTCTAGTTGTGTTAAATTAGAGTGGGGGGCGCAGCGGCGCGGGAAGGGAGCGGCGGCATTTTATTACTTTTATACCTTAACTACTTAAGCCCCAGAAGATTTTACCCCCTTCCTGACCAGGGGGTATTTTGCGATTCGGCACTGCGTGACTTTAACGGACAATTGCGCGGTCGTGCGACGCTGTATCTAAACGAATTTGGCATCCTTTTTTTCCCACAAACAGAGCTTTCTTTTGGTGGTATAAACAAAAAAAGAGCGTACATTTTGCAAAAATAGCAATATTTTTCACATTTTTTTTATGAAATTCCCCCCAAAAAAAATGTAAAAATCAAAATTTTTTAACATTTTCGGCCAATTTGTTTTATGCTACCTATATTTGGTAAAAAAAATTGCAAAAAGCATATTTTGATTGGTTTGCGTAATGGCGGCGATCTGCGATTTTTTTTGCGGTACTGCGACATTGCGGCGGACAGATCGAACCCTTGACTGACATTTTTGCCACTTTTGGGGTTACCAGTGACATTTCTACAGTAATCAGTGCTATACATATGCACTGTTACTGTAAAAATACACTGGCAGTGAAGGGGTTAACTTTTTTGAAAGGGAGAGGCTATGTGTGTCCCTAGGGGCGTGCTTTCTACTGTGATTGGCTTTGGCTTCAGATGTATGAAGAGTGATCAACGGTTCTACATAGTAGAACCGTATGATCATCCTTCATACACAGGGGAGAATGACAGGCAGCTTGTTTACACAAGCCGCCTGACTTTCTCCCTCTCCCCCGCCGATCGCAGAGTGACCGGCGGACATCGGGTCCGCCAGTCACACGCACGGGGGGGTCCGTGACCGCGCGGGAGCGCGCCTCCGGTGGCGCGCGCTCGCTCCCTAGACCCTCACAAGCTAGTGACGTAGCCCTACGTCACTTTGCCTGTGAGGGGCTGACCACCGACGTAGATAGTCGTGCGGCGGTCGGCAAGTGGTTATCTATAGTATATATCTTATATGCGGCCCGAGAAAATTTCTGTACACTCAATGTAGCCCGGAGAAGCCAAAAGGTTGGACACCCATGAGTTAAATGCTTGAGTTTTCAATTTGAACGCATGCAGCTGCATTCAAATGGAGAACATAGAGTATGCCAAGAAAAAAATGCATTGCCTGCAATTCAAATGTACTTATTAGGATATGTTACCTCCTATGATACACAGGGTAATGCAAAGCGGGTCAAAGGCAGTCCGTGAACTGCCATGCGTACTTAAACACAGTTAAAGTCAATATGATATCGATGACTTGCATTTGAGGTGTATTCCAAATGCACATAAAACACATGCCCTAATACATACAGTGAAATTAGGGTCATATTCTACACAGGTGCCCACCCCCCCTCCCCCCACGTATGTTGCAAGAGGATGTTTACCTGTGATCACCCCTACACACTAGAAACAAGTTGATATTAGTACATCACTATTAGCATTGGCCTAATCCTAGTCACCTGATGACCACAGCTACTAGACAAAGTCTCTTGGCAACTGGGACATCTTGTCCTAAAGCTTATATAGTCCAATAGAGTTGCGCTTATAATTATAGTTGAAAGAAATAAGTAGAGTCCAAATGGGGATAAAACTGAAATCCATTCAAATAATGCGTGCACTATCCATCACCCGAAAGGTACGTGATCCTGAGTGAAAGCCTCCATATTATAAATTGTCTGCTTACCAGCTGGTGTCGACCTCCTATTACAGAAGGTCACTCTTGTTTTTGGCTCTAATCCCAGCCAGGGCCTCTGTACATTCAAAAGGGGCTTGGGTTGAAGGAAAAGGTATCTGCCACTCTTGAGAGGATTCGGTCACACGAAAACCCCCAAAAGATATAAACTTGCCATAGCATAAAATGTTTTGTACATTTATTTCCAAATAAAATAGATTGCACTTACATAAAACACTGTAAAAACACACATGGATAAATAGGCCGGCCGGCTTAGTACAACAGTTCGTCCTTCCGGGACTTGCACAACGAGGTGATTCACGTTGCTCCACCAGACGCATTTTGTCACACTATGGTGCCCCAGGATGACGTCAGAGTGTGAAGAAACGCATCTGTGAACGAGAAGGCCTATCTCACAGTCTTGACTCTAATTCATCCCAAAGGTGTTCTATTGGGTTAAGGTCAGAACTCTGTGCAGGCCAGTCAAGTTCCTCCTCCCCAAACTCACTCATCCATGTCTTTATGGACCTTGCGTTGTGCACTCTTCTAAATCATTTGGTGGAGGGGGGGTTGTGGTGTGGGGTTGTTTTTCAGGGCTTGAGCTTGGCCCCTTAGTTCCAGTGAAGGGAACTCTTAAGGTATCAGCATACCAAGACATTTTGGACAATTTCATGCTCTCAACTGTGGAACAGTTTGGGGGTGGCCGCTTCCTGTTCTAATATGACTGCGCACCAGTGCTCAAACAAGGTCCATAAAGACATGAATGAGTGAGTTTGGGGTGGAAGAAATTGACTGGCCTGCACAGACTCCTGACGTCAACCTGATAGAACACCTTTGGGATGAATTAAAACACAGACTGCGAGCCAGGCCTTTTCATGCATAATCAGTGCCTGACCTCACAAATGGGCTTCTGGAAGAATGGTCAAATATTCCCATAGACACACTCCTAAACCTTGTCAACAGCCTTCCCAGAAGAGTTGAAGCCGTTATAGCAGCAAAGGGTGGGCCAACTCAACATTGAACCCTACGGACTAAGACTGGGATGCCATTAAAGTTCATGTACGTGTAAAGGCAGGTGTCCCAATACTTTTGGCAATATAGTGTTTGTATGCAAAGAATTAAGATTAAACTCCAATCTATCTTTCTATTACTAATCCCTATTCCATAATGTAATATGTGCTGTTTCTTGCTATTTCTTCTTTCACTCCTTTTCACTTGACTTCATGTCAAAGGTGCTAATACTCCTTACAATTTTGCATGAATCAAACTGAAGCAGTTAACTTTCTGTCATGTAAATCTACTTCTTTGTATAGCACAACAATCATCATTGACAATATTCTAGTCAGCCCAACTCTTAAACTAGCTAATTAGTGAGTAGGGTTGAGCGAACACCTAGATGTCCGTGTTCGACGGGTTCGGCCGAACTTTAAAAAAAAGTCCGGGTCCGTGTCCCGGACTTTTACCGAACTTTTCCCGGACACCGAACCCCATTGAAGTCAATGGGGACCCGAACTTTAAGGCACTAAAATGGCTCTAAAACACCAAAGGAAAGGGCTAGAGTGCTGCAAATGGCAGCAAAACGTAATTAAGAGCATGGCAAGTGCTCTGCAAACAAATGTGGATAGGGAAATAACTTAAAACAACAAAAAAAAACAGAAAAATAAAACAATGTTCTTCTTCATCTCTGAAGGACGAGGCCCATATGGAGTAGGAGGGAGGTTAAGGTGGTGGTGGATGTGGCGGTGACATAGGCGTGCGCACAGGGTGTGCTGGGTGTGCCTGGGCACACCCTAATCACCTAGGGCACATAGCATTGCCAGTGAGGAGATGGGAAAGATCTCCCTGGGACCTGCTCTGCTCTATTTCTCCTTGCCTACAGGTACATGGCCCCGATACATTACTCTCCCTGCTGGCAAACACATGCATGTGTATTTCAACTTTGGGGTGCACACCTTAATGCAATAGGCTGCGCACACCTATGGGCGGTGTAGGTGGAAGCGGCGGTGGAGGAGGACCAGGGCCGGATTAACAGCATCATGGGCTTGGTGCTGAGGATTTTGAAGGGCCTTAGGGCCGTGCCTTGCCATGCACCCAGAGGAGGAAGGGTGCAGCCATGCATGCCTAATTCAACATGGGATGCTGTCTCTGAAGCCCATAAACACATCCATGCATCGCCAACTGTCCCTCCTTGTCCGGCCTTCACGCTGTGTGGGGAGGTTCTGAGGGTGCTGCCTGGGGAAGCGAGCATAGAAGCCAGACTTCTGTGTTTACAAGTGACAGAAGAGCGGTAACAGTGAATATGGCCAACCCGGGGCCTATATAAAAGGTAGGGGCCTGGAGCTGCAGCTCCAATAGCCCCTACATTAATCTGGCCCTGAGGAGGAGGACGAGGTAGCCAACACTGCTTCTTTTCAAAAATTTTAAATGAGGGTACACCCCAAAAGAGTGAGAAAGAGCAAAAATGGAACAATGGGTGGGTAAGGTCGGTATCCATTGCTATTCTGCATAAGGTACGGAAAAGTCCCGTGGGATCCATGCCTGGTTCATTTTAATGAACGTGAGCTTGTCCACATTGTCTCTGGACAGGCGGCTGCGCTTGTCTGTTATAACGCCCCCAGCCGTGCTAAATACCCGTTCAGATAATACACTGGCTGCAGGGCACGCCAGCACCTCCAAGGCGTAAAGGGCAAGCTCAGGCCATGTGCCCAATTTGGAGACCCAGAAGTTGAAGGGGGCAGACCCGTCATTCACTACATGTAGGCGTGTGCACACATACTGCTCCACCATGTTGGTAAAATGCTGCCTCCTGCTAAGACGTTCCATCTGAGCTGCTGGTGCTGCTGTTTGTTGTGGCGTGCTGACAAAGCTTTTCCACATTTCGGCCATGCTAACCCTGCCTTCTGAGGTGCTGGCGGTGCCCTGGTTGCGTTGGCGACCTCCTCCTCCTCCTCCTCTGCCTTGTGCTTCCACTGTGGCCCCGCTGTCAGATGGGAATGCCAGCAGCATGGCGTCTACCAGCGTGCGCTTGTACTCGCGCATCTTGCGATCGCGCTCCAGTGAGTGAATTAAGGACGGTACGTTGTCCTTGTAACGGGGATCCAGCAGCGTGGCCACCCAGTAATCAGCACAAGTTAGAATGTGGGCAACTCGGCGGTCGTTGTGGAGACACTGCAGCATGTAATCGCTCATGTGTGCCAGGCTGCCCAGAGGCAACGAAAGGCTATCCTCTGTGGGAGGTGTATGGTCCGTGTCCTCTGTATCCCCCCAGCCACGCACCAGTGATGGCCATGAGCTGGCCTGGGTGCCACCCTGCTGTGAACATGGTTCCATCTCCTCCTCCAGCTCCTCCTCCTCCTCATCCTCCTCATCCTCCAGAACTGTGCCCCTGCTGGACAATTGCGTCCCTGGCGTTTGCGTGTGCAGGAACCCACCCTCGGAGCCCCTTGCGAATGACTGCCCTGAAAGCCTTGGAAATGTTACCTCTTCATCCTCCTCCTCCTCCTCATCCTGTGCCACATCCTCTTCCATCATCGCCCAAATTGTTTTTTCAAGGAGGCATAGAAGTGGGATAGTTAAGCTGAGAACGGCGTCATTGCCACTGGCCATGTTGGTGGAGTACTCAAAACAGCGCAACAAGGCACACAGGTCTCGCATGGAGGCCCAGTTAAATTAAATAGCGGAATAGAAAATATGATCCAAAAAAAGTGTATTTATATCACACGTACACAACCACACTAGGCCCCAATTACTATTGTTTGTACCCCTAAAAGGCTAGATGAGGAGTAGGGGGAGTATGGAACAGGCAGCACCCTCAAACCTTCAGAAGTATGAGATGAACCCCAACAACTTGGAAAGGTGGATCTCTCTCACACGTACCGACACAGACTATCCCGCAATTCAATTGATCCTCAAAGGTTTTTATTGAATAGCGGAATAGGAAATATGATCAAAAAAAGTGTATGTATCTCGCACGTACACAACCACACTAGGCCCCAATTACTATTGTTTGTACCCCTAAAAGGCTAGATGAGGAGTAGGGGGGGTATGGAACAGGCAGCACCCTCAAACCTTCAGAAGTATGAGATGAACCCCAACAACTTGGAAAGGTGGATCTCTCTCACACGTACCGACACAGACTATCCCGCAATTCAATTGATCCTCAAAGGTTTTTATTGAATAGCGGAATAGGAAATATGATCAAAAAAAGTGTATGTATCTCGCACGTACACAACCACACTAGGCCCCAATTACTATTGTTTGTACCCCTAAAAGGCTAGATGAGGAGTAGGGGGGGTATGGAACAGGCAGCACCCTCAAACCTTCAGAAGTATGAGATGAACCCCAACAACTTGGAAAGGTGGATCTCTCTCACACGTACCGACACAGACTATCCCGCAATTCAATTGATCCTCAAAGGTTTTTATTGAATAGCGGAATAGGAAATATGATCAAAAAAAGTGTATGTTTCTCGCACGTACACAACCACACTAGGCCCCAATTACTATTGTTTGTACCCCTAAAAGGCTAGATGAGGAGTAGGGGGGGTATGGAACAGGCAGCACCCTCAAACCTTCAGAAGTATGAGATGAACCCCAACAACTTGGAAAGGTGGATCTCTCTCACACGTACCGACACAGACTATCCCGCAATTCAATTGATCCTCAAAGGTTTTTATTGAATAGCGGAATAGGAAATATGATCAAAAAAAGTGTATGTATCTCGCACGTACACAACCACACTAGGCCCCAATTACTATTGTTTGTACCCCTAAAAGGCTAGATGAGGAGTAGGGGGGGTATGGAACAGGCAGCACCCTCAAACCTTCAGAAGTATGAGATGAACCCCAACAACTTGGAAAGGTGGATCTCTCTCACACGTACCGACACAGACTATCCCGCAATTCAATTGATCCTCAAAGGTTTTTATTGAATAGCGGAATAGGAAATATGATCAAAAAAAGTGTATGTATCTCGCACGTACACAACCACACTAGGCCCCAATTACTATTGTTTGTACCCCTAAAAGGCTAGATGAGGAGTAGGGGGGGTATGGAACAGGCAGCACCCTCAAACCTTCAGAAGTATGAGATGAACCCCAACAACTTGGAAAGGTGGATCTCTCTCACACGTACCGACACAGACTATCCCGCAATTCAATTGATCCTCAAAGGTTTTTATTGAATAGCGGAATAGGAAATATGATCAAAAAAAGTGTATGTATCTCGCACGTACACAACCACACTAGGCCCCAATTACTATTGTTTGTACCCCTAAAAGGCTAGATGAGGAGTAGGGGGGGTATGGAACAGGCAGCACCCTCAAACCTTCAGAAGTATGAGATGAACCCCAACAACTTGGAAAGGTGGATCTCTCTCACACGTACCGACACAGACTATCCCGCAATTCAATTGATCCTCAAAGGTTTTTATTGAATAGCGGAATAGGAAATATGATCAAAAAAAGTGTATGTATATCACACGTACACAACCACACTAGGCCCCAATTACTATTGTTTGTACCCCTAAAAGGCTAGGAGTAGGGGGAGTATGGAACAGGCAGCACCCTCAAACCTTCAGAAGTATGAGATGAACCCCAACAACTTGGAAAGGTGGATCTCTCTCACACGTACCAACACAGACTATCCCCCAATTTAACTGATCCCCAGAGGTTTTTGATTAAATAGCGGAATAGAAAATATGATCCCAAAAAAGTGTATGTATATCACACGTACACAACCACACTAGGCCCCAATTACTATTGTTTGTACCCCTAAAAGGCTAGGAGTAGGGGGAGTATGGAACAGGCAGCACCCTCAAACCTTCAGAAGTATGAGATGAACCCCAACAACTTGGAAAGGTGGATCTCTCTCACACGTACCAACACAGACTATCCCCCAATTTAACTGATCCCCAGAGGTTTTTGATTAAATAGCGGAATAGAAAATATGATCCCAAAAAAGTGTATGTATATCACACGTACACAACCACACTAGGCCCCAATTACTATTGTTTGTACCCCTAAAAGGCTAGGAGTAGGGGGAGTATGGAACAGGCAGCACCCTCAAACCTTCAGAAGTATGAGATGAACCCCAACAACTTGGAAAGGTGGATCTCTCTCACACGTACCAACACAGACTATCCCCCAATTTAACTGATCCCCAGAGGTTTTTGATTAAATAGCGGAATAGAAAATATGATCCCAAAAAAGTGTATGTATATCACACGTACACAACCACACTAGGCCCCAATTACTATTGTTTGTACCCCTAAAAGGCTAGGAGTAGGGGGAGTATGGAACAGGCAGCACCCTCAAACCTTCAGAAGTATGAGATGAACCCCAACAACTTGGAAAGGTGGATCTCTCTCACACGTACCAACACAGACTATCCCCCAATTTAACTGATCCCCAAAGGTTTTTGATTAAATAGCGGAATAGAAAATATGATCCCAAAAAAGTGTATGTATATCACACGTACACAACCACACTAGGCCCCAATTACTATTGTTTGTACCCCTAAAAGGCTAGGAGTAGGGGGAGTATGGAACAGGCAGCACCCTCAAACCTTCAGAAGTATGAGATGAACCCCAACAACTTGGAAAGGTGGATCTCTCTCACACGTACCAACACAGACTATCCCCCAATTTAACTGATCCCCAAAGGTTTTTGATTAAATAGCGGAATAGAAAATATGATCCCAAAAAAGTGTATGTATATCACACGTACACAACCACACTAGGCCCCAATTACTATTGTTTGTACCCCTAAAAGGCTAGGAGTAGGGGGAGTATGGAACAGGCAGCACCCTCAAACCTTCAGAAGTATGAGATGAACCCCAACAACTTGGAAAGGTGGATCTCTCTCACACGTACCAACACAGACTATCCCCCAATTTAACTGATCCCCAGAGGTTTTTGATTAAATAGCGGAATAGAAAATATGATCCCAAAAAAGTGTATGTATATCACACGTACACAACCACACTAGGCCCCAATTACTATTGTTTGTACCCCTAAAAGGCTAGGAGTAGGGGGAGTATGGAACAGGCAGCACCCTCAAACCTTCAGAAGTATGAGATGAACCCCAACAACTTGGAAAGGTGGATCTCTCTCACACGTACCAACACAGACTATCCCCCAATTTAACTGATCCCCAAAGGTTTTTGATTAAATAGCGGAATAGAAAATATGATCCCAAAAAAGTGTATGTATATCACACGTACACAACCACACTAGGCCCCAATTACTATTGTTTGTACCCCTAAAAGGCTAGATGAGGAGTAGGGGGAGTATGGAACAGGCAGCACCCTCAAACCTTCAGTATGAGATTGTGTTCACTGTACCCCACAAAGATTGAGTTCACTGCACCCCACAATGATTGTGTTCACTGCACCCCACAAAGATTGTGTTCACTGCACCTCACAAAGATTGTGTTCACTGTACCCCCCAAAGATTGTGTTCACTGCACCCCACAAAGATTCTGTTCACTGTACCCCACAAAGATTGTGTTCACTGCACCCCAAAAAGATTGTGTTCACTGCACCCCAAAAAGGATGTTGTTCACTGCACCCCAAAAAGGATGTTGTTCACTCCACCCCAAAAAGATTGTGTTCACTGCACCCCACAAAGATTGTGTTCACTGCACCCCAAAAAGATTGTGTTCACTGCACCCCAAAAATGATTTTGTTCACTGCACCCCAAAAAGGATTTTGTTCACTGCACCCCAAAAAGGATGTTGTTCACTCCACCCCAAAAAGATTGTGTTCACTGCACCCCAAAAAGATTGTGTTCACTGCACCCCACAAAGGATTTTGTTCACTGCACCCCAAAAAGATTGTGTTCACTGCACCCCAAAAAGGATGTTGTTCACTGCACCCCAAAAAGGATTTTGTTCACTGCACCCCAAAAAGATTGTGTTCACTGCACCCCACAAAGGATTTTGTTCACTGCACCCCACAAAGATTGTGTTCACTGCACACCAAAAAGGATTGTGTTCACTGCACCCCAAAAAGATTTTGTTCACTGCACCCCAAAAAGATTGTGTTCACTGCAGCCCAAAAAGATTGTGTTCACTGCAGCCCAAAAAGATTGTGTTCACTGCAGCCCAAAAAGATTGTGTTCACTGCAGCCCAAAAAGATTGTGTTCACTGCAGCTCACACACAGAAAAATGGATGTGGATCACTGACACCTGCCTATCTCCAATCCCACACCACACAGCAATATCGATTGTAGTTTGTAGAACACAGTTTCCCTAAAATTCAGCAGACTCTGTCCCTAACAGGATTGAGAAGAGATCGTAGATCAGGATTGAGTGCAGACCCCACCCCCCACACAGCAATATCGATTGTAGTTTGTAGAAGACACTGACCCTATATAATTCAGCAGACTCTATCCCTAAAATGCCTACAACTCGCCCTGCCTAAACACTCCGACCTGTCCCTCAATTCTATCCGGACACAAATGGTTTTTTCCTGCCTATCTTTCCCTAATCAGCAGCCAGCACGTTGATGTGTGCTCTGTCCCTGAATCTAAGCAGCATAATGACGCCGCTGCGGCTGCCTCGAACTTATAAAGACTTGGTCACATGCTTCAGACGGCCAATCACAGCTACTGAGACATTTGCAGGCATGGCTGGGATGGCTTAAGGCACACCAGTTAAACGATTGTTGATTGGCTGTTGAAAGCCCGCCATGAAAAGAGCGCCAAAGCATGCAAAACCCGGAAATAAAACGACCGAACACGGATTTTTACCCGAACATACAGTAAAGTGTCCGTGTCCGTGTTCGGGTACAAAAAATCCAATTATTCGGTACGAACACGAATAATACAGTCCGTGTTCGCTCAACACTATTAGTGAGTGTCGTTTTTTACTCTGCCCTTTCATTCTTGTCACACATTCATGCAGTAACAATGTCCTGTCTCCTTCAGCTAAAGAACTTTTCTTGCCTCCATCATTTTTCTGCCCTGACAGATCTATGATACTGCCACTTGCTTCATCATGCTTCCCTGGTTCAGCAAGGACATGCCAAATTTTGATCAGTGCGTGTCCATCCCCGCTCGACAGAAGTCAGTCATTTGATTGATTGTCAAAGGGGGAAAAAAAAGGGAATAAGTTGGAATTTAATGGCACAGATGGGACCACACTTGTATTACATTTTTCAAAATAGCTTTAAAGGGGAAGTACAGCCAAAGCTTGTTTGGCTGTACTTCCCTGTGGATCACAGGAGTGCAGATTGTTTTGCACTCCTGTGACCTGTTTTCAGCAGAGAGGGGGCCAAAGCCTGCTGTCTGCTGACGTCACAGAGGCGGTCCAGGCTCAGGAAGGATCGCAACTTTTTGGTCAGGATCCGTCAACATGCCTGAACAGGCACCTGGCTCAGGCTCTCAGCAAACCGCTGAGAGCCTGAGCCAGCTGCTCCCACCCTCACAGCCCAGCGGGGATCGGGGGGGGGGGTGCGAGCAGAGAGCGGTGACTGACAGGAGCTGATGAAGGGGTGCTGCGATGCTCCAAAACGTTGCAATCTGCTGTAACGATGTGATTGCTGAATTAGGCTTTATATCCATTCTGGAGATCCTTACTTATCCTTGGTGTGCTGGTGACATTCTCTTGCTCTGACTTGACATGGTTCTAGTGAATGGTCACTCCAGCACCCACTTATATGCACAGCTATTTCTACAGGAACATGTGCGTTGGGAATAGTGTGTTGGCTGGCAGCACTCATGCAGTTCTAGACCATGACACTCCCACCACCATGCTTGACTGTAGGCAAGACACGCTTGTCTTTGTACTCCTCACCTGGTTGCCGCTACACACGCTTGACACCATCTGAACCAAATAAGTTTATCTTGGTCTCATCAGACCACAGGACATGGTTCCAGTAATCAGTGTCCTTAGTCTGCTTGTCTTCAGCAATCTGTTTGCGGGCTTTCTTGTGCATCATCTTTAGAAGAGGCTTCCTTCTGGGAAGACAGCCATGCAGACCAATTTGATGCAGTGTGCAGTGTATGGTCTGAGCACTGACAGGCTGACCCCCCACCCCTTCAACCTCTGCAGCAATGCTGGCAGCACTTATACGTCTATTTCCCAAAGACAACCTCTGGATATGACGGTAAGCACATGCACTCATCTCCCTTGGTCGACAATGGCGAGGCCTGTTTTGAGTGGAATCTGTCATGTTAAACCGCTGTATGGTCTTGGCCACTGTGCTGCAGCTCAATTTCAGGGTAATCTTCTTACAGCCTAGGCCATCTTTATGTAGAGCAACAATTCTTTTTTTTTCAGATCCTCAGAGAGTTCTTTGCCATGAGATGCCATGTTGAACTTCCAGTGACTAGTATGAGAGAGTGAAAGTGATAACTCCAAATTTAACACACCTGCTTCCCATTAACACCTGAGAAATTGTAACACTAACGAGTCACATGACACCAGGGAGGGAAAATGGCTAATTGGGCCCAATTTGGACATTTTCGCTTAGGGGTGTACTCATTTTTGTTCCCAGAGGTTTAGACATTAATGGCTGTGTGTGAAGTTATTTTGAGGGGACAGCAAACTTACACTGTTATACAAGCTGAACACTCACTACTTTACATTGTAGAAAAGTGTCATTTCTTCAGTGTTGTCACATGAAAAGCTATAATAAAATATTTACAAAAATGTGAGGGGTGTACTCACTTTTGTAAGATACTGTATATCAGTTGGAAGCAGTCTTACTATAAAGCAAACCTGTACTCTGCTCAAAGTAGGCAAGGTAACAAGTTTGTTGTGTAGGAGGCACCATAAGGGCATCTGTACCTAGCTTCTCAATGAATCTTTATTGCCCCCACACCACTCGTAAATCCCAGAGAAAGTTTGGGATTTCTCAGTAAAAGATTTTACCCAGCTCTGGCACCAAGCAAAGCATTGCGGAAGGCAGAAAGTCTGTCCTACCTCTAGGGCTAGGTAGGCTGATTGCCCAACTCTGGCACCAGGAACGGTATTGTGGAAGGCAGGAAGACCACCAAACCTTTAAGTCCTGGTGTTTCGTCAAGTCTCTAGGGCTAGGCAAGCAATTCCCCAACTCTGGCACCAAGTGCAGCATTGTGAAAGGCAGAAAATCCATTATACTTTGAAGTCCTGGTTGGGGACTGAAGTGGCAGGGCAGCACAGGGAAGTAAAGTATAGCCGGACTTTGGTGCCTCCTATGTAGTAAGAGCAAAATACTGGTTTGCTATAAATTTAACCTGGCGTGCAGAGGACAATAGGAATTAAAGCTTTTAATGTAAACACACATAGGGATTTTCCAATTTATTACAGGACATATATGAACCAAATTGTAAGTCTGGGATTTTTTTAATGTACACAGTTAAAACAGTGTGGTATTAAATGAAAGAATACAAAGTACAAATTTTTATTAAACACAATGATGTCGTGAGAAAGGTAAATGCTTGTCTGAACTATGAGTTTTCAGGAGGCATTTACAAGCTTGGGAGATGATGAGTCTCTGGTGACACAAAGATGAGAGTTCAAGAGAAAGGGGAAGCACAGGAGAAATCCTTGAGGCATCAGTTTGAATAATTGATCATGGAAAAAAAGGAGAGAAGGGGAAAGAGAGGGGCAGGCAGAAAAAAGTAATTTGAACTTAACTGACTTTGGTAGTCATTTGCATATCACAAAACCTTTATAAATGAGAGATTTAACAAGTTTTAATAGACTGCACATACAAAGGTTTATGAGCACACTCTGGTTTAATCTAATATTTTTGTATTTAACAGATGTTACTTCCGGTTAGGGAGTCCTCAAACAAGACCTTTAAGATGAGATAGTGAGTCCAAATTGATGAAAGAAACGGTGCATTTAGTTACATAGTTACATAGTAGTTGAGGTTGAATAAAGACAATAGTCCATCCAGTTCAACCTGTGTAGGTGTGTGTGGCCATAATCATCTCTCATACCCCTGAATATTCTGATACTTTGAGGTATTTGTAAATTGCTATCATGTCCCCCCTCAGGCGTCTCTTCTTCAGGGAGAATAAATTAAGCGATTGTAGACGCTCTTCATAATTAAGGTCCTCCAATCCCCTAATTAGTTTAGTTGCCCTTCTCTGGACTCTCTCCAGCTCCAACACATCCCTCCTGAGGACTGGCGACCAGAACTGAACAGTGTACTCCAGATGCCATCGGACCAGAGTTTTATAAAGTGGTAGGATTATAGTTTTATCTCTGGAATACATCCCCTTCTTTATGCATGCTAATATTCTGCCAGCTTTGGCAGCTGCTGCTTGACATTGCATGCTATTGCCTAATCTATCCTCTACTAAGACTCCCCCAAAGGTTCCCCCCTAAAGTGTATTGTGCTTATATGTTTTTAGTCCCCAAGTGCAAAACTTTACACTTTTCCACATTAAACCTCATTTGCCATGTCGTTGCCCACTCTGTTATTTTGTTCAGGTCATTCTGTAAGATATCTGCATCATGCTGTGTAATTATTGCCCTGCCCAATTTTGTGTCATCTGCAAAAACTGATATAGAACTAATGATCCCGTCCTCAATACTGTTTATGAATTAATTGAACAAGGTTGGTTCCAGGACTGAGCTTTGGGGGACCCCACTTACCACCCCAGACCAGTCTGAATATGCGCTATTTGTTACCACCCTTTAGACATGCTCTTTTAGCCAGTTCCGTATCCAAGAGCAAACGTTGTGTTCGATGCATGCAGACCTTATTTTATAAATTAAGCGCTTGTGTGGAACTGTATCAAATGCCTTAGCGAAATCCAGGTACACCACATCCACTGGTCTCCCCCTATCTAGCTTACAGCTCACCTCCTCATAGAATGTTAACAGATTGGTTTGACAAGAACGCCCATTCTTAAACTTGGAATTGTCTACCAATTGTGGAATTGTCTACCACAAGAGGTGGTTTCTGCGGGTAGTATGGTGACTTTCAAAAGACTCTTAGACTTACATCTCAAGGATCAGGAGATTAAGGGCTATGTTAGATGATTACAGTCACACACACCTTCACAGGTTGAACTGGATGGACTATTGTCTTTATTCAACCTCACCTACTATGTAACTATGTATGTAAACCCGTGCTGATTACTGCTGATTATGTTGTTGTCTTTAGCAAACTCTACGATATAGTCCCTTATCATCCCCTCCAGAAGTTTACATACTTTTGATGTCAGGCTGACTGGCCTATAATTTCCTGGGACATGCCTCTGCCCTTTTTTTGAATATCGGTATCACGTTAGCTTTCCTCCAATCCTCTGTCATAATACTGTCAGCAAAGATCAGGAATTGTGGTCTAGATATCGTTTTACTAACTTCTTTCAGTACTCTCGGATGAACGCCATCCGGGCCTGGTGATTTATTTGTGTTCATTTTATCCAGTCTTTCCCTGATTTCACCCTCTGTTAGCCATAGCGGCAAGCCCTGTGAATTACTGCTAACCATATAGTCATGGTCAGTGTACCCCTCCTTTTCCTGTGTAAAGACTGAGGAGAAAAAAGTGATCAGCATGGTTGCCTTTTCAGTGTCCTCTGTAACCATCCTCCCATCATCATTAATTATGTGTGCAATATGCTCTGCCCTAGTTTTTTTGCTGTTGATATATTTAAAGAATTTATTTGGGTTCTTTTTACTATCCTCCGCTATTTGTCTCTCAAAGTTGATTTTAGCCATTTTGATTTCGTATTTAATTTTCTTATTTGCCTCCTTGTATTGCTGGAAAGCCGATACTTTGCCCTCTGATTTATATTTCTTAAAGGCCATTTTTTTCCCCCCTAATAGGTTTTTTAACATTACAGTTTAGCCAGCCAGGTTTGGCTTTGTCTCTTCTAAATTTATTTCCCATAGAAATGCACTGCGAGATGCATTTGTTTAATATGTTCCTAAAGCATTCCCATTTTTCCTCCGTGGTCAGTTTTCCTAGGGTTTGGTCCCAGTTTACCCTTTCCATCATTGAGCACAATTTGGGAAAGTTTGCCCTTCTGAAGTTTAGGGTTCTTATGTTCCCCTCTTGCCTTGTTATATTGTTATTTATGCTAAATGTGATCATCCTGTGATCGCTAGAGCCCAGGTTGTCCTGGACTCCTACCTCCGAGATTAGATTTGGGTCATTAGTGATTAATAGATCCAGCACTGCATTTTCTCTAGTAGGAGAATCAACAAACTGAGACATGTAGTTGTCCTGTAAGGTTTCCATGAAGAGACGGGCCTTCTGTGAGTGTGTAGTTCCCTCTTCCCAGTCATTGTTGGGATAATTGAAGTCCCCTAATATGATGACTGATCCCAGCTTTGCCACTTTACCCAACAGTGATATAAATTCCAGTTCAACCTCCTCCCTTTGGTTGGGTGGCCTATAACAAACCCTCACAATTACTTTCCCCTTTACTTCTTCCCTATTGAGTTCTACCCACACAGATTCTAACTCCGTACCCATCCCCTCCACAATAACCCTCCTTCATGCTCTTCACCTCAACCGACAGGTCAGTGATGGATGCACCATAGGTGTGCACCGCCGTCAAGACGTCCTGGAGGGTAGGCTCAGGATGTGCAGCAACCCCCGGCATGTCATCCTCCCCCTGGAGCCCCAAGGGAGTACTCACTGCGGCCTCATGAGATGATGTGGCTGTGTCCTCCCGCCAGGGAGGCGAAGTCGGCGATGCAGGTGAGTGGCATAGCTGCTTGTCCGGTGAAGAAGCAGGAGACTTAGTCAGAGGCTTGTGGGTAGCTGGATCATGGGCATATTGTCCTAGTTTGCAGAGCGCCTTAGGTAGCTTGTCCCTTCCCACCCGCTGAGGCAGCGGGACGCCGCCATGTTGGTCCTGCTTGACCGCATGCGACCCATCCTCCTTCTTCTTGGTCATGGCGGCTAGAGCAGTCCGGTGTACAGGGAGCGATGCCGGGACAAGGCAGACTCGCTTGCGAAGCTCTCGGGCAATTTCTGCAGAGATGTGGGTCAATATTCAGGAGTTTTTACCGTCAGGTTATCGGAGCTGATGCAACACACGTCTGCCTACATGAGCAGTTCAGCCACGCCCCGCCCTTACATTATTCTTGACATAGAAGAATTTCTACTGCAGTGGGGAAATACAGTTTTACAGGAGCTCAGTTTGTGTGAACTGGGCAAAAGCACTTTGAACCATATGTTGGTGTATGGATTCCTAAATACAGATGGTGCACAGAGTCGGCTCCGGCTCCTGGGACATATGTGGCTCTTCCCTTCACAGAAGCGTATCAGGCTCGCATATGCAAACAATAGTATCTGTCACTTTTATAACTCTCCCACAGGTAGGAAAAGTAAAGTGCTTATAGTGCATTACCCTTTATAACAATTTTTTTAGACAAGAAATACACTTACATGGCATCAGATAAAAATGCGCAAAAAATGGTTCCTGCTGAAAGACGCGGCCACCTGCAGTGTAGACAACGTGGTGTGACGGCGTGAATAACAACTATCAGACTGGATGTCACACCACTTCCTCAAACTCTATCTATCCATAACCGAGCTCATATTATTTCCTCCCTCACATGCCCCTTCTCCCGACTTTTCTGTCAAGATCAATGGCACAATTATCAGTCCACCCCCGCATGCCAGGGTGCTAGGGACAACCCTGGACTCTGAACTGTCCTTTCAGTCCTACATCCAATCCCTGTCCAAATCATGTTGTCTCAACCACCGCAACATCTCCAGAATACGCCCCTTTTTAACCAATGACACCACAACCAGTGACACAACCAATCTCTCCCGCAGACTACTGCAATCATTGGATTACCTTTACAAAGGCTATCCCCTTTTCAGTCCATCATGAATGCTGCTGCCAGAATCAGTGTCTAGTACCCCTCTCTCCCTCACCCAACTAACATAATTCAATGGTCTCAAAATATAAACCAAACCGCTTTCTTTAGTCCTTCCAAGACCTCCTGCTCTGTAGCTCCCTTGTCACCTCCTCCCATGCTTGCCTCCAGGACTTATCCTGACCTTCTCCCATCCTTTGGAACTCCCTACCCCAATCTGTCCGATTATCTACTAATCTATCCATCTTTAGCTGATCCCTGAAAACCCTTCTGTTTATAGAAGCCTATCCTGCTTCTAACGCATACACTGTATTTTTATTTTCTCCATCAGCACATCCCCCACAGTTGTTACCCTTTGTATTACTTGATTGTAAGCTCTAACAAGCAGGGCCTGATTCCTCTTGTACCAAATTTTATTTTAACTATAATGTCTGCCTATATTTTGTTAAGCGCTGAGCAAACTGTTGGCGCTATATAAATCCTGTATAATAATAATAATATCAAAGTGTAATTTTAAAAGGGCACTGGTGACTTAAGTGGTCAAGTAATGACAAAGTAATGCCAAAACCACAAGCCCACACCAACAGCAAAAAAGAAAAAAAATCACCGGTCGACAGGGAGTGTGCGGGTGTAAGAGCTGAAATAGTTAAGGGTTAAAAATTCGGTTAAAATGTGAACAACAATAAGTATGTAAAATAGAAAAAATGCCAGTTTGCTTTAACTAAATATAGCACCCTCCTAGGTAAGTGCTAGGTAACCTATAGGGGAGACCTTGTCTGCTTATCAGCAGGGTCCAATTTTTCAGTCAGGCTGTCATGTGTTCTCAGGTGTGACTGTTGATTTGGGGAGTCTCCCCACTGTATCCAATGAGGGCTCTCATTGGACAGTGGAGGAAACCTAACCAATAGCACACCAGGGCTTGTATCCATCCCAGAGGGCAGATTCTGCTGCAATGCATCCTGGGAGGGGATATAAGTCTTAAGGGGAGTACATGACAGGGTGTCTTTGGCGGGAAGCAGAGTCCCAGGAGGGAGTTGACGACTGTCTCTCCTCTTGTCAGCGTGGAACGGATGTCCTGTGCGGCTGGCCTAGTGGACAGAAGGTTGAGCTGAGCTGCAGAGAGGGATCCAGTGTGCTGAGGACCAAGCAGAGTCCTGGGGGTCGGAGTTTCCAGGAAAGCAGTGTCATGAGTACTGTAAACTGCCCCAGGGTCTGCCTAGGATAGGCGACCACTCTGGAAGGTCAGAGGGATCCAGGAGCCAGCTAGCCTGTGCAGCAGTTATAGAAAGGGGGTGCCAGTGTCTAGACCCTGAAGAGAAAGAGGGTGCCAGTGTGTGGGCCCTGAAGAGTTAAGAGTTTCAGCAGTGCTTACAAATAGCTACCGCAGCCAGGAAGGCTGAAGGAAGTAGTACAAAGGACTTTTGAGCCACAAGGAAGGCTCAGAAGTCAGTTCAAGTTCACAGACAGCAAGTCAGTGTTAACGAGTGCCAACCGGCATTGACCGGCATTCAGCCGGCGTCAAGTCAGCGTCAAAGGGCGTTTTTCTCAGTTGTCCCCTTGCATTGTGTATAGTCGAGCCAGAGGAGTATCCCACTCATTCCCTTCTTCCATCCAAGTTCCTAAAATAAATACTAAAACCAAAGATGCTGGACTGTTTCTTGTCTCAGTGCTCCCACTTGGAGAACATGCTTAAATGTGCTGTTACTAGAGGTAACCCTGGCAGACCCACATCCAGCACAAAGGCTGGAAATCCTGCTACATAAAAAAAAAAAAGAAACAGCTATTTTAGCCTCTCAGTTTTTTAACTCTCCTAGCGGTATTCCCGAGTGTGGCTCGGGGTTAAATTTCAGTGCCAAAAGCGGTAGCCACACTCGGGGTACCGATAGGAAGATCGCTGGATCCTGGTAGAGGGGTTACTTATATATATATATATATATATATATGTGTATATACAGTGCTTTGCGAAAGTATTTGGCCCCCTTGAACTTTTCGACCTTTTGCCACATTTCAGGCTTCAAACATAAAGATATAAAACTGTAATTTTTTGTGAAGAATCAACAACAAGTGGGACACAATCATGAAGTGGAACAAAATTTATTGGATATTTCAAACTTTTTTAACAAATAAAAAACTGAAAAATTGGGCGTGCAAAATTATTCAGCCCCCTTAAGTTAATACTTTGTAGCGCCATCTTTTTGCTGCAATTACAGCTGTAAGTCGCTTGGGGTATGTCTATATCAGTTTTGCACATCAAGAGACTGAAATTTTTGCCCATTCCTCCTTGCAAAACAGCTCGAGCTCAGTGAGGTTGGATGGAGAGTGTTTGTGAACAGCAGTTTTCAGTTCTTTCCACAGATTCTCAATTGGATTCAGGTCTGGAGTTTGACTTGGCCATTCTAACACCTGGATATGTTTATTTGTGAACAATTCCATTGTAGATTTTGCTTTATGTTTTGGATCATTGTCTTTTTGGAAGACAAATCTCCGTCCCAGTCTCAGGTCTTTTGCAGACTCCATCAGGTTTTCTTCCAGAATGGTCCTGTATTTGGCTCCATCCATCTTCCCATCAATTTTAACCATCTTCCCTGTTCCTGCTGAAGAAAAGCAGGCCCAAACCATGATGCTGCCACCACCATGTTTGACAGTGGGGATGGTGTGTTCAGGGTGATGACCTGTGTTGCTTTTACGCCAAACATAACGTTTTTCATTGTTGCCAAAAAGTTCGATTTTGGTTTCATCTGACCAGAGCACCTTCTTCCACATGTTTGGTGTGTCTCCCAGGTGGCTTGTGGCAAACTTTAAACGCCACTTTTTATGGATATCTTTAAGAAATGGCTTTCTTCTTGCCACTCTTCCATAAAGGCCAGATTTGTGCAGTATACGACTGATTGTTGTCCTATGGACAGAGTCTCCCACCTCAGTTGTAGATCTCTGCAGTTCATCCAGAGTGATCATGGGCCTCTTGGCTGCATCTCTGATCAGTCTTCTCCTTGTATGAGCTGAAAATTTATGGCCAGGTCTTCGTAGATTTGCAGTGGTCTGATACTCCTTCCATTTCAATATTATCGCTTGCACAGTGCTCCTTGGGATTTTTAAAGCTTGGGAAATCTTTTTGTATCCAAATCCGGCTTTAAACTTCTCCACAACAGTATCTTGGACCTGCCTGGTGTGTTCCTTGTTCTTCATGATGCTCTCTGCGCTTTAAACGGACCTCTGAGACTATCACAGTGCAGGTGCATTTATACAGAGACTTGATTACACACAGGTGGATTCTATTTATCATCATTAGTCATTTAGGTCAACATTGGATCATTCAGAGATCCTCACTGAACTTCTGGAGAGAGTTTGCTGCACTGAAAGTAAAGGGGCTGAATAATTTTGCACGCCCAATTTTTCAGTTTTTTATTTGTTAACAAAGTTTGAAATATCCAATAAATTTCGTTCCACTTCATGATTGTGTTCCATTTGTTGTTGATTCTTCACAAAAAATTACAGTTTTATATCTTTATGTTTGAAGCCTGAAATGTGGCAAAAGGTCGCAAAGTTCAAGGGGGCCGAATACTTTCGCAAGGCACTGTAAATGTCAAAATTCCTTTATTTTCATAACAAAAATCCTGACATACTCACCCACTTGCCCCATAAAACCTTAGAATGTGGGAACAAGGCTAAGCAACTCAACTATGCATGAACACGTAGGACAGAGGGGTGCAGAAAAAATGGCAGCAGGTGCTCTGGACTATAAACAGATATGTATACAGCGCTATATAAAATCAAATAAAGTGACAATGTGCATCATATAAATCAATAAACTCGCTTAAAGTGCAATATATATTCCTCTTAAGTGCAATAAATAATGTCCATAATGTGCATTCAAAGTAAAGTGCATAAGAGTCCACTAAAATATAAATATAACCGTGGATTAAAATTCAATAAAGTGCTTGATAGATGTTTCATATAAAAGTGCAAGTGACACCACCACAGTTTAGCCACCAGATGGCCTCTCACCTCACTGAAGCATTAAACAAGCATTGAATCCTCAATATGACCAGTATAAGGAATGGCACTTCCTGAATCGATCTCACTGAAGTATTAAACCGGCATTGAATCCTCAATATGACCACTTCCTGAATCGATCTCTCACCATCCCATGGACATGATATGTGAATAAAGATAATGAGGCATCTAAGTGTAAACTGCTATTATCCTTTAATTGATTCACATTCAAAGTAGAATTGCACTCACAGGAATCGGCACAATGGGCTTGTGCGGACCGTACACGCCAAAAACAGTAGCTGTCAGGAGCCGTGCTGGTGGGTCGTTGCTCGTCCGTCCAGGTCTCCTCCCCCTATACGCGTGGCGTCTTACGCTTTCGCTACACGACTTCCTCAGAGGTGCTCTGGACTGATAACTCAAAATTTGACATTTTTGGCTGTAGTAGGAGGCAGTTTGTTTGTCAAAGGGCTGGAGAGCGAGTGTCTGCAGACAAAAGTGAAGCATGGAAGTTCCTTGAAAGTTTAGGGCTGCATTTCTGCAAATAGAGTTGGAGATTTGGTAATGATCAATGGTGTCCTCAATGCTGAGAAATACAGGCAGGTTTTCAGTAGGGTTGGGCTCTGTGTTCTAAGTTTGACTGTGTTCGCTGACCCCCAAAGCCCCTTGTCCCCATGTTGATGGGGACCAGGGCCTCTTCCTGACAACCCTGGGCTGTGGTTGTGGGGGTCTGCGGGTGGGGGGCTTATCAGAATCTGGAAGCCCTCCTTAACAAGGGGGCCCCCAGATCCCACCCCCTACTCATTCACCAAAAAAGTAAAAAAATGTAAAAACCACAGGAAATTGTTTTTGACAAGTCCTTTATTAAAAATAAAAATAAAAATTGTGTCCCTCAATGTAAATCCATGATCACGACAACCGCCGGACCCAAAAAATAGAAAAAAAAAAAATGCTTCGCCTCTTAGAGGCTACTGCCATATGTCCGATCTTCGACTTTGACAGTTCTTTTATAGGAAAGGGGCGGGGCCACCCGGCTACATCACACGGTGGCACCGCCCATTCTGACATCACATGATGGCACCTAATGTCGGAAGGGGGCGGTGCCACCAAGTGACGGAGTCGGGTGGCACCGCTCCTTGCCTATAAAAGAACTTTCAAAGCTGAAGATCGGGCATATGGCAGATTGCTTCTTAAGAAGCTAAGCGTTTTTAATTTTTTTTTTGTTTTTCGGGTCGGCAGGCATCGTGATTGACGATGGATTTACATCGAGGGACACTATTTTTTTCTTTTTAATAAAGGACTTGTCAAAAACAGTTTCCTTTCACTTTTTTGGTGAATGGGTACTGGTACGATGTGGCCATTCACATAGTTAAAAGGGGCTTCCAGATTCCGATAAGCCCCCCACCTGCAGACCCCGACAACCACAGCCCAGGGTTTTCGGGAATAGGACCTTATCCCCATGTTGATGGGGACAAGGTGTGGGGCCCCCTTGCCCCAAAGTTCCCAACCCCCCCATGTTGAGGGCATGTGGCCTGGTATGGTTCAGGAGGGGGGAGTTTGATCGCCCCCCCCCTTTCATGACCTGCCAGGCTGCATGCTCGGATAAGGGTCTGGTATAAATTTTGAGGGGGACCCCAAGCCGTTTTCTTTTTTTCATTTTTTTTATCTGTATTGCCGGAGCCGGAAATACATTACAGCCGCGAGCAAGCTTAACCACTTGCTGACCGCCTGCCACAGTTTTACTCTACGTAGCTCTACGTCGTAGCTCTACGTCGTTCGCCTGCATGTTGAAAAAAAGGACATGAATTTTATTTCGGTACAGTGTCGCACGACTGCGCAATTTTCCATTAAAATAACGCAGTGCTGAATCACAAAAAAATGGCCTGGTCATTAGGGGCAAATCCTTCCATTTCAGAACTGGTTAAATTACATTTTTTTCCTTTAGAAATGTCAGTATTGCTGCAGCAGGCTCCATACATGGTACAGATGCGCCACTTTACAGGCAGACTAAGGGGACCCCACAGGCTCAATATTTAAAGGAATTTTTCATTTTTATTGCTTTACTTCAAGCATCATTAAATTCACTGCTACTAGTTTTTTTTTTTTAAAAGATTTTGCTTTGATACATGTCCCCCAGGGCAGTACCCAGGTCCCCATACACTTTTTATGGCAATAACTTACATATAAGCCTTTTTTATGTTCATGTCCCATAGACTTTAATAGAGTTTGCATGGTCGCCAGAACTTTTTCCCTGTTCGAAATGTTCTGGTGCAAACCGAACAGGGGGGTGTTCAGCCCATCCCTAGTGATCACAATAAATAACTTACCTAAACCAATTAACTAAACTAATTATATACAGATGGCAGGCTAAAGCTAAGAGTAGTAGTCAGTTTCAGAGCCAGGGTCATACACAGAAGATCAGGCAGAAGTTGGCAGAAACAAGCCCCCACAGGGAGAGGGAATACCAGAGCAGGAACAAGCAGGCTGGTGAAGGATCAGGAACCAGAACAGGAAACAAGGTATCAGGTCATAAGGTACACGAATCAAGGGCACACAGCAGAACACCAAGCCAAGATGGAGTAGCAGAGGAGGGACTTAAATATGCTCCAAACAGGCAGCTTCAGGTGATTACTAATTCTGAAGAACTGCTGACTGCTGAGAAACACATGCTGGTGGACACTGGAACTACAACCTACATGTCTGGGAGCCACAATGCTACCAGCAGGTGAACCCATTCCTGACACAGATACTTATCTACAATTCCATATCACTAGGGAGGTGTGTGAGATCAATTCTGCAGCAGGACAACAAATCCAAGCATACAGCCAATGTCATTAAGAACTATCTTCAGTGAAGGGAAGAGCAAGGAGTCCTGTAAATTATGATTTGGCCCCCATAGAGCCCTGATCTCAACAACAGTGAGTCTGTCTGGGATTACATGAAGAGACAGAAGGATTTGAGGCAGCCTACATTCTCAGAAGATCAGTGGTTAGTTCCCCAAGATGTTTGAAACCAACTACCTGCTGAGTTCCTTCAAAAACTATGTGCAAGTGTCCCTAGAAAAAATTATGCTGTTTTGAAGGCAAAGCATGGCCACACTAATGATATTAATATGTAGAGAAAGATCAGATGAGGAAGATAAAGGATAAAAGCACTTTAGGTAAGCCGTGGTACTGAAATATGCAACGCATTTTTATATGCAATGCACTCCAACCTACCTCATGGCAGCATTGTGGTGTGAGCAAGGTGCGTGAAAACAATTGTTCTCTATGTGCTCTAGTGGTGAGGCTGAAAGCATAAGTGCAGATTAACGCAGGTCACTTCACATCATGGTGTGAATGAGCCCAATTATCTAATAGGCACTGAAGTTATAATTTATTTCCTGGTACTAATTATGGAAGCAGAATCTTAGCAGCCTGCAAACTTTCTAATGTTAGCACATAGAAGGTGATTCTGACCCAGTCTTTCTCAACCAGGGATCCATGGAGGCGTATGGTTCCTCCAGAGGTTACTAAGGGTAGCAGTTATCAGTTTCTGCTTGTAAGGTACAGTAAGTAACCAATGACACCAAAGATTTTATAGTTTTCTGAAAGTGGGTGATTCTTCCCACTACTACAAATGTAAGTGGTTCCAGCTGACCATCACACTAATATACCATGAACTGTAGATATAGAAATTATTAGCAGGGGTTCCCTGGAGCTGGAAAGTTATTTTAAGGTGTTCTTGTTCAGAAGGTTTGGGAAGGCTGTTCTAACCTGTTCAAAACCAACTGAAAAACAACTTTAGAGTCTTTTTTGTGATCTTTGAGCATAATTGCCATTGATTACTACACACTACATGCAATTAGAGAGGTAAAGGTTGGCTGCTTTTTTGCTGCTCTTTTACAGCTTGTAAATACTTAAATGTCCATAGTGTGGGAATGGGTGCTCTTTAAATACCCAGCATTCTTGCTGTACTGTTTCATAATATCAGAGCACCTCACCATTATCAAGTTTTAGCTATTGGCTTCCTTCTGGCTGATAGATCAGTTCTGCTTTTCTGGCTGCTCTGCACAGCAAAACATTTTTATTAGGTAATACCTTCTGTTACTTTATTCAATTACCTATGCATGGCTGAAAATAGTTACAGATATTATATTAAATCATAACAACTTCCCTCTACTAGTAACACTTCTGGATAACAGTAATGGTGTATTTGTTTGTTTTGTATAATCTTTTTGATGATTTTTGTTTTTCATATAACTGATGGTTACGTGTATATGCCTAGTTTCATATTTGATACTTTCAACATTTTTCTAAGTATGCATCAGTAATCTTTTAGTTATATTCTTTTTATTTTTGGATGCTTTCAGTTTTGGGAACTCTGATTTTGCAACCTTGATGAAGAGAATGCAATATGCACAGAATGTTAAAAAAACATACATGTCATATATTAACCACTTGCCTACCGGGCACTTTCACCCCCTTCCTATCCAGGCCAATTTTCAGATTTGAGTGCTCTCACGCTTTGAATGACAATTGCGCGGTCATGCTACACTGTACCCATATGAAATTTTTATAATTTTTTTAACACAAATAGAGCTTTCTTTTGGTGGTATTTAATCATCTCTGGGTTTTTTATTTCTTACAAAAAAAAGAAAAAAGACAGAAAATTTTGAAAAAAAAGTTTTTCTTATTTTCTGCGAGTAAATTTTGAAAATAAATACATTTTTCTCCTTCACTGATGTGCGCTGTTGAGGCGGCACTTATGGGCACTGATAGGCTGCACTGATGGGCACTGATGAGGTGGCACTTATGGGCACTGATGAGGTGGCACTGATGAGGAGGTACTAATATGCCGCACTGATGAGCACTGATAGGCGGCACTGATAGGCGGCACTGATGAGCACTGATAGGCAGCACTGATGAGCACTGAGAAGTGGCACTGCTGGGCACTGAGAGGTGGCACTGCTGGGCACTTGCAGGTGGCACTGATGGGCGGCACTGATGGGCACTGAGAGGTGGCACTGCTGGACACTGATGGGTGGCACTGATGGACACTGATGGGTGGCACTAATGGGTGGCACTGATGAGCACTGATGGGCAGCACCATCAGTGCCCACACTCAGTGCCCATAGTGCTGCCAGTCAGTGCTCATCAGTGCCTAGATGAGCAGGCACTGATGGGCACTGACTGGCAGCACTATGGGCACTGATTGTGGGCACTGATGGGGGGCACTGATGGCGGGCACTGTGGGCACTGATGGTGGGCACTTAGTGTATTTTATTTACCTTGTGTAATCAGGGCACTGTTGATCAGTGCCCTGATTACATTACTCTGTGTCCCTGAATGGCTGATCGGCTCTGCTCCTTCCTCACATGCAGTCTCTGTGTGAGGAAGGAGAGCTGGCGATGAGAGATGATCTCATATGTTTACATATGAGATCATCTCTCATTGCATGGGCCGATCACGTGGTAAATGACCGCTGTGATTGGCCATTTACCACGATCTGTGATTGGCTGTGTCCAAGGGACACGGCCGACACAGATTTTCCCCGATGCGCGCTCGCGGGAGCGCGCGGGGAGCCTGTCTCTGGGAGGCCGTATAAAGACGGCCTCCTGGAAATTAGAGTCCGCGCTGTAGCCGTACTTCGGCTATAGAGCGGACCGGAAGAAGTTAAAAATCTATTCTAGAGAATAGATGGGTTGGCTTCTCTGGCAATAAAAGGTATATGATACCTATATGAAGTTGGACACAATTTGAGCTTGTAATCTGTCATACATTCTACAGGTTTACAGACTAAGGCTCCATTCACACCATTGCATTCCGGATCACAGGTGGAATCGCCGGGATTCTGCCCGTGATTCTGAATCGCTGCAAAATGTGGGACGCACTTGTGATCCTCGTTACTCTCAATGGCACCCATATCGTGACATGATTTTGCCGCAGTTGTTGTCTGACAAATCGCAGTAAAATCCCACAAACAAAATCGCAGAACGCCTGTTGCCCAAAAGAAGTTCCAGAACGCCATGGTGTGAATGGAGCCGAAATGACCTTCTACAGTCCTTACAGAATATAGGCAGCTGGGAATGTTTGCAATGCATTGCCTATAAACTTATGTTCAATAGTCTACCTTTTCTCTGACAAGCGCTACAGAGTTTGCAGCTTTATTTAGAGGTGAAAATATTTTTATTGTTTCACATTTTGCAGAAAGGAAAGGACACAACAAAATAATATCCAAAAGTAAGCATCAATGGCTATTGCCCAATGCATGACATATACAAGTCAAAAACTTGCACCTTTATTTTAATGATGTTTATTATAACCAAGTACCTACAGGCTAACATCCATGTTGCAGGTAAAAAAAAATGGAATTTATATATCTTTAAAAAAATAGGGAATAAAAAAAGGTTTTACATATAAACAGCAACACAATATGAAATTACAAATAAACAAAAAATAGGGAAGAATTAGAGAACATAGTTAAATATGGTTAAAAGAAAATACAATATAATACTATGTTATAATGTTATAACTTATTTATGAGCAAAGCTTTAAACCTCTGTTTGCAGGCTTAATTCATATAGAAATTGTTGTACATGCTTCCGAAATACCAAGTGGGGAAGGACTGCAATACTGACAGCCATAACCCTCTGATTTCACTGGCAGAGTTGGCTGGGTGGAAGGTAGGTGGACCTCTGAGGGACACTAAGATCTTAAGTATAATTTATTTATTTTTTAAGCACACCTCTTCTAAATGTCATAAACTGCTTAAAATGATTGTAAAGGGGAGAAAAATTTGTTTTTTAAATAACAAACATGTCATAGTTACCTGTTCGGTGCAATGGTTTGCACAGAGCAGGCCGATGCTCCTCTTCTCAGGTCCCCCGCTGGCGCTCCTCCCTCCACTATGTGTCCCCATAGCAAGCTGATTGCTATGGGGGCACTCGTGCAGACTCAATTCCAGGCTGCACTCTGCGTGTCTATTGACAATGGCTCCCACTGCTGCCTCTGAGCCAGTGAAAAGAGAGAAAGAGAGCAGCAATGCTGTTCTCTGGCACAGTGCTGAATCGGGATCGGGGGTCAGGTACAGTGGGGCCTGCACTCAGAAGATTTATTACATTAATGCATATGCATTAGCCAGAATGCAAACCTTCTACCTTTAGAACCACTTTAAGTGTGCACAAAATAAAAAATAAAAAAGCAATTGCGGCTTCCCCTTATCCATTGCCTTTTTTATAACACCAACAAATATAGTGAGGTGCATCACCCATTTAAATAATATGCATACCAACAACAACAGAAGAATGCCAGGGTAGAACACACACTTAAATTGCCAACTTTATTAATATAAATATTAATATACAGTACTCTTCATTCCTATATTTCCCCACCATCCCCCTAGACATATGAAATGAAAACTGACAATTGTCTAAACTCTACCTGGAGACTATATTTTTATTATACAGGATTTATATAGCACCAACAGTTTACACAGCACTTTACAATAAAAAGGGGGACAGTACTATATCAATTACACAGACATAATAAAAAACACGTTCCGTAAATTGTATAAAAAAATATATATATGTATAAAAAATGAAAGATAAAAATACATAATCAAATATTTCTAAACAGATGCAGTTAACTCTTTCTGTTTGGGAATATTCAATTATGCATTCTAAGGCTCCTTTCACACACTCCGTCCGTTGGACGGAGTCCGTTTTTCTCAGCGGGGGATCGAGCCGCCGATCCCCCGCTGAGCAGCAGGAGGACAGCTGTGTCTCCGCGCTGTGTGCGGAGACACAGCTGACAGTTCCCCATGCATCTCTATGGGGGAAATCGGATGTCAACGGACCGTCAGTCCGTTCTCACCCGATCCCATCCGATCCGCTGGACGGATGGAAAATAGGGTTTCCATCCGTCCAGATTTGACAGATCGGATCGGGTCGGATGTCAGCGGACATGTCTCCGCTGCCATCCGATGCCCTATAGGAATGCATGGGGGGACCGTTCAGATCCGCCAAAAAAACGGACAGGCGGATCTGAACGGTCCGCCTGTGTGAAAGGGGCCTTAGTGTTCATATTTTTTTAAGAGTACGATATATTTATATTAATGAAAGTATTTGGGAATGGAGCTACTTTTATGGGTACCTTTTTTAGTAAAACATTATTTTTAAAGTGAATTAATAGGGAACGTGTCAGTACTTCTTCCAATGCACAAAGCGGTTTCTCCTGCCAGGATACAGTATATTGAATGTGATATGGGAAGTACGTATAAGCACATCTGTTCAGGAGTGGGAGAGAAATTACATATTGGAATTTCAATGTCGCCAGTAGTGACGAGCTGAACATACTTTGGTTTGAGGCAGGTTCAGTGAACATTACTAAAGTTCAGATACCAAAACCCACTGAAGTTAAGGGGAGCCAAAAAATACAAAAAACAGCAATGACTATTTTCAGGGGTAATAGAAAAGTGATTGCCTATCAAATGGCATAGGGGGCTGGACACTGCCCTGGGGGACAAGTAATAAAACAAAAACTTTTTTTTTTTTCTGTTTGGCTGAGAGCAGCGATTTCTAATAATGCTTAAGGTACAACATTAAAAGATGCAATATTCCCTCAAATACCATGCTTAGGATATGCCCTGCCTGTGAAGTGCCGAAACGATACATTGTATACAATCTACTACACAGCAAAGCTGGCATTTAATTTCCTCTTAATTCTGTTTGTAAATGAAGCAGACAGGGATTCCATAGACCTTTATCCTAGATGAGGATCTCATATAGATGTTAATGGGGGAACCCCCCTGTGACGTGAGTCACTTTGGTTGGGGGGCTTGTGGAACCCAGATTGCTTTAGGGAGGTTGGGAGACTCCCCATGTCTAGCTTCCCCAGCCCCTCTTATGTGTAAGTCACCCTGTGTCTGTTAGGGGCACAGGGTGACCAAGAACCCCAGTTGGGTCTGCACTAGTCAGACTCGCTGTACAACCACACTAGACTCAGCATTTGGTGTTAATCTGGTTATCCTGGGTTCTATATGTGTGGTTTGTGTTGAAAGAGTGAGGGGCTTTTTCACTTGGGACGATAATATTTCTGAACACTGTCCCTCAGGAAACCAGGCACCAGGCACTGCTCATCACCTGGTCCAAATCATTTGGTGTAGGGGGTTTATGGTGTTGGGTTGTTTTTCAGGGGTTGGGCTTGGCCCCTTAGTTCCAGTGAAGACAAGTCCTAAGCCGTCAGCATACCAAGGCATTTTGGACAATTTCATGCTCCCAATTTTGTGGGAACAGTTTGGGGTTGGCCCTTCCTGTTCCAACATGCCTGCGTACCAGTGCACAAAGCAAGGTCCATAAAGACAAGGATGAGCAAGTTTGGGGTGGAGGAACTTGACTGGCCTGCACAGAATCCTGACCTCAAGCTGATAGAACAACTTTGGGATAAATTAGAGCGGAGACTGCAACCAGGCCTTCTCTCCAACATTAGTGCCTGACCTTACAAATGCGCTTCTGTAATAGACACACTCCTAAATCTTGTGGACAGCCTTCCCAGAAGAGTTGAAGCTGTTATAGCTGCAAAGGGTGGGCCAACTCAATATTGAACACTACAGACTAAGACTAGGATGCCATTAAATGTGGGAGTAAAGGCAGGTGTCCCAATACTTTTGGTAACATAGTGTGTATCTATATATAGTATATGTGTATATATATATATATATATATATATATATATATATATATACACACAGTATATATTTATATATTGTGAAACTATGAAAAATTATTATGTGCTTTTACAAAATGATCTCTTTCAAGTGCAATGTTAGAAATTATTTACATTCCTGAACCTAAGGGCGTAACATTTGCACCATTTCCACACTGATACATTGTTTTCTTTTAAATTACTGGCCGGTGCAGCGTTCCCCTCGTTGTTATTTGTACACTCCTAAAAGATGGGCTGAGTATACTATTAGATAAAAAAATAATACGTTTTTAATATCTTTATTTTAGTGAATTCACTTTAATAAATGTATCTAAATTTTTGCAGTATTTACTGCAAATTCAATGTTTTTTTTTAAATGGAATTATTCTTTATCACATGCCACAGCTCACCCTTATGCCCAAATGTCCTTTATTTTATGGTGTGGTAAATGTGTGGGAAGAAAATTCCATCTGAGTTTTTTTAATCAGTAGATGTATTGTATAGATGTGCTTTGTAGTTTCCTAAAAAGAAAACTCAATTTTCACGAAAAATATGATATAAGTTGGCAGCTCAGAAGGCTTTCAATTACAAAGTCTAAACAACAGCTTACCTGACGTCACTGAAAGAGATTTCTAGCCAGAGGCTAAAGACATCAGTATGTGGAAGAAGACCAGCCGCATGCGTATACTCTTCCTCCTCTACTAAAACCTCTGTGTTTACAAACATGCACTGTTTGGGGCTGATGTGGGATCTAAACATGCAGGTTTTGGAGGCTGATCTGAAGTTGCATGCATTGGGGCCGATCAGTGGTCTAAAGGTACACGAATTGGAGCTGATATGAGGTCTGAAAGTGCAGGAATTGGGACTGATCTGTGGTCTGAAGTTTTAAGAATTGGGGCTGATCTATGGTCTAAAACAGGGGTCTCCAAACTAGGACCCTCCAGTTGTTCAGGAACCACAATTCCCATCATGCCTAGTCATGTCTGTGAATGTCAAAGTTTTACAATGCCTCATGGGATGTGTAGTTCTGCAACAGCTGGAGGGCAGTATTTTGCAGATCCCTGGTCTAAAAGTTAAGAAATTGGGGCTAATCTGAGGTCTAAAAATGTTGAAATTGGGGCTGATCGATGGTCTAAAAGTTAAGGAATTGAGGCTAATCTGAGGTCTAAAGATGTTGAAATTGGGGCTGATCTATGGTCTATGGTCAGGAATTGGGGCTAAACTGAGGTCTAAAGATGTAGAAATTGGGGCTGATCTAAAGTCTGAATGTGCAGCAATTGGAGTTGATCTAAGGTCTGAAGATGCAGGAATTGGGGGTGATCTGTAGTCTGAAGGTGCATAAACTGGGTTTAATACGCTGTATAAGGGTCCAGAAATTGGGGCTGATCAGAGATCTAAAGATGCAGGAATTGGGGCCAATCTGAGGTCTGCAGGCACATGGATTGGAAATAATCTGAAGTCTGCGGGAATTGAGGTTGATCTAAGGCACATGTGTCAAACACAAGGACCATGGGCCAAATCTAGCTCTCGAGCCTATTTCATGTGGCCCTCACACCTCTCCTACAGCTGTGGCACCCCCCCTTGTCCCCACCCCCACCTTGTCTCAGCAGTCAGAAACAGAGAGGAGGACCGAACTCCTCTGCTAGATCCTGCATTTCTCCGTGCAGCCATGGAGAGGCTTGTCTCTACCCCGTCTCAGCAATCGGCAGTAGAGAGGACAGAACTCCTCCTACCGATCCTGTGTCCCTGTGTAGCTGCAGCACCGCCTCATCTCAGCCTCCCCTGGTCTCCACATTCCCCAGACCCTGCACTTATTGGTTTCCAGCTCCTTCCCAGCAGCAGCACAAGGTAAGGGGGGGGGGGGTGCACTGTGATGTAAGGGAGAGAGGTGGACTCTTGATGGTCGGGGGGGGGGGACTTCTTTTCTCTTGACATCTGATGTAAGGCGAGGGTGGGGTGCTCTGGACTTCTAGTTTTACAGATACAGCCGGCCCTTTGAGGGCAACCATAATGCTGATGTGGCCCTCAATCCTATTGAGTTTTACACCCCTGATCTAAGTTATAAAGATGCAGGAATTAGGGGTGATTTGAGGTTTAAAGGTACCTGGCAGCCGCGATTGCCACTGGCCACCTACGATTGCTCCCGGTGAGGACAGAACGGCGGTCTGCTGTTGTAAACACGGCGGATGGCTGTTCTGTCAGCTATGAATACAGGGATCCTGTATTCCTCTTATTTAGGAACACAAGTCGCTGTGTTCATCCAGCAAGCCCATCCCCCACACATTTAAAAAGCACCCCCTAGGGACACATCTAACCCTTTGATCTCCCCTGGTGTTAACCCCTTCCCTGCCAGTGTCATTATTACAGTAACAATGCATATTTTTAGCACTGATTACTGCAGTAATGTCACTGGTCCCCCCGAAAGTGTCAAAAATGTCAGTTAGGTGTCTGATCTGTCCGCCACAATGTCGCAGCCCCCTAAAAATCGCTGATCGCCGCCATTACTAGTAAAAAAAAAAAAATAATAATAAAAATGACATAAATCTTTCCCCTAGTTTGTAGACGCGATAACCTTTGCGCAAGCCAAACAAAATACACTTATTGGGATTTTTTTTTACCAAAAATATGTAGCAGAAAACAAATTGGCCTAAAATGATGAAAACATTTTATTTTATTTTTTTTTTTTTTATTGGGAATGTTATTTAGCAGAAAATAAAAAATATTGTTTGTCGCTCTTTTTTTGTTTATAGCGCAAAGAACGAAAACCGCAGATGTAATCAAATACCGCCAAAAAAAATGCTATTTGTGGGAAAGAAAGGACATCAATTTTATTTGGGTACAGCGTCGCACGACTATAGGTACTGTAAATATCTCCTAAACATCCACCGTTTAGAAGATCTTTACTGTGCATGCAGCCAATGACATCACTGGCGCATGTGCTCTGAAGGAACAGCCGCCTGAAAGACAAAGGCACGATGAGCTAGTATGTGATGCGCATTAGCTCATTATGCCTTTGTCTTTCAGTTTTTTTCTTTTTTTTTTGGAGGATTACAATCTTTTTAATGCATATGAATTAACCACTTCTGGACCGTAAGGTTTTACCCCCTAAATGACCAGGCCATTTTCTGCCATCCGGCACTGTGTTACTTTAATGGAAAATTGCGTGGTAAAATTGATGTCCTTTTTTACCACCAATAGAGCTTTCTTTTGGTGGTATTTGATCAACTGTGCGATTTTTATTTTTTTGCGCTATAAACGAAAAAAGAGCGACAATTCTGAAAAAAAAAAACAATATTTTTCACTTTCTGCTATATAACATTTCCAATTAAAAAAAAAAAAAATGTAAAAATCAAATTTTTTCATCATTTTAGGCCAATTTGTGTTCTGCTACATATTTGTGGCAAAAAAAATCCCAATAAGCGTATTTGGATTGGTTTGTGCAAAGATATCGCGTCTTCAAACTAGGGGAAAGATTTATGTCATCTTTATTTATTTATTTTTTACTAGTAATGGTGGCGATGTGATTTTTAGCGGGACTGCAACATTGCGGCGGACAGATCGGACCCCTAACTGACATTTTTGACACTTTGGGGGGGGGGGACCAGTGACATTACTACAGTAATCAGTGCTATTAATATGCACTGGTACTGTAATAATGACACTGGCAGGGAAGGGGTTAACCCAGGAGTGATCAAAGGGTTAAGTGTGAGCCTAGGGGGGTGTTTACTAACTGTGAGGGGGTTGGCTTGTGGAATCATCACAGGGACTTGTGTCCCTAATTAGGAGGAACACAGGAGCTCTGTGATAATCACTGAGAGAACAACGGTCTGCTGTGTTTACAACAGCCAGGGCTGCTGTTAAAAATCACGGGGACCCATACAGCCTACCTAGCAGCCCCCCTGCCCCCTCCCCCCAATATATCAAGACAATATTTTCACTAAAAGTACACTAAAATCATAATTAGTGGACACAAACATAACAGAGAACCTGTGTTAATTAGCCCTCTTTAATTGTTTTTTAAATTTTGTAAAAGAAAAATGAAATATTTTTTAAAAATGTTAAAAAAAATTTACAATAATTTTATTTTACAATTTTTTAAAATTATTTATTATAATGTTTAATTATTATTTATTTTTACAATCTCTTATTTTTTTTCACAGGACAAGGAAGCCTGCAGTGCTGCAGGAATTGGGGGGGGGGGGGCACAAGAAAAGGGGGGCACATGCGGAGGGGGGAAATCAGAAGCAGGCAGAACAGGGAGGGGGATCAGTGTCGGAGAAGCAGATACAGGAACGATGCCCTGTTTCTGTGTTTATCACCGCAGCAGCTGAAAACTGGCAGGAGGGGGAGAAACTGGCTTTTAGCTGCTGCAGAGAGCCGCGCAGGGGCTGGGCTTCCTTCTGTAATTGCCCCTCTGCCTGACTGCACTGATTCCCTGTGCTGTTGGGGCCCCCTTTGTGTGCCCGGGCCCCCTACAGTAGGACTGGTGGTCCCCCCCCTATCAGTGGCCCTGACAACAGCAGGCTTCCCCGCTGCCTAATGGGGGCTCGCCCCCAGGAACCGATGTACCCATACTTCGGTTCGCATAGCCGAGCCAGCCTGCCGCAGCATATCTGCCAGTTGGCAAGTGGTTAAGGTGGAAAAACCTTGAGACTTTAAAACTCCTTTAACCGCTTGCGGCAGTCAGCCCCGGCCAGGCAGAGTGACGTAGGTCTACGTCGCTAGCCTGTCACCGGGTTTTGAGCCAATAGCGGGCGAGCGTGCGCCCGCCTCGGCTCGTTCACAGAGGAGTCCGGGCGTGTGACCGGCGGACCCGATGTCCGCCGGTCACACTACGATCGTCGGTAGAGCGGGAGAAAGGTGGGCGGCTTATGTAAACAAGCCGCCTGTCATTCTCCCCTGTGTAAAAATGGAGATCAGACGGTTCTACTATGTAGAACCGTTGATCTCTGTTTTTACACTAGTAGCCATGTCCCATCACAGTAAGAAACACGCCCCTAGAACACACTTAATCCCTCCCTCTCCAATACAGTTAACTCCTTCCCTGCCAGTGTCATTTTTACAGTAACAGTGCATATGTATAGCACTGATTACTGTAGTAATGTCACTGGTAACCCCAAAACTGTCAAAAATGTCAGTCAAGGGTCCGATCTGTCCGCCGCAATGTCGCAGTACCGCAAAAAAATCGCAGATCGCCGCCATTACTCGTTAAAAAAAAAACACCAAAAATGACAAAAATCTTTCCCTTTGTTAGTAAACGCGATAACTTTTGCGCAAACCAATCAAAATACGCTTTTTGCTACTTTTTTTTACCAAACATATGTAGCATAAAACAAATTGGCCGAAAATGTTAAAAAATTTTGATTTTTACATTTTTTTTGGGGGGAATTTTATATAAAAAAAAGTGAAAACTATTGTTATTTTTGCAAAATTTACGCTCTTTTTTTGTTTATAGCGCATGATCAAAAAATCGCACAGGTGATCAAATACCACCAAAAGAAAGCTCTGTTTGTGGGAAAAAAAGGACGTAAATTTCGTTTGGGTACGGCGTCGCATGACCGCGCAATTGTCAGTTAAAGTCGCACAGCGCCGAATCTCAAAAAGTGGCCCAGACGTAAGACAGCAAAATCCTCCGATGGTAAAGTGGTTAAAAGAGGGACAGTCTCTGTAAATAAGGGACATTTGGGAGCTGTGCTTCTAATCACTTTTCCTTCCATGTATTTGAATTCCAGTCAGCGAGGTGAGGGACCAGTGCTGTGAGTTTACCTCAGAATTTAGGTACACAGGTTAATGGGCGGGAAGGGCCGCACTGGTACCAGCCTATCTGTCCCTCAGCAATTGCTGAGATTCAAGCAGCATTGATCCGTGTTTCACCGACAAAAGCCGAGCCTGAAGTCAGCACACTGAGCACAGCATGGATAAGGAGATCAGGTTGCTCACGTGACTTTGTGGAATCTCTCCCTCAGCTCCGTGTGTGTCCATTTACACAGTGAGGAGAGGGGGGGGGAATGTGAGCAATGTACACACTGAGAGAAGTGTATATATGTGTGTACATGCTTCGTCCTCCACACAGCGCACATTCCTTCCTTCCATCCATGTACGTCTGACTGGAGTGTTATGTAGGGAAGGGAAGGCTTAGTCGGCACTTTTTATTAGGAGTGAGCTGAGGGTGTCCCAGGACGTGTATTAGCACTTGTTCTTCATTGAGGTGAGTGTACACACGGCCTGCCTGCAAGGCGTCCCTCCCTCCCTCTCTCTGAGGAAGACATGTGTAGCCCGCGGGCACGGGCTCTGAGGTGGCACACGCCTCCTTGTTTTTAGAGGAGGGACAAGCGTTGTCCCAGTCCCCGGAGGACAGGAGTTTCCTCAGTCAGTCCCTGGAGAGAGAAGGAGGGGAGAAGAGTGTCCTGGCAGTGCGGGGAAAGTTGGGAGAAGCCAGGAGGAGGAGAAGAGTGTGACTGGGCACAGCTGCCACACAGGACCGGCGGCTTCTTGTCTTCCGCCACCTGAGCACAGCGCATACACCTATACTGGGATGACTGGTTACACTGGGAGCCCGCACTGAGCCACCACCATCATCGGCATGGACCTGGGGGACGTGTGACTGCACCACCACCGACCGACCATCGCCTGACCTCTGGATCTAGTGTGCTCCTGCCTGGAGGAAGACTTCCCTCCACCATGGACTTCAGGAACATGCACACCTTCATCGTCTACTGCTTGGCATTGGCAGCTTTCCTCCACACAGCAGAAGGTCAGTACTCTGATCACCTCCTATACATGACATATGGATCCTCTCCATACACTATACAATCTGATTGGACCTCACTATACAATCTGATTGGACCTCTCCATACACTATACAATCTGATTGGACCTCTCTATGCACTATACAGTCGTGTGATTGGACCTCTCCATACACTATACAATCTGATTGGACCTCTCCATACACTATACAATCTGATTGGACCTCTCCATACACTATACAATCTGATTGGACAATCTCTGCACTGTGCAGCCGTCCTCACATTCGGTGTGATGTTAGACATCGCTATCACACATCTTTGAGGGCCCATTCACAGGAGGCTGCGTTGGGCGGCTATTCACCGCAAGACAAAGTGCCTCGTCTCCTACTGCGGCAAAAAAAGTATGGCTTGCGGTAGTCCTTTTTTAAGTATGGCGCAATCCACCGCCAGTACCGCAGCCAGTAAAACTTTAAGCCCCTGTTCACATTGGGCCGTCGCATGCCAAATTGGAGCCTATTGCCAGCAAATGCACCGTTCGAGTCAGTGCGATGCCGACTTTTTGGCGCCGCACCGATTCCAAAAATAAGTAGTTCTTGTCCTACTTTTGGCGACTTCGGGGGGCGATTTTAAAAGACATCTGTGCATTCGCCCCCAAACTCGCACTTAAATATGGGTTTGAAATTGTGCGAGTTTGGGGGCGATTTTAATAGACATCTGTGCACTTGCATTGAAATGGGGGTTTGAAATTGTGTGAGTTTGGGGGTGATTTTATTAGAAATCTGTGCACTCGCCCCCAAACTCACACTGAAATACGGGTTTGAAGCAGTGCGAATTTGGGGGCGATTTCAATAGACATCTGTGCACTCACCCCCAAATTCGCTCTGAAATGTGGGTTTGAAATCACGCAAGTTTGGGGGCGATTTTAATAGACATCTGTGCACTCGCCCCTAAACTCGCTCTGAAATGCGGGTTTGAAGTCGTGCGAGTTTGGGGGCGATTTTAATAGACATCTGTGCACTCGCACTGAAATGCGGGTTTGAAGTCGTGCGAGTTTGGGGGTGATTTTATTAGAAATCTGTGCACTCGCCCCCAAACTCACACTGAAATACGGGTTTGAAGTCGTGCGAGTTTGGGGGCGATTTTAATAGACATCTTTGCACTCGCCCCCAAACTCGCACTGAAATGCGGGTTTGAAATCATGCGAGTTCAGCATAATTTCAAACCCGCCCTGTGAACGGGGGCTAAAGCAGAGCTCCAGCCCCCCCCCCCCCCAAAAAAAATGAAAAGTCAGCAGCTACAAATACTGTAGTTGCTGACTTTTAATATTAGGACACTTACCTGTTCAAGGATCCCGCAATGGCAGCATCCCAGCTGATTTTGCGATCGGCTCTTGGGTGATGCCGCTGCCATTTGTTGTAATCAGCCTTTTGGGTGGAGATCCACTTAAAGGACCAGATCACACCTGATTGCAGAACTTATTCCTATGTGATTCCTTTGAATTTGATTCATCTGAATGGGCTGAAATCTCATTGGAGCGCACCAAAAGTAGTGCATGTATTACTTTTCAAAAACGTGCTGCACCAGGTCACATGGTAGTTTAGGACAATGCAATCCAGTGCAGATCAATGCACTGCTTTTGCAATCTGCGTATGGGGTAACAGGAATACGCTGACACCTGCATTCCCAGTGCGTTTTGAATGCGGTGCTGGAAATAGGCAGATACAGGCTTCTGGTGTGAACCGGTGTTCCGTGAGAATTACCTACCCGTGAGAATTACCTACCCCTCGTCACTTCCGGTGCTCGGCACTGTATGTAATGCGGCGGTTACATTAAAACAGCTGGGCTGCAATACGAATCATCTCCGCTCCTGTCCCGGTCACTTCCCTGATCTCGGATAGTAAATATAAAAGCGGCAGCGGCTGTATGAAAACATAAATCACGGAGCCGAAAGCCGCTTTTATATTTACTTGCCGAGAGCAGGGAAGTGACCGGGACAGGAGCGGAGATGATTCGTATTGCCGCACAGCTGTTTTATGTAAGCGCCGCGTCGGTAGGTTTTTCTCACGGTACACCGTGATCGTTTCATACTAGTGCGCATGCGCACTAGTATGCTCCTCTGTTCTTCCATCACGTATCCGGGGCTCTGAGCATGCGCACTGCTGCGCAGCTCAGCTCTTTCTGGCCGGAAGTGACGAGGGGTAGGTAATTTTCACGGGGTAGGTAATTCTCACGGAACACCGGCCCTAATGAAATGTCACCATGTGACAGCTCAATAAAGTAAAAAAAGAAAGTAAATTGCTGTCATCCTTCTGCACAGCATCTCGTAAACCGTTCATAATGCGCTCCCATGCGTTTGGTTTTTCTTTTTTTATTTCTTTTCATTTGCAGAATCAGAGTACTCATAATACCCCTCACGTTTATGTACATTTACATATGTTCCTGTGCAAACAAATGCATGCTATTACATAAAACTATGTAATATGAGGCCACACTTTTTTTTTTTTTTTTTTGTTTAAACGATTCTATTTATCCAATGAAAAAAAAAAACAAAACAATAATACAAAACAGTATAAATATGAGGCCACATAAGTGGAACTTCACCCAAAATGGGAAGTTCCACTTCTCTGCACGTTTTGGAGGGGAGCAGGTATCTGGTTTTGACAGGTACGCGCTCCCACTTCTGGTCAGAAAACTGAACTGAAAAAAGTTTTTTTGGGGGAGACTAGCTCCACTTTAACCACTCTGTTCAAATAGTATGAAATCAGAGAGCTGCACTACATAATTGTTGGTAGAGCTAAAGAAGATTGTACAATCAGATTGGAAAGTGTATGGTTTTTATGCCTTTAATCTCATCTCTTTTTCAGTATCCATTCACATTGTATTATTTAGATTTGTATTTTGGAGCAGCATTCAGGGGCTTAAAAAAAAACTGCATTAGGAGAGGAGGTTACTGCCATAAATAAAGCACATAAATGTGTGTAAACGGATGGGTATGTGCATAAATTCCTTCTAGCGACTAGAATAAAAGAATATTCTAGCCAATACAATAAGCTTGATTTACTTAAACTGAAGAGTGCAAAATCTGGTGCATGGGTTTATGCACATATGCTTCTAAACGCCATTTGCCTCTAACTGTGTGCCAAAAATGAGCATTTTTGATGTTGGATTTTTCTGCCAGCTCCTGGCATTCACGCACATTATATAGCTCCTGGCGGAAATATCCAGCATATATAGGCGTATTTAGATATGCCCATGTGCATAAAGCCTAATAAATAGTTTTGGTAAATCTGAAGTTGATTGTACAAAGATTGTACTGTCAGGTTGTAACGTGTATGGTGACTTCAATGTTGGCCATACACGCTTTGATAAACAATCAATTTCTTTTCCAATGAATCCCTTTTTTATAGGAATAATCAATCTAGAAGTTAGCAACCCAATTGATCAATATGACACACATGGAGAAAACGATTTTGAGTGATAGTTGGAAGATACAATTGTAAGTTATCGATCGCATCTCTGTTTCCACCACGCAAACTCATGATCTGATCGATCGCAATACAATAGAATTAATTATCCAAGCATCTCAATGATCAACCATTTTCCTCCCTGGCCAATCAACTAAGTTTGCTTGAATCCACTCTAAATAGACCAGAGGGGAAGTTATGGGTATTTGATTGTTTTGAATGAGTCACCCATCGATCGGATAATAAAATGAAAGTATTAGGTAGCACATAAGTTTTATCACAGGTGTGCACTTTCTCTGTACTAGTTACTGTTAGGCAGCATGCTCATGGCCAGTCACTGAACACGATGGTTTGATGTGTATGTGAATTAGTACATCTGAGCCATTTGAAGCACATTTCCCAAAGCATCTCAGAGCTCATCATCAGGATTCCCATTTTATTCAATGGAGCCCATCTCTTACAGTTACCAAAAGTATTTGAGTTTTTCTGGGACAGAGTCATCTGTTTTTGGTCATTATAGACGTCCTGGAAAACACCTGGTAATGCGTGTTTTTTACATGATTTCTTTCTCCTAGTAACTAGCAATCACCAGCCTAGTAACTGAAATCACCTATAACTGCCCAAAAATTGCATGCTAAAAAATTCCAAAAATATCTGAAGAAGCTCGAATATGGACCTAGTTTAAGCTTGTTGTTACCAGCCCCATTGGGGAGTGTTGCCCAGTGCACTCCCAACCAGGGCAGGGACAAGGGGTGGGCAGGAAGGGATGTCACCCCAGATGTAGCAATAGGGGGCACCCTCCTTACCACACACATGCACCCTCCGTGCCAATCATGAGTAGCCAGAGCAACAGGCATAGAATAGCCACAGGACAGTACATCCATTCTATGGTACTTACAGCAGGAGGAGAGGGGGGCGCAGTTCTCAGTCCTTTCCCTGGGCACTGGACAAACCTGTCCAATTACTACTCCCAACATATAGACAAGGCAGTTTGCCTTATCTCCTGTTTATTCAGTTCACACCAACATGCTGCGTGTTTGCTAAGGAAAAGTAGGGCAGGTTGCATTATTACACAGCGAAGAACATTGCGGCATGCTACAATGCATCCCAATGGCTGCAGTGCATAGTGTGAAATGAAATGCCAATTTGGGACATTTCAGTGAAGTTACAGAAGGAAACAGTGGAACAACGCATCACACTTCCCTTACACAAGGCACACCAACAAGCACACATTATAAAGTAGCAAGGGGAGGGTGAAAACCGTGCCAGCCTCTTGTGTAGTAAAAGAATCAAAGGGCTTTCTTAAAACCAACATAATAAATACTCACAAATAAAATGTGAAAGAGAGCATATAGCCCACTCAACAAACAACACAGTGACAAGGAAAGGATGGATGAGCAGCCTCAGTGTCTGGATCAGTGTGTGGCCAGCTGATAGGTGAAGAGCTGGGCTGGATGCCAGAAGTCTCTGCTCTGGCTCGGCTCTCTCAATCCCAAGGACAGTTGTCAGTGGATGATGGTCTCCTGTAAAAGGGGGGTTGCAGGACATGTTTCGAGGACTCCTCCTCTTCTTCATAAACACATTATACAGAGCATACATTAACATGTGCCCCACCAGAGTAAATAGGCTCTAAGTTTGTTTTTTCAATATGTCTGACATACCTTACTGTTCTAGTTTTCTTAGGAGAATAGTTATATGTGAATTTGTTGCAGAGTTTCTTTCCTGGAGATCCTGTCATTAACAGCACTTCATGTTGCATGGTGACAACATTACGCCTCTGCCTTGCAGTTAGCAGCAGCCTTGTCAGCCAGCCGTGTGAGCTCCCTTAGTAGGCTCCCTAGGTGAAGTACCTGAGCAGTCAATTGATGGAGGGCACACAGGAAGCTGCGTTCCCACTATGTTGCAGTGAAAACGCGGGCAGAATTGGGCATTTCTGCCTGTGGTTTTAGAAACGATGCAAGACCTGCTTGTGGTGCAATTTTGTTGAGCTTGTCGAGCGACTAAACGCACAAAGATCACGGCAAACTGCGCATCATAAAGCATGCCTGGGTTGGTGCCAACATTTGACGGGTTTGGCGTGCATAGGGCAGACCATTAAAGTGAATTGGCTTTCCTATGTGCGACGTGCGGAAACACGCAAAAAATGTAACGCATTCTCCCGCTACACAAAGTATGAATGGGGCCTAAGCATTGTCAGCCTGCCACAAGAGATTAAAAACATTAAACTCTGTGATTTTTGCTGATGGAGAAACTACTTCTATACACACTGTGTGCGAACAGCAGTGGCACAGCCAGATATGTAAACCATACAAATCAATGGTCAGGGCCACTACGGTTACATGTGACTGTGGGCACCAACTAGGGTGGATTTGATTTAAATCACAGTTTAAATCACTAGTAAAAAGGCTTGATTTAAATTAACTAGATCTAAAAAAAATATTTAGCCACTTGCCGCCCGCCCACTGTCAAATGATGGCAGAGCGGTGCAGCTCTTGATCTGGGAGGACTTCATATGACTGCGCCCCAGAACGGCCGCTGTCTCCTCCTAGGTCACGGCGCGACCCCGATCTTGGTAAAGAGCCAATGACCCATGTGATCAGCTGTGTCCAATCACAGCCAGTCACATGTAAATGCGGAAGTGCCGTTTATCGGCGCTCCTCGCCTCACACTGTCAGAGTGTGTGGTGAGGAGAGCCGATCAGCAGCTCTTCCCCAAAGGGGAGTGCAGGACAAGTAATCAGGGCACTGATTATCAGTGCCCTGATTACAGTAAAGCAAAAGCAGTGCCCATCAGTGACACCAATCAGTGCCCATCAGTGACCCCAATCAGTGCCCATTAGTGATGCCAGTCAGTACCCATCAGTGCCTGCTCATCTGTGCTGCCTATCACCAGTGCCCATCAGTGCCGCATATCAGTGGCACCTATCTGTGTGCCCATCAGTGCGGCATATTAGTGCTTCCTCATCAGTGCCCATAAGTGCCACCTCATCAGCGCACATCAGTGAAGGAGAACAATTACTTATTTACAAAATGTACTGACAGAAACTAACACAATTTTTTTTTTTTCAAAATTTTCTTTCTTTTCTTTTCTTTTTTTGTAAAACAGAAAAAAACCCAGCGGTGATTAAATACCACCAAAAGAAAGCTCTATTTGTGTGGAAAAATGATAAAAATGTCATTTGGGTACAGCATTGCATGACCACACAATTGTCATTCAAAGTGTGACAGTGCTGAAGGCTGAAAATTGTCCTGGGCAGGAAGGGGGTAACCGTGCCCGGCATTGAAGTGGTTAAAGAGCAACTGTCATCTCTGTCCCGCAGCGGCTCCTCCTCTGACCCACTGTTGACTCACTGACAGTCCCATTCACTTTAATGGGACGGCTGGTGATGCGGCAATGACACAACAAGGTGAGGGATGACCCCTAACGGGTGCTTCAATGATGGATCTGAAATGACAGGTGCTCTTTAAATGTAGGGACTCATTCTTACTGGTGGTTAGTGTGAAATTGTGTGAATGCATCAATGCGGTGCATGTTATCTTAGATTGCAGAGCTTGGATTCATTGAATGAGTTTACCAAAAATGTAAATATTGAAGAATAAACAGCCCAATGCTATATAACTAAACTCCATTTCATGCTAAAAAAACGAAATTATTAATGTATCTTTAATAGAAATCTATAGATTTTTACTCCAAAAACATTTTATTAAAATAAATTTGATAAAAATCAAATCCCATGTAAATGAAAAAAATCCAATTTAAATAAAAAAAAAATACGATTTTTTCTTTTTTATTTTTTTAAAGAAAAGCATCGAGTTTTAGCCACCCTGGCTCCAACTGGCCCTAAAGGCAGACAGTTTACATTCAGGGACAGTGGTTTTGGCCACCCATAAACTGAGTGCTGCTGAATCCAGATGTGGAGTTAAGTCAGCTCGGAACGCTACAGCTCGTCTGAATGGGAGAAAAACTGTCCAAAGTGAGGCATGATGTCAGACCTGCTAAAAAATAGATTTGGGGTTTACATAAACTTTAATCGTTTATTATACCTCTGGATACCCTTTCCATTTCTTTTTTTAGCAGTGTATTGCAGATCTGCTGGTAAGGAATTAACAAAGTATTCCCAGAACCCATTAGATTCTAATGTTCATTGCAATACAGTGCCATGGCACAGAAAGGCTGATTTATCATGATGTGGCCATGTCAGTGTAGCGATGACCATCTCCGATTGAAAATGAAGTACAGCTCGCTGTTCCCCCCTCATCTTTCTTACTATTTCATCTGCAAGATACCTTCTATATCATTTAGTTAGTGAGATCTGTTCAGCTACAAGTGGAAGTTGTGTCCTTTATATAAAAGTAAGCCATTTCAAAAGTACTTGTCAACTATGGCTATACCAGCTCATTTCTGTAGGATTGTGTCTGTTACATTGTAAAGTATCAGTATCATCAGTTCACCGCACCCACACTAATGTCACACGTGTATGCTGAACATGATGGCAGCAACGTTCTAGCAATTGCAACAAGATTTTGATTGCAGCAATTACTGACTGGATCAAGTCATGGCTAGCACCAACTGCACTGAACTGTTTGTTTGTTTTTGTTTGTTTTTTTTCTACAAATAAACTGAAACATTCCTTATGTAGGGCAGCTAAAGTGGCACTAGTTGATGAAAAGTCTTTGCCCTTCTACATTTCACAGTTTCATTTCTTTTTCCCCAAGTGTCTCATTGTTGTGCTCAGGCAGCACATGTTATGAAATGTTCATATCGATAGTGAATTATACTTTACCACAATGATGTAATATTAATGGAGGAGAGAACAAGTGGAATAGCTTTCCATAGTGACCAATATCAAGTTGTAAATTTAGGGAATTAAATATTAGGAATCGTTTTATAAAACATTCTGTGTGAATGTATCAGCGTGTCTAATATGTTTATTTCCTATAAGCGTCAGCTCCATCTACTGGCCATAATGCAGTATTCTCCTGAAATACCTGAATCTGTAAACTAATGCATTATGGACACAAGATGGAGTTAAAGTGGTATTAGAGCCCATTCAGACTAGCGTGACACGACTTTGGGGGGCGACCTGTGAAGTCGCGTGCACCGCTGTGCACTGCAACTTGCAGAGACTTCACATAATGGAAGTCAATGCAAGTCGCTCCGAGGTCGCCCCGAAGTAGTACAGGACCCTTTTTCTAAGTTGGAGCGACTTGTGTCGCTCCTATTAGAACGGGTCCTGTGCTAATCAATGGACCACGACCGACCGCGACTTGTCAGGCTGACAAGTCGCGCTAATGTGAATGGGCTCTTAAAGATTCGGCATAAAAAATAAATAAATAAAATAACAAACGTTATATTTACCTGCTCTGTTCAGTGGCTTTGCACAGAGCAGCCCCGGTCCTCTTCTTCTCGGGACCTCTCACCAGTGTTTCTAGCTCGTCTCACCTTGATCGGTGCCTCTAATAGCAAGCCCCTTGCTATGGGGGCACTGCTGTGTGCTCACCCTGCTCTATGCGACCATAAGGCACATAAAACCCTGCCCTATGCTCTCTCCTCATTGGCTCACTGACTGTGATTGGGAGCCAGCTGGTGTCTCAGTCAATGAGGAGAGGGAGTCTCGTGACAACCAAGGCACTGGTGCACATCGCTGGATCAAGAGTGGCTCAGGTAAGTATTAGGGGGAAGCAGCACACAAAAGGTTTTCTACCTTCATGCGTGAAGGTAAAAAAAAACTTCAGCCTTTAGAACCGCTTTAATGATTATAGAAAATAAACATATAAAGCTCATTACAGAGGTTATTCAGAATGATTGTGCCAATGCTGACACATTCTTTTTTATAAATAGGCCCCTAGGTGTCATCTGATTACCTCTTTTAGGCTGTTCAGGGCAACTGCGGATGCAATACTTTTAACATATATTCATTTTAGTTTTTTTCTGTTTTGGAAGCCAGCTTCTGTATTGAGTAGAGGTATAACCAGGATACTGGTAGATACAGGTATATATGGTTTGTGCTTATGGCCACTGCACACATGATATGACTCCATGAATTTTGCTAGGCACTCTAGGTCTGTAAAATAAAATGTATTGAATTAATAAGCCCGTGCACCTGAAGCAATTTATTCCCATGGTTTGCCTTGTGGAATTCTATGTTTATACATGATGCGGAGGCTGAATTGTCAGACTGTGGAGAATGTGGGCGGATCCTTTCATACATAATCCTACTGTGCAGATTTCAGAATAATAAAAAAAAATGACTTGTCTTTTTCCTTGCATGTCACTGGGTAAAATAAGTAATTCTGTTGGTCTAACACTTATCTCAAGGAAAAGTAGTGTAGCATTGTGTTCATCAGTAGTACAGCCGTACCTCCCTTGCTATTGTCCATGGCAATTTTAACCACTTTTGGACCGGAAGGTTTTACCCCTTTAATGACCAGGCCATTTTTTGCGATACGGCACTGCGTTACTTTAACGGACAATTGCGCAGTTTGCGACACTGTACCCAAATAAAATTGATGTCCTTTTTTTCCCACAAATAGAGCTTTCTTTTGGTGGTATTTGATCACCTCTGCAATTTTTATTTTTTGCGCTATAAACAAAAAAATAGTGACAGTTCTGAAAAAATAAACAATCCTTTTTTTACTTTCTGCTATAAAACATTCCCAATAAAAAAATGTAAAAATCTAAGTTTTTCATCATTTTAGCCCAATTTGTATTCTGCTAAATTTTTTGGTAAAAAAAAATCCCAATAAGTGTATATTGATTGGTTTGCGCAAAAGTTATCCCCTTTACAAACTAGGGGAAAGATTTATGTCATTTTTATTTATTTTTTTACTAGTTATGGCGGCGATCAGCGATTTGTAGTGGGACTGCGACATTGCGGTGGACAGATCGGACCCCTGAGATTTTTGACACTTTTGGGGGGACCAGTGACATTACTACAGTAATCAGTGCTCAAAATATGCACTGTTACTGTAATAATGACACTGGCAGGGAGGGGGTTAACACCAGGGGCGATCAAAGGTTTAAATGTGTCCCTAGGGGGTGCTTTCTAACTGCGTGGGGGATGGGCTCACTGGATGAGACCTGTCTTCCTAAATAGGAGAAACACAGTCTGCCATCTTTTTTTTTTAAATCAACAAAGTCTTTATTGTAATACGTCATAAAGTTAAATACACAAAAGTATGCACACTTGCAACATGAAAATGTAAGAGGAACAATACAGCTGGGTTAATAAACAGGTATCAGACTAACACCATAAAAATCATCCATCACTGCGACAAGAAAAGCTGAGGGGCACAGCGAATACTGACATCTGACATGTATCTCATACTATAGGCAAGAGTAGGTGCAGCGCCGTCCCAACTATGAGGGGCAGCCGCGACACCCCTGACAGATGGACTGAGCAGACAAGCAGCATCTTCAAGGTGACACACACGTCTCCGGAGCCTGGACCCACCTATCCCATATCTTGTTATATTTGGACGTGCATCCTCTATGGGTATAGACCAGTTTCTTATAGGGCAGAGTTGCATTGACCTCCCGGAGCCAGTCCTGGAAAGAGGGGGGTGAGTCCCTCATCCAGCGGCGTGCTATACATTTTCTGGCGAGAAACAGTGTCTCATGTAAAAACAGGATGGTGTATTTATCTGTGCTAACATCAGGGGGTATCCCCAGTAAACAGAATTTCGGGGCCAGTGTCAAGGGGGAGCCCATGGTGTCATGTAGAAATTTAACCACCTGTCCCCATAAGCCCTGAACCACCGAGCAGGACCAGAGCAAATGGTAAAAGGTGCCACGTTCCAGCCTACACATGGGGCATTGACCAGAGGTCTCACTGCGATAGGTTGCCACCATCACCGGCATCAGGTAGGCCCTGTGAAGGACATATGGTTGAGTTAATCGGTCTGAAAGCTTCGGGGAGACTAGTTTACAATTATCCAGAGCATCCTCCCATTCCTCATCATCAATTGTCCCGACATCACCCTCCCATTTAGTTTTGACCGCGTACGCCAAGACCGTTGACGCCGGGGTAAGTAGGGCATTGTACATATGGGAAATAAGTTGTTTAGACTCAGACCCCATCAACACCTCCAAAACCGAAACCGGGGCCAAGTCATGAACAGGTCGGGGGAATTGAGCAGAGAAGGCATGTCTGAGCTGAAGGTAGCGAAAGAACAGGTGATTAGGGAGATCGTATTGCCCCTTTAGAGCGTCAAAGGATTTAAGGACACCATTGGCGACTATGTGTGCTAGGTATGTGATTCCATACTGGGCCCATACATGTGCATCAGGGATGGAAGCGATTTCGGGGAGGCTGACATTATGCCACAACGGCGTATGCGCATGTAGTGCCGGAAGACCCAATTTAGTGGCTACCACATCCCAGACCCGCCGGTACTGAAACAGCATGGATGTCCTGTCCCCGCAGGACTCCGCCCCCTGTATGCCCATTAGGATCAAAGACAGCGGATCTGCAGATGCACGGGCCCAGGCAGGAGCGAGGAGGGCCAGGAACCTCTCCCTATCGGAGCTATGAAGATAGAAAAAGTGGGACAGCTGCGAAGCCAAGTAGTATGAGTTAAAATCGGGGAGAGCCAAGCCTCCCAGGTCAGTGGGACTCTTAAGCTTTCGCCAGGCCAACTTGTGTCTACTGGAACCCCAGATAAACGGCTTAAGGATAGAGTCTATCTGAAGGAAAAATTTGAGAGGGAGGTAGATTGGGGATTGCCATAGAATGTACAAAAGTTTGGGGAGTAATACCATTTTTACAAGATTAATGCGGCCACGCACCCCCAACGGGAGACGCGCCCAAGTCTGCGTCTTGGCCTTTAACAATGCAAACAGTGGCTGTAAATTATCTGGTATGTAGTCTTTTGGAGAATTGGTCACCTGGATCCCTAAGTATTTAATGCGGTTCACTACCTGCAAAGGGAAATGTGGGTCAATGGGGAAGGAATATATATCGTCAACAGTCTGCCATCTTTACATCGGCAGACCGCCACTCTGCCTCCATGGGGAGCGTTTGACGGTACCCGGCTTCCGCCAGACCCACTGATTGGCTCCCCCTCTGGCCAATCGGAATGTGCGCGCGGCTCTGGTGGCGCGCTCGTTCCCACTAGCTGTCTCATGAAGAGACATCCAGGTACACCTTTTCCCGGGACTGAGCCGACCTGCTGCAGTTAAAGTACAGTGGCTGGTCGGCAAGTGGTTAAAGAAAGTGTTAAAGAAAGAGAGGAAGGAATAATATAATGCACTTGTCTAATGTATACAGGTTTATAAAATCTTTTTTATGTATTTTTTTTTTTTATTTGACCTTTAAAAATATTTATTGTATTCACTAAAGAGAAATGGCTCATTGCACGAACTCTTAAAGTGAAACTCTACTTTGCTCAATCAAAGGTAAAGTTAACAGGCTAGCAGGCTCTCTGCAACCCAGCTGCCCCAGTTTCCTACTAGAGCTGGCTCCAAGAAAAACCTGGTACTTTCAGGTATATGGGGACTTGGAAGATAAGAGGGCTTCACTTTAAGTTGCTGATTAATGCTAAGTTTGCACTGCTGCAATCTGATTTTCAGTGCAATTATATGTTGCAACTTGAATGTGGTTTGCATATTCTATGGGGCTGGAATCACACCAAAGTAGCACGCCATTCGCAAATAGATTTCTCATCACCCCCGTCCCTCTGACACAGACAGCTACAAAAACCTGACAGAGTTTCTAACCCTTCCCAGTATTTCCAAAGAAGAAACATTTTGACTGGGAAATGTAGAACTCTATTGTATAAATGCCATCATGTATGTATACTATCTGTAAATATGATAAATATACAGCTAGGTTTAGAATGACATTTTGTTGCTATGGTTTTCTGCCTTATGGAATACATTTTCTTGTTTTCAATACCTATGACCCGGTGCCTACTCGATGAACAGAATAATGAAATGTACGGTGTGCAATGTATTTGCAGCGTACACATGAGTTCTCTGGAAGGTACCACTAATTAGAAGTGGCAGCTTATGTCTGTTCACTTCTGTTGTATCGTTAGAGGAAAAATGATCATTATTTATCATGTTATCATTATCAGATGAAAAAATTCAGCCCACCAGACTGTTAGCAATACAAGTCTGCAGCAGGTTTACGATATAATGGCTGATACTTAATATAACACAGAACTGCGACAAGAGCTTCTACTCTGCACTCTTTACCCATTCATAGTCAGCTAAAGGCTTTGGGGGGCTGCATAGAATTCAGTAAGGTTAAAAAACCTTTTTTCCTTTACAATCACATTTAGTAGAAACTTTTGGCAAATAGTATAGTTTTTCATTAACCACTTTACAACCGGAGGATTTTGCTGTCTTCCGTCCAGGCCACTTTTTGCGATTCGGCGCTGTGCGACTTCAACTGACAATTGCGCGGTCGTGCGACGCCGTACCCAAACGAAATTTACGTCCTTTTTCTCCCACAAACAGAGCTTTCTTTTGGTGGTATTTGATCACCTGTGCGATTTTTACTTTTTGCGCTATAAACAAAAAAAGAGCGTTTATTTTGAAAAAATAACAATATTTTTCACATTTTTTTATATGAAATTCCCCCCAAAAAAGATGTAAAAACCAATTTTTTTAAAAGTTTTTGGCCAATTTGTTTTCTGCTACCTATGTTTGGTAAAAAAAATCGCAATAAGCGTATTTTGATTGGTTTGCGCAAAAGTTATTGCGTTTACTAACAAAGGGAAAGATTTCTGTCATTTTTGGTGTTTTTTTTTTAACGCGTAATGGCGGCGATCTGCGATTTTTTTTGCGGGACTGCGACATTGCGGCGGACAGACCGGACCCCTGACTGACATTTTTGACACTTTTGGGGGTACCAGTGACATTACTGCAGTAATCAGTGCTATATATATGCACTGTTACTGTAAAAATGACACTGGCAGGGAAGGGGTTAATTTTATTGGAGAGGGAGGGGTTAATGTATGCCTGGTGCTTACTGACGTGTAGGGGGGGAGGTGACTATGTGATTCATGGACAGATCGGATGTCCAGCTATGCTGAACAGTCCGATCTGTCACTCCCTGTCACTATGGAGATCCGCCCGCTGTGTTTACACACAGCGGGCGGATCTCCAGACTCGATCCCCGACGATCGGGTAAGAGCAGCGGCGATCGCCGCTGCTCCTCCCCTGGCCCGACTCCCGCTGTGAATGAAAACAGCGGGAGCGAGCCTCCGGCGGCGCGCAAGCGCCGCCCAGAAGGGGAGGAGTCCAGTCACGTTAATACTACGTGACTGGACGGGAACTAGCCACTCTGCCGCAGTACTATTACCGTGAGCGGTAGTAGAGTGGTTAATCTTGTCACATTGTATACCAGTCTTGCTAAGATACTTAATACAGAGGTACAATCTGTACGCATATACAGTGCCTTGCGAAAGTATTCGGCCCCCTTGAACTTTTCGACCTTTTGCCACATTTCAGGCTTCAAACATAAAGATATAAAACTGTAATTTTTTGTGAAGAATGAACAAGTGGGACACAATCATGAAGTGGAACAAAATTTATTGGATATTTCAAACTTTGTTAACAAATAATAAACTGAAAAATTGGGCGTGCAAAATTATTCAGCCCCTTTACTTTCAGTGCAGCAAACTCTCTCCAGAAGTTCAGTGAGGATCTCTGAATGATCCAATGTTGACCTAAATGACTAATGATGATAAATAGAATCCACCTGTGTGTAATCAAGTCTCTGTATAAATGCACTTGCACTGTGATAGTCTCAGAGGTCCGTTTAAAGCGCAGAGAGAATCATGAAGAACAAGGAACACAAGCATCAGAGATGCAGCCAAGAGGCCCATGATCACTCTGGATGAACTGCAGAGATCTACAGCTGAGGTGGGAGACTCTGTCCATAGGACAACAATCAGTCGTATACTGCACAAATCTGGCCTTTATGGACGAGTGGCAAGAAGAAAGCCATTTCTTAAAGATATCCATAAAAAGTGTAGTTTAAAGTTTGCCACAAGCCACCTGGGAGACACACCCAAACATGTGGAAGAAGGTGCTCTGGTCAGATGAAACCAAAATCAAACTTTTTGGCAACAATGCAAAATGTTATGTTTGGCGTAAAAGCAACACAGCTCATCACCCTGAACACACCATCCCCACTGTCAAACATGGTGGTGGCAGGATCATGGTTTGGGCCTGCTTTTCTCCAGCAGGGACAGGGAAGGTGGTTAAAATTGATGGGAAGATGGATGGAGCCAAATACAGGACCATTCTGGAAGAAAACCCGATGGAGTCTGCAAAAGACCTGAGACTGGGACGGAGATTTGTCTTCCAACAAGACAATGATCCAAAACATAAAGCAAAATCTACAATGGAATGGTTCACAAATAAACATATCCAGGTGTTAGAATGGCCAAGTCAAAGTCCAGACCTGAATCCAATCGAGAATCTGTGGAAAGAACTGAAAACTGCTGTTCACAAACGCTCTCCATCCAACCTCACTGAGCTCGAGCTGTTTTGCAAGAAGGAATGGGCAAAAATTTCAGTCTCTCAATGTGCAAAAGAGACATACCCCAAGCGACTTACAGCTGTAATTGCAGCAAAAGGTGGCGCTACAAAGTATTAACTTAAGGGGACTGAATAATTTTGCACGCCCAATTTTTCAGTTTTTTATTTGTTAAAAAAGTTTGAAATATCCAATAAATTTCGTTCCACTTCATGATTGTGTCCCACTTGTTGTTGATTCTTCACAAAAAATTACAGTTTTATATCTTTATGTTTAAAGCCTGAAATGTGGCAAAAGGTCACAAAGTTCAAGGGGGCCGAATACTTTCGCAAGGCACTGTACATGCTTAGCTTGGAGCTGCTAAAACCTGCATACAACCCTATTCTGTAATTCATTTGTACAGGTGGCTGTACACAACACCTGTAGCTCCCAGGTGCTGAAATGCAGCTATATTTTACATGTTATTTCCCAATACACAGGAGTCCTAACAGTTGCTTTGGGCAATGGTTCATGTTTCGCCTGTGTAAAGAGGGGAGGCACACTGCAGACACCACTATTGCTGGCTTTTCAAGAAGTGGCAAGAAAATCATATATGGTGACATAATGTAATGTTTGGGAAAGTCTAGTTTAGCATGCTTATATGAGTTTATATACTCATTACTGTAAGCTGCTGGTCACAGTACAAGCGTTTGTAGGGTTATGTAATAAATTGGTTTATTGCTATATCTGAGCAGACTTGTGCAGGTTTACAAGGGGCTCTTCCATAATGAAGGGTATACATTTTTGCCTAAAAGTCTAAAGGTTCCACGTTCTGTTCGCATTTCCCGCATCACACACATAACACACGGCAGCTGCAATCCGCAGTGGGTGTCAGTAATAAGTTAACCACACCCCAAATGCAGCTTGTAAGTGCACTGCTTTGGATGATATGGTGCAGAAATACCATGCGATCCGGTTGCAGTGAATTGCAGTGAATTTCCAAAAGTAGCCTAAATCGCACTGTACCGAACCACATGTGCATTGCATAGGGACGTGCAGCGCTTTCCTGTGTGATTCCTAGTGTGAACTGGCCCTGAAATATAAGAGCACATCGCTTCATGATTTCCATTGCCCTTTTTCGAAGTTACTTTTTCTTTTGTAATTTGTTTTCTATATTTGGCTGATATAATAAATGAGGTATAACGGAATTTTACTCTTGCTTGCACATTTGTTAGAATAACTAATTAGGAGCACCTTTTCTTATTGATCTACTGCAACTTGATAAATGGATCTCATCCAATGTGGCAGCTTTCCTAAATATTCTGCTGATCAACTTTTCCATGGAGTGAGCCCCCTTACTGCACAAGTATTCCATTCATAAATGGAAAGTGTTGCATTTCAACACATTAACTAGATTTGGATAACATACAGTGTTCTAATGTACACGCTGGGTTTCTGCATGGTGCCAATGCATTTAGCACTCTTGCTTTTAGTCCTGGGTTTATATCCTGCAGTTTTATCTGTATAAGTGCCACACTAGTGAGATGCCAGACATCGCATTTGATTCGCACCGCATTGCTGTGCAGATCACATGTGATGTCTGTGCGATGCAATTTTAGCTATACAAAATGTAAGGCTGAAATCGCATCTCATTCGCACCAAAATGGTGCAGGACCCTTTTTTTGGTTCACACTGAATTTAGATTGCATGGGTGTTCACACCTATGCGATCCGATTCCTGCACGATTTCACAGTTTGCACTGCCATCTGTGAACCAATCAGGGGTGTCATTACCTTTACAATGACACCCCCAGCAATTCGCAGATCTCAATGTGAACCATCATGCGATTCTGGTGCGATGCGGGAGCCGGCACTGATTCACAGGGTTTCCCGCATTGCACCATTGTGAACCGGGACTTAAAGCGGAGTTCCACCCAAAAGTGGAACTTCCGCTTTAAATAGTCCTAACCCCCTGACATGCCACATTTGGCATGTCATTTTTTTTTGGGGGGGAGCGGGTACCTAGTTTTGACAGGTACCCGCTCCCACTTCTGCTCGGAGCGCCGCGGCGCCCTGAGCGGAAGCTCTCCTCTCTCCCTCCCTCCCTGCAAACTTCTGGGACATGTCAGATGTCCCAGAAGATTGCCGGCCAATCACGACGCGTAGCGCAACTCGCGCATGCGCAGTGCGTACCCGGCTGTGAAGCCGCAAACTGTCACAGCCGGGTGCCCACATCAGTGATGCCGGCGCCGCAGAGCAGAGAGGGAGAAGACGGCGCATCGCTGGACCGTGGGACAGGTGAGTGTGTTTAGGCTGGAACTCTGCTTTAAGGTTATAGTTCTCCCTGTGTCTGTTTGGGTCTTCTCTTGTTTCTTTGCGCTGGCAGGGTTTTGGTTTACTTCCATATTACCTTTAGTTTGTATTATAAAAGTGTGGTAGGGATTATAGGATGTGAACAACTTCTGGGGTCTTGTGTAACAGATCTATGTACTGTGCATATTATGTCAGTGCTGAGTGACTTCTGGAAATAAATTAAATAGTCTTCAGTAAGTCTAAACTGCTTCTCTCTCTTAGGGCTGGTTCACACCACATGCACTCCAGTGTGGTTTTTTTTCTGCATCAAAATGTTTATCGGTTATATGGTTTTCAATGGCATAGTTCACAGCAGTGTGCTCGGTTCCAGTGCATTCCAGTTCCAGAATATAAAGTAGAGCATGCTGCATTTTTTCTGCACTGAGCTGTACTGGAACATGGTAGAATACACCTGAATGCACCAAAAACACATCAGAACGCACATGTCCGTATTGAAGGTGCGGGGAATAAATGCACCGGTACTCATTAAAAATTCACAGGAGAGCATAAATGCTTCACACACTTGCATGCAGAAATGCATCCGGAACACATCCAGGCTGCTTTTCTATGACTTGAACCGGCCATAAATGTGAACCTGCAAAGCAGGCAGCCATCCCTAGTTTTTGTCCTGCCAATTACAGCTCTGTAAACTTTAGCACATGGTAGAAACTTTGCACAGCTCAGGAGCCCTGTGAGACTGAAGTTTGGCATTAAAGCGGAACTTCACTCTCTCAATCAATATTGACTATTTTGAATCCTTATGCTGCTAACATTAGTAAATAGATAGAAAGGTGTATTATATTTACTTGTTGTACCTTTTATTTTACATTTCTTACGTTACTTCCTAGTTTCCAGTCCTAGGCAAATTATGTCCTATATCCCAGGAGTCGTCAGAAAGGGAGGAGGGGTTTTCTCAGCTAAGCAACACACCATTCCTGCCTGCATGCCTGAGCTAAGGGCAGATGGATATGCTACATGAATTATCTGCCCTTACTCAAGATGGCCACAGCCAGAAATGCTAGAGGGTGATTTCTCAGCAAAATAAAGCATGAAGACATGGATGTATGGGGGAGTTTGCTTTGAATATTAAAAATAATGTATAATGTATAGCATTTTTGATTTTGTGATGCTCAGATGCAGTGCAGTTCTCAGTGAGTGAACGGACTGACTCCTGACTATTTCTGTCCCCTGATAAATATGAAGTTGCTGTCCTGCCTATTTTCAATCAAGAAGAATCATGGGGTATTACTAAGAAGCAGATTGAAGGGGTTTATTTATGGTCACAGTGCAATAAAGTTTAATATGCATTGAATCCAGTAGTTCAAATTTTAAATAATAATGTATTTTCATCAGATGTAGTTCTGTGCTTTCTATATTGACAGCTGCTGAGGAGGATAAATTTAAGATGAAGTCTATTTGTGCTGCCTGGGTGTGTGTGCGCTGCCAGGCTGTAAGAAGGGTACCACCTGTTGTGTAGTGCTGGAGCCAGAGAGGAATGCAGGGAGCTGTGCTTCCTGGAGATACTAATACAACTATACACAATCCAAGACCACAATCTATGGCTGTGCTCTGTAAATTGCTCCACAAAGAGAAGGGATTAATGGAGCTGAATATTAGGTACTGCCAGGGCCTGCAGCTCCCTTAGCACGCCACCGCCGCTTTCTTTACTCAGCTTTCCATCCCCCAGAGAAACTAAAGGGGGAGGGGGGGAGTTAAGGTCAGGCCGGAGATTGTGCTGAAGTTTTTTTTTGTTTCCCACCTTATTAACCAGGGAGTTCTCTGTAGTTTGTTTTGCTTGTGAATTGAAGGTAGATTAAGGAAGAGATTACACCAGAATTCTAGGCTGATAACATTTCATTCTCCTGTTTCACTGTTCCGGTGACTAAAAGAAAAATTATACTGTTAAAAGACATACCGTACTTAAAAACTCTGCAATAAGGTAAAAAAATGAAAACTCTGGGTTAAATATTTGGATTATTTGACAAACCTGGAATATAATGTGGCTAATTTCCTTATTTAGGCCTCATGCACACTGGACTATTTTTAGCTGCTTCTAGGGGTGTCTGGCAGTTTTTTTCTTCCTCCCAATGCCCCTCCATGTTAGTTTATGTGTCCATACACACATAGGCTTTTAGCAGCGTTTTGTGGCAGGATCTTTTAGAGCAGGGGTCTCCAAACTTTGGCCCTCAATTCCCATCATGCCTAGCCATATCTGTGAATGTCAGGATTTTACAATGCCTCGTGGGACATATAGTTCCGCAACAACTGGAGGGTTTGAAGATCCCTGTTTTTAGAGGCAGTAAAAAAACCTCACTGCCAGTACGTCCTGGAGCAGCAGAGTTAGGGCAGATAAAACGCTTGACACTACTCAAAGCTGCTAAACGCTCCTAAATCCTAGTCATTAAGCATTAATTTATTTCAATGACCAGAATAAATGATTTATTCTGGCCAATGAAATTCATTAATGTCCATGAGCTTGATGCCTGTAAAAGCTCCTAAAAGCTTGTAAAAGCTTAAGGCCCCTTTCACACATACAGTCCGTTCAGTTCATCAGTTCAGTCACGTCAAATGTATCAGTTTTTCATCCGTTTTTCATCAGTTTTTCATCCGTTTTTCGTCAGTTTTTCATCCGTTTTTCGTCAGTTGTCATCAGTTTTTCATCCGTTTTTCGTCAGTTGTTATCCGTTTTTCATCCGTTTTTCATCAGTTGTTATCCGTTTTTCATCCGTTGCCGTTCGTTTTTCATTCGTTGTCATCAGTTGATATCAGTTTTTCATCCGTTGTCATCAGTTGTCATCCGTTTTTCGTCCGATCCATTTTTTTGACGGATGAAAAATAGGGCATTCATCCGTTCAAAAAAACGGACATTGACGGAAGTGGATGAAAATGGATGTTAACTGATGATCATCCGTTTTTACATAGAGATGCATTGATGTCCGTTTTTCATCCGTCAACGGATGGATGAAAAACGGACAAACGGACAGCATGTGTGAAAGGGGCCTAAAGCAATAGTAAACCCCCAAAAGCCTTACCTGTAGGTAAAATGAATATCTCCTAAACGCGCACCGTTTAGGAGATATTCACCCTAGATGCAGCCAGTTACGTCACCAACGCATGGGCTCTGAAGGTCCAGCATAACTTGCCGGACCTTCAGAGCTTTGTGCCGGAACGGAAGGCTCCCACACGCATGCGCAGGAATGACGTCAGCACGGCTCCGGCCAATCACATAGCCATAGTGCGCGAACCCAGAAGAAAGACTGGGGGAAGATGTCAGCCCTCTCAGCGGTGACAGTACAGTGCTGGAGAGCTTCATTCCAAGGTGAGTATTTCATAATGTGCTAGTATGCATTATGGCATTGCCTTGCAGAGTTTTTTTTTTTTTTTTTTGGTTTACAGCTTCAGTTTACAACTATATTAATGGCTCATGCACACTGCAGCTAGAAATAAAGCTGCTTTTACAGGCATTTGAGCTTTTATTTCTCTGCCTAAAAGCTTGAAGAAGCTTGTGCTTTTTCGTGCTCTTTTGCACGTTTTTATTGAGCTTTTTTGAGTGAAGGCATTTTTTTTTTCCACAAACCAGCTAATTTCTTCTTTTTTTTTTTTGCTGTGCGTTTTTTTAAAATTTTTTTAGCTTTTTTTACTAGTTTTTGGGCAGTTAGGCATTTTTTCTGTTTGAAAGCTCCTCTCAAAAACACAAGTTTGGTGGGGTTTTTTGTTTTTTTTTGACTGTAAGAGCATATGCCTGTAAACTCCTGGAAAAGCCGTAGCATGCATGGAGGAGTTTCCAGGCAGAAAAAAATACGAGCTCCAAGAAGCTCAAAAGCCTGTTGGAGCCGCTTTTTTGAGATGCAGTGTGCATGAGTCCTTAGACACTTACAAGCTTCAGGCAATTTTTTAGCAAAAAAATTCTGCTGGCTTTTAGGAGAGTTAAAAAAATGTCCTGCATGCATGAGACCTAAAACTAACAGTTTTTTTTATTACTTTTACATTTTAATTTCATTTACATTTTGATTTGCACATTATTATGAATCTATGTGTAAAACTCTTGCACACCAGTTGCCCAAAGTAAGCTGCATGCAAAATCAGTGAACCAAAACTCACTCAAGAACCATTTTGTAAATTGAAAAATTTGTTTAAAAAAAATAGAAATTAAAATAAATAAATGAATATATACAGTATACAATTATCCCCCCTTAGTTTGCTATGTGATTAAAGTATACCTAAAGGCATTTTATTTTTTTAGCTTTGGATAGATTATAGAGGGATTGGAACACCTGTCCGGTTTTTATTGCTGTCTGTGCCCCCCATTAAGAAGATTCACCCTCTCTTCTTGTTCTGTTTACTATTATCATTGAAATTGAAAGTAAAAGAAAATCCCACATTTTGGGTTGTCCCCTGAAAAAGTAATAGAGGGGAAATCCTCCAATGGGGACACTAGTTCTGGTGACCTGGGGGTCCCGAAGGGATACCCCTAAAGTGGTCGTAAACCGTAAAAAAAAAAAAAAAAAAGCCTGAAAGACAATAGCATAATATGCTAGTATGCATCGCATACTAGCACATTATGAAATACCTTAGAACGAAGCCCCTGCAGCAGTGCCCAGTCACTGCTGAGGGAGCAGACATGTTCCCTCTGCGTTTCTTCCGGGTTCGTGGGATCCGGCGCTGTGAGTAGCCAGAGCCGCGATGACGTCATTCCCATGCATACATTACCAATTGGTGTGGTGCAATGTCCCGGGGAACCAACCCCTATTTGCTTTTATTGATCAGTTTGCAAGTGAACATTTACTTTCCAAAGTGAAAATTCTCTACTTCTCTAGGAAATCAGCCCCAATAAATATTTTTCAGGGTGGGAGCTTGTTGTCACATTAGAATATTTTGGCAAATTAGAACATCAAGGGGATCTTTCACAGCAATTATTATATCCATCTATTTGCTTGTATTGGGATTGATTTACTAAAGAAGTATAGCATGGTCATTTAAAAAAGTACATTTTCACTTTGAAAAATGAGTTTAAGCTAAGTGAAAATTCACTTTGAAAATAATACCCAATCTTGTACAAGAAAAATCAATAAAACAGAATGTTTGCTTGCATTTGCTTGCATTGGATGAATTTAGCACAGATTCATCTCTTTTTAGTGAAAATCCTCTTGGCAAAGGGAAAATACACCTTGCTAATCGAGCAGCCTATACCCCTATAATAAATCAACCTTCATTTCTGATGAACAGGCTCAGGTTGTCGTCAAAGTTTGCAATTTTAAGGTGCAGTGAGAGATCCCTTGCCATAATAATAGATTTATTTATCCCCATATGAAGTTTGTCACTTTATATGTACATTTCCTTGTTCATTTGTACAAAATTACTTTAAAGGGATTGTATTACCTCTTAAATATGTTTTAGAGAAACATGTTAAAGTAATAAATCGCTTTTTCGATGTAAAGTTTTAGAGCAGCCATTTTTATTTATAATTAAGACTGCATAGTAATAGGTTTTACTGTGTTTTCTTGCCTGGCAAAAATTCAGTTAGTGGAGAGAAGAAAAAGTAAAAATATGCCCAATAAAGTGTCCATTCATAGGCAAGAGGAAAATCCCCAAATGTTTTCTCTTGCTTGGACATGATCGGATTGAGGTAAACAGAGCATTCTCTTATTGACTAACCTGGTAAATGTAATCTATTCCACTAGTAAATCAACCACTATATGAGTTGATAAAACAAAAGGAAATTGGGACTTTAAGAGCCGGTCCACACTAGCGTGACTTGTCAGACGACTTGTCAGCCTGACAAGTCGCGCTCCCTCGCAGTCCATTGACCGCTACAGGACCCGTTCTAATAGGAGCGACACAAGTCGCTCCGACTTAGAAAAAGGATCCTGTACTACTTTGGGGTGACCTCGGAGCGACTTGCATAGACTTCCATTATGTGAAGTCCCTGCAAGTCGCACCGAAGTCGTGGTGCATGGCAATGCACAAGTCGCCCTCGAAGTAGTAAGGAGTCGTGTCGCCTTAGTGTGAACCGACTCTTAATGAAACATATGGCTGCAATCAGAGGAAATATATAATGAATGTATCAATGGGCTGACATAGGTATTGCATATGTACATGAAATCCATAACAGCATAAATATATAATGTCACATTTTAATTGATAAATATGCATGTTAACATCACAACATAATGACGGTACATCATTACTGGTTGATAACATTAAATAAATACATATAAATCATAATATCATATTTGGTTAATAAATATATATATATATATATATATACATGTTACATCAAACCAAAATGACATTGATACATCATTACTGGTAGATGACATTAAAAAATGCATATAGGTCAGCCCATTACAGCAAGCATGATACGATTGCACATAATGATGCCAATGGTGTCCTATTGGATATTGTGGACTAGCACCAGCAGATATGATAAATAAATTAATAAATTAGGGTTAAAATTAATTGCAATACATAAAAAGGTAGTAGACACATGATAATCATGACATGGCATCCTAAACAGCTCTACACGTTTCATGGTTGTAACCAATCATCAGGAGCAGATGCAAAGTATATATTTATATGCGTGTCTATAATGAAATGCATAATTGTTAGTATAGTATTACAAAAGGCCATGGGGGGGGGGGGGGGAAGGGTAAGGGCAAGGATATCCAATAGGACACCATTATGTGCAGTCGTATCATGCTTGCTGTAATGGGCTGACCTATATGCATTTTTTAATGTCATCTACCAGTAATGATGTATCAATGTCATTTTGGTTTGATGTAACATGTGTATCTATATATATATATATATATATATATATATATATATATTTATTAACTAAATATGATATTAGGATTTATATGTATTTATTTAATGTTATCAACCACTAATGATGTACCATTGTCATTATGTTGTGATGTTAACATGTGTATTTATCAATTAAAATGTGACATTATATATTTATGCTGTTATGGATTTCATGTACACATATGCAATACCTATGTCAGCCCATTGATACATTCATTATATATTTCCTCTGATTGCAGCCATATGTATCATTTAAAGTCCCAATTTCCTTTTGTTTTATTTATGCATAGAGTGGAGGAATATGACCCTATCCTGTCATTTCCTCATATAAAGCCCCAAATTTCTCCCCCCCCCCCCCTTCACTATATGAGTTGGTTGGCTTAATGAAAACAACACACTCCCCATTTGACTAATATGTTATCGCACCATTTGTTATGAGAAGCCAAGTAATTGCACTGGGCCGCTGAGCGCTCCCTCTAGTGGCTATTCTGTAATTCCTATATTTTTTAAATATGGAAGAAAAAGCAATTGTTTTACTTTCATTTGAATTGGCTGTTTGAAAAAGAAAAATGGAAGGTTTGCTGATCTGAAAACCTTTCTTTTTGGGTAAACTAGCAGTGCTTTTAATTACTTTTATTTGGTGACCTCTATTATTCCTGGTTTATTAATTAATTATTTTTTTTAATTGCAATGGTTATTTGATTTCAATGGTCATTTGATGTTGGGACTGATTTGCCTTGGTAAACTCTTTCGGAGGACATGAAACAGCTGGCCACTGGTGTCTTGTAGCGACAGAAATAACATCCATTACAGTATTAAGCATATCCTGTGCATTGAGGGCTCATTCACACCATGCCTGCTAACCTGCCTTTTTCTGAGTATAACACAGCAAGCCCAATGTAAGGGCACATAGAAATCATTTGTGTATTGTGTAAAATCTCAGCATGCCTGCATCTTTATGCAGCACAATGCATGTCACTGCATATTAACACACCAAAGCGTGTCGCAGTGCGCTGCTGTGCAAAGAGTAGAATGAAGTGTCATTTTGTGACATGTCAATAAAGTAAAAAAAGAAAAAGTAAACCATGCAATGAGTTGCAACAGCAGAACGCACAGCAGCAAGATCTAATACAAAAAGCAAGGAACATTTCTTTTTAAATCTTCTTGGTCTCTAACCCTTTATAGCAGTGGTTCTTAACCATGGTTCCGCGGACCCCTAGGGTTCTTATAGAGGTTGTTAGGGGTTCCTTGAGCAATGAGCAATTTCTGCCTCTGAGATAAGTTCCCAATGACACCATTGATCTTTTTAGCTATCTGGAAGAAGGTAATTCTTCCCAATGTCCACAAGTGTAAGGAGCATTCTTCCCACTGACCACACACACTAATGTATCATGAGTTGTAAATGTAGCCATTTTTAGCAGGGGATCCCTGAGACCTGAAAATTATTTCAAGGGTTCCTCTGTGTTCAAAAGGTAGAGAAAAGCTGCTTTATAGTATAACATTCTAAAATACAGAAGCTTACAAGGAACAGGTAGTACAAAATTGTGTCTTTGTGTAAACAATGGATATGAGAAGGATATTTTTTTCATTAAATTCTTCCGCCTTTGTTGTTTAACTGATTGCTGCATGTCACACCTATAATTATTGTCAAGCTGGATGGAAATGGCAAATTCAATCTAATATAAGCTGTTTAAATATAAAAAGCTGAAAGTAGCAAAAAATTATTGAATGAGAAAGTACAGAATGAATCAATATTCCAGTTGTTACCACAACGGGGAAACCATAAAAATATATCTGCTCTTGACTGAATCATTGTCCGGAAATAAAATTTTTATTAGATTATAGATTTTTGTAATGGAGTTTTATGTTTGGCCACTGTTTTCAATAAGATCTTCATGGGTAGATTATGATGAATCTGTTTTATTGACTAAGTGCAGTTTTATCATGATATCTCAATGCTTCATCTTTTATCTTTGCTTGCTTTATCCTTTTAGCATATTGTTTCTATTTCTTTTATGATAACTATCACATGTCTGTCTCTTACATTCTTTTTTTATTTAAAGGAATTTAACCATATATATTATCTTTAGGGTGAGATTTTTAACTATTATTAAAGCGGAATTCCAGCCTGTATTAAAGAAAAATTAAAAGTCAGCAGCTACATATACTGTAGCTGCTGACCTTTAATATAAGGATACTTACCTGTTGAGGGGGCTTACAATGTCGGCACCCAAAGCTGACCAGTCCGTCTGCTCCGGGTGCAGGCGCCAGCATCCTTACTAAGGGAAACAGGAAGTGAAGCCTTTACGGCTTCACATCCTGTTTCCTACTGCGCATGTGTGAGTTGTTCTGCGCTTTCTGAATTGTCCCGCTGGCTTCTGGGACCTGCGTGTGTCTCCCAGAAGGCAGCGGGGGGGATGGAGGAGGGGCCACAAATGACGTCAGTCACGGCGGAGCCCTTACATGAAAGTAGGAGCGGGTACCTGTTTTTGACAGGTATCCACTCCCCCCTGAAAGGTGCCAAATGTGGCATCAGAGGGGGTCAGGGAGCAGATAAGCGGAGCTTCTACTTTTGGATGGAACTCTGCTTTAAGCTTGTATAAAGGTATTATGGTAGACATAGAATTTATAAAGGCAAAACTTTTTGTTGTGTGTTTTGGATAGAGTATGGAAGGGTTAGACCCTCTGTCAAGTTCTTTTCATGTCTGTGTCTTTATTGGGGAAATTACCCCTCTGTTTATTTTGTCACTGAAATAGAAAGTGAAGGGAATTTAAATTTTTAGAGTTGTCACCAGAGCAAGAGGTGAGGGTAGGTCATCCAGGGTGGACACCTGTTTCATTCAGAACTGTTTAAAGCCAGCCATAGACTGGTGAGGGTAGGTCATCCAGGGTGGACACCTGCTTCACTGAGAACTATGTAAAGCCGGCAATAGAATGGTTAGGGTAGGTCATCCAGGGTGGACACCTGTTTCATTGAGAACTGTATAAAACTGGCCATAGAATGGTGAGGGTAGGTCACCCAGGGTGGACACCTGTTTCCTTGCGAACTGTATAATGCCAGCTATAGAATGGTGAGGGTAGGTCATCCAGGGTGGACACCTGTTTGAGAATTGTATAATGCCGGCCTAGAGTGGTGAGGGTAGGTCATCCAGGGTGGACACCTGTGTCATTGAGATCTGTATAAAGCTGGCCATAGAATGGTGAGGGTAGGTCATCCAGGGTGGACACCTGTTTCACTGAGAATTGTATAAAGCTGACCATAGAATTTGAACCATGAATGGGCAGGCTGATTGTACCCAAGTTGAAAAATCTATCAACTTGGGTATGACCAGCCTGTCGGATTTTTCATGCAAATATTGCCAGCGGCTATACCCGCTAGCAATATTCACTTTGTGTTCTCCTGGCCGGAACACAATAGCTCTGTAGGAGGGATTCCCCCATCAACATTGTGCTGATGGGGAATCTTTGGCTGGCTTAAAGCGGTTATATACTTCGCTTGGTGATTTTACCTACAGGTAAACCTATAATAACTAAAAAAAAATCTAATGGCTATTTATACACTTTAGTGGAGGCACAATGCAACCACAGAACATTTTGCACTTTAATGACCAGTATTCCAGTAAAAGATATGTTTGCATCACCCAAGTGAACTTGTTAATGTAAGGTAGAGGGGGATTTGCCACAAACTCCTGTCTTACTATCTGCCAATAGCTGGTTGAATAATACAGCCCCACTGATTGTTTCTTTGCTACTTCTTTCTCAATAATGTGGTGTGTCTGCCATTACACGCACACATGAGGCTCTTCAGTCTGTACTTTAAGCCCACACAATACCCTATTGAAGGCCTCCAGAAACATAATTATCACTGTAGTGTAAAGCCTAGTACACATGAGCCGAATGTCGGGCTACACAGGCAATTTTTATTGAATTGGCTGATGTCGCCTGACATTCGGCCCGTGTGTATGGTAGCCGATCTGTCAGAAGCCGGCTTCTGTCAGACAAGCAGGCAGGAAAACCAGCAGCTGACCCGCTCCCAGTCAGAGCTATCCACTCTCACCAATAGCTGAGAGTGCTGACTGGACTGTTCTGGCGAGGAGGGGCGTCCCCTTGTCAGAACACCATAGCACAGCAGGGGAGATCGCTGTACTAACGTTGGATCGTTAATACAGCGGTTCCGACCGGAGCTGTTGGTTTTTTTCTTTTTCATTCAACCTGCTTGGTTGAATGAAAAAGAAAAACTAGTGGTGTGCACCAGGCTTAATTGGGGATTCTGTAATAAATGCAGAGGATAAGTATGACATAAGGGGTCTCACAAGTTATCGTTGGGTGGAGACTAAATATCTAGAGATCATAAATGTGGAAATTGGTAAATAGATGAAGCTGTCATAAGCTTTTGGAGAGGAAGTAAGAGGGATTTATATAGAATGGTTGAAAGGTGAGATTTTTACACTTTGTCCGACTGAAAATTAAAGTTTTAAGGGCTTAAAAAAAAGTCTGAAACATGATGGTAATGCTTTCTGAACATGATACTCTTCATTCACAAGTTAAGATACATAAATTGCTTATGTGTAAAGGGCCTTAAGCAAGGATTTTTTCTTATCTGTTTTTCTTTGGAGATTAGTTTGTCTTACTGGGTACTCATACTATTAGATCGTTCTGCTGCCTTTGATACAGTTGACCACCCACTCCCTCATTAAAGCTCCACTCCTTTGGCCTCCAAGACTCCGAACTTTCCTGGTTCTCCTCCTTCCTATTTAAGGACTACTTTAGTGTCACCTACAACACTATATCCTCCTCTCCTTTCTCTTTATGTGGGAGTCCCACAAGGCTCCGTCCTTGGACTCCTTCATTTTTTAACTACAGCTCCTCCCCTTGGTTCCTTGATAACCTCCCTTGGTGTACGATACTACCTTTTATGCTGATGATACCCACATCTATCGCTCTACTCTTCAGCTCATGCCATCAGTCTCCCCTCACATTACTAATTTATTATCTGACATATCAGTATGGATTTACACCATTTCCAAAGATTTCCAAATCTTTCTAAAGGTGAGCTCATAATATTTCCTTCTCTGTATACCACCCCCTTGACTTTCAAAATCAAGATCGATAATACAATTTTTAGCCCCTTCCCTCATGCCAGGGTTCTATGTGTAATTCTGACCTGTTCTTTCAGTCTCAGATCCAATAATTGTTCAAATCTTGCCACCTTAACTTCCAAACCATATCTAAAATGTGCCCCTTATTAACCACTTGCCAACTGCCTAACGTCTATCTACGTCGGCAGTCAGCCCCTCACAGGCAAAGCGACGTAGGTCTACGTCGCTAGCCTGTGAGGCTCTAGGGAGCGAGTGCTCCCGCTCGCTCACGGACCCCCCCGCGCGTGTGCCCAGCGGACCCGATGACCGCGATTGTCCGTTACAGCGGGAGAAAGGCAGACGGCTAATGTAAACACAGCCGCCTGTCATTCTCCCCCTGTGTAAGAATGGAGATCATACGGTTCTGCTATGTAGGACAGTTGATCTCTGTTCTTACACCTCAAGCCACATCCAATCACAGTTAGAAGCACACCCCTAGGGACACACTTAACCCCTCCTTCTCAAATAAAGTTAACTCCTTCCCTGCCAGTGTCGTTTTTACAGTAACAGTGCATATGTATAGCACTGATTACTGTAGTAATGTCACTGGTAACCCCAAAAGTGTCAAAAATGTCAGTCAAGGGTCCGATTTGTCCGCCGCAATTTCGCAGTCCCGCAAAAAAAAATCGCAGATCGCCACCATTACTCGTTAAAAAAAAAATGACAATCTTTCCCTTAGTTACTAAACGCAATAACTTTTGTGCAAACCAATCAAAATACGCTTTTTGCGAATTTTTTTTACCAAACATATGTAGCATAAAACAAATTGGCCTAAAATGTTAAAAAAATTTTTGATTTTTACATTTTTTTTGGGGAATTTCATATAAAAAAATGTGAAAAATTTTGTTATTTTTGCAAAATTGTCGCTCTTTTCTTGTTTATAGCGCATGATCAAAAAATCGCACAGGTGATCAAATACCACCAAAAGAAAGCTCTGTCGGAAAAAAAGGACGTCAAATTAGTTTAGGTACAGCTTCGCACGACCGCGCAATTGTCCGTTAAAGTCACGCAGTGCCGAATCGCAAAATAGGCCCTGGTCAGGAAGGGGGTAAAATCTTCCGGGGCTTAAGTGGTTAAAGGGATTGTAAAGTCAGAAGGTTTTTTATCTTAATGCATTCTATGGTGCGGGGCGGGTCACGGCTCCGTGTCTGAATGAACACAGGAAGCTGTGACTCGGCTCGGGTGCCCCATAGCAAGCTGCTTGCTGTGTGGGCACTGAACAGAAGGGAAGGGCCAGGATCACAGAAGAGGGACCCAAGAAGAGGAGGATCTGGGCTGCTCTGTGCAAATCCACTGCAACAGAGCAGGTAAGTTGTAACATGTAAAAACGAGACTTTACAATCTCGTAACTAATGAAACTATCAAGCTAGTCATTCACTCGCTTGTTATACTGTATCTCAACTTGACTAATGCTATTCCCTCCTTGTTGGCCAACCTCTACACATGTTCGATTCTCCTAGTTCTATCATAAACGATGCTGCCAGACATCCACCTTACCATCTGAATCCTCCCAAGACCTCCTGCTCTCTAGCTTTCTTGTCACCTCCTACCATGCTCACATCCAGGATTCCTCCAGAGCTGCTCACATCCTCTGGAACTTCACCCCAATCTGCCTGGCTTTTTCCTACTCTGTCTGCTTATTGGCAATCTTTAACAATTTATCTCTTCAGGGAAGTCACCTTTGCCTAACAATGAACTTTTCTTTCTTCATTATCTCATCCCCACACATTTATTAACTTTTGTACCACTTGCCCCTCACTTTTAGATTGTAAGCTGTTATAAGCAGGGAAATGTAAAAAATATAAAAAATAGAAAACAACTGCGCTAATCCAAAAAAGAATAACAAAAAAGCAGCAACTTCAAGTGTGACCGACAATATTGTTATAAGCAGGGCCCTCCTAAGGCCGGTCATAGACGGTTTAATCTCAGCTGGTTCAGCAGGAACCGGCTGTGCTTCGAACCATGTATGGGCAGGCTGATTGTACCCACTTGATCGATCAGTCTTGGGTACAACCAGCCTGCTGGATTTTACATGCGATTATTGCTAGCAGCTGGTATAGTTGCTAGCAATAATCATCTTTTTCTGGCAGGGACAGCTCGGCAGGAGGGATTCCCCTGTCAACACTGTCTGTGTTAATTGGGGAATCAAGCAAATTCTCTCCATGTATGGCCAGTATTACTGTACTCATATTGTAACTGTACAGTTACAATACAGCAAATGTTTTGTAGTACATATACTGAATATGTCTATGCTAGTATTAGTAGTATACACCTGTGTATAAAAAGTAAAAAAACAAAAAAAAAAAAAAAATTCAGATGCCATTTCTCACTGTGATATATATACATAAAGTGTTTGTTGCTGATAGGAGATTGCAACTGTGAATTTTATACTGCAGTGTAGAAAAAAGCATTTCATTAGTTGTTCCAGCTTTCGCCTTCTCATTTTGATGGAATATCCCTATGTATGTATGGATGCATTTTTCCCCATGCTAAGAATAGAAATTGTTTTTGGTGACAAATAATTTTTTTTTTATTTGTTATTGTTTGAAAAAAGAAACAAAACACATTGTCCTAAATGTGTGATTTTTTTGGAAATGTCGTTTTTACTAGTCTGTGAACAATGCTGTAATTTCTTAGTTACCGGTACATTACAATACTGGAACCTGCAATATGTCTCACTTTAGTTGCCTCGCTATTTATTTTCTATGCATGTTCTAAATAGGATGTTTTGACTAAGTTATGCTAGATAGTCATCAAGTATGTGTGAACACTATTCAGATGCCCTCTGCTGAGCGTGATCCACTCAACACAACTTCTTTACATCTGCAGGGCATATTATGGTCGGTGAAAAGCTCAAGCAGTCTGGAAACCAATTAGCTGTACAGGAAATTGTTAACTTGTGCTTGAATAATGGTTGCTTTTATTGTGTTTTATGGTTTGTATTGTGTACATTGGAATGTTGTGTTTTATGAATAGAGCATTGCCGCTAAACATGTTTTCGTTTGTGGTCAGGAATTGGCTGCGGTGTAATGGTGAGAATATGTGCTGTGCCTGGAGGTATAAACTTTTAGTACCTACTGGACCATGACTGCATTTCATAAAACAAATCATATTATCATAACTAACTGTGTTGTTTTAAAAATGTGCTGCAGCAGGTGCAGTTTTTAATTACACAGCCCTTTTTGTGAGTGGTTGTCATTTCCCAATGCTTCCAGCATCACCTAAAAGAGACATTGAAGGAAATTCCAGTAAGATTACATTTTTTAGATATTTTGTTGTCAGTCCTGTCATTTTATAACATTTAAAAAAGCAGTCCTGATACTTTCTTTAACCACTTAACCCCGGAAGATTTTACCCCCTTCCTGACCAGGCCCTATTTTGTGATTCGGCACTGCGTGACTTTAACGGACAATTGCACGGTCCTGCGATGGTGTACCCAAATTAAATTGACGTCCTTTTTTTCCCACAAACAGAGCTTTCTTTTGGTGGTATTTGATCACCTGTGCGATTTTTACTTTTTGCACTATAAACAAAAAAAAAGAGCGACAATTTTGAAAAAATAACAATATTTTTCACATTTTTTTATATGAAATTCCCAAAAAGTAAAAATCTAAATTTTTTAACATTTTTGGCCAATTTGTTTTCTGCTACATATGTTTGGTAAAAAAAATCACAATAAGCGTATTTTGATTGGTTTGCGCAAAAGTTATTGCGTTTACTAACTAAGGGAAAGATTTCTGTAATTTTTGGTGTGTTTCTTTTTTTTTTAACAAGTAATGGCGATCTGCAATTGTTTTTTTTTTGCGGGACTGCAACATTGAGGCGGGCAGATCGGACCCTTGACTGACATTTTTGACACTTTTGGGGGTACCAGTGACATTACTACAGTAATTAGTGCTATACATATGCACTGTTACTGTAAAAATGACACTGGAAGGGAAGGGGTTAACTTTATTGGTGATGCAGGGGTTAAGTGTGTCCCTAGGGGCGTTCTTCTAACTGTAAAGGGGTGTGGCTTGTGAAGTAACAACAGAGACATACGATCCTACATAGCAGGATCGTATGATCTCTGTTCTTACACCAGGGAGAATGACAGGCGGCTTTGTTTACATTAGCCGCCTGCCTTTCTCCCTCTCCACGGGGAGATCGCGAGTGACCGGCGGACATCGGGTCTTGTTAGGTAACGAGTGGGGGTGAGAGCGTGCCTCTGGCGGCGCACGCTTGCCCCCTAGAGGCTCACAGGCTAGCGACGTAGTCCTATGTCACTTTGCCTGTACGGGGCTGACCGCTGCAGTAAATAGTCGTGCGGCGGTCGGCAAGAGGTTAAAAATAACAGTGTAGACTCAAAAGAAAAAAAAAATGCCCATTGATGAAGTATTGGTAAAATCTCATCTTGAATATCCAGTTTTGGGAACCAGTTAAAGTATAACTAAAGGCAAAGCTGTTTTTAGTTTTGATAACTTCCTGTTATGTCTATGGAACCGGAAGTGACGGTAAATATCTCCAGCGGGACACAGATTGCAAAAATAAATCTGTCAGGGGTTATAACCCTCCCTTTCTCCATCAAAAAAAAGTTTTGCCTATAGTTCTACTTTAGGAAAAAGAATATTGTGGAACTGGAAAGAGTACAGAGAAGGGCAGCTTCATAAATAAGAGGAATGAGGCACCTCAAATATGAGAAAAGGTTACCTCAACTTTTCCCAAAATGATTACATGGAGGAACCCTTGAAATAATGTTCAGGGACTTTCAGGGAACCTCTGCTAATAATTACTATATATATATACCGCTGACAGTAGATTAGTGTGGTGCTCACTGGAAATAATGCTCTTTGCGTTTGTGGTCATTGGGAACTCCCCCCCTCCCCCTCCCTACACACAGCTAAAAAGATCATTGCTTTCAGTGGTTACTCATCTGAGATGCAGAAGTTGCTCATTGCTCAAGGATCCTCTAGCAACCTCTGGATAAACTCATTGTGTGTACAATATATCAAACTGATGCCTGCACCTGATGAAAAATACATAATATTACACACCTGAAAAATGTCATATTCTTAGATTTGTTACTATTTCCTGTATGGGGAATTTGCAGCAATTTCTACCCAATGTGCAGACTTTTACTGTTTACTTTACAACCACCATTCAAAATGACCTGTTTAAGGAACAGGGACACATTTACTAGTTAAATGCATTTAATAGAATCTACCTAGGCATTTCTATCATATCCCTATTGTAAGAATAAAGTAGTATTGCAAAAGGAGTGGAATTTTACTTATGTTGTAGCATAAGACAGAGACCAAGCCTAAAACCTATTTTCAAAGCACTCTGAAATCCTCCTTCTTATATCTGTCAATATGTTGATTAGTAACACGTTTTCATGATTTCAACACTCTGACGGAGAATTACTAAATCTGGTGCGTACAGAATCTGGTGCAGCTGTGCAAAGAGACCAAACAGCTTCTAGGGTTTATTGGCAAAGCTTAAAGTTTCATTAAACTCAGACTATGAAATAACTCTCATTACATGCTATGTATAACAGAGTCGTACTCAAAAACCCACTAAAGTATTTGTTTTCTCTTACGTCCTCCGACAGTCGCCGCCCACTTCATATTCATCACCAATGGGGTTATGTCCTTTATTCCGTAGGAGTAGCTAGGCAATAGAATATGTTAATACAAAGATTTTTAACATATCCCACCCCCAGGGGGTGGTCCCCTCAGTACATAACCCTCCACTTCCTGTATCCAACTCAGTTTCAATGTCTAGCTTGTCAGGAGTGGCTGCATGTCTCTATGCTAGGACTTTTGTCTCAGCCTTTTCTTTTCTTTTGATTTTATTTGAGTTTTTTTCTCTTTCTTTACTTAGCTGTTATTTTTACCAGCATTAGTTTAGTTCTTCTGATGAAGAGGATCATGCGGGTTGCGTCTCGGGCTGACCCCCCTGGTCGCAGGTTGTGGGTCAGTGGTTTCTCAGCCCGCCATCGAGCGTTCAGTCAGGTACCGCTCCTGAAGTTTCTGAACGACCCATCCCTGTTCGGTGCAGGGATGCTATGGTGAGGTGGCTACCTCACTGGACGCTGTGCGGTTTCTCAACCCACCATTGCTGCGTCCTGGATGCGACTCTCCCTGTCTCATGTACAGCGGCTTGTTCGCCTGTGCGGGTTCCCCACGCCACCTATGAGGTAAGTGTAAATCTATGTGGGGACCTGTCTGTCTGAGGGCTGTCAGTCTGGGACTGTGTTACCCTGCCTCTGTCACACTGTAAATGTTCCCTATCTCTCTGGTGCATGCTGTGGGCTGCAAGGAGGGGGGCTGTGCTGCACTTCTGTGTCAGACTGGATCTGTGTGTCAGACTGTGTGCTGTATAACATGCATGTATCGTGTTGGGGCACATTTCTAAGACCGCTGCGGCGGTCCGCCATGTTTACTGTGCTTTTCACTGTGTGAGGGAGCGGAGTTTTCGGCGCCAAACGACGCCATTTTGTCAGCGCTCGCTCCGGCCGCATGGTAACACTGCTGGCGGCCATTTTCTTGTAGCCTTGCATAGGCTTACACAGTAGCGCCCTGTATTGCATCACATCCCTGGGCGCACCGATCGGAGCAGCAGCAGCAGCATTGGACCTTACAGGTTTTATTTATCTCTGTGTCATTACCTAAGTTTAGCCTTTTCTCCCTGTGGGGGTCTCATATTGGGCTAAGTGTGTGTGTGCGGTGGGCAGCGCTCGCCGCGCTTGTTGTGGGGGCTGTTAACCCTTTCTTTTCCGATCTGCTCTGGGGGCAATGGATTCTCAGGAAAGCAAAATTCCTGCCACCTTGGTGGGCTCACAAGGGTCTGCTGTCTCTCTCCCCCCCCCCCTCCAGGGGGGGGGGTTTGGCTGCGTTTGTGGCTAATCTTGCTGCTCAGGTGCACCTGCTGGTGGCTGCTCAATCCACACATGGCCCAGAGTTTTAATTTCCTCTGGTTCGGAGGGGGATGGTGATGGGGCTGCTGTGGCTGGGGTCTCCCTATCGGGGTCCCGTTCCTCCCTGGGCCTTGTAGGGTCAGAGGTGGAGGCTGAGGTAGAGGGGGTTGATAATTCTTCCCCTGGCTCGTCTGAAGAGCTTGCACTCATGGATGTATTGGTTGCTTCTATCAAGCAAACACTGCGTTTAGAGGATGAACAATGTCCCCCTGCTGCCTTGGTGGCTTATGGGACGCAGAAAAGGCGCAAAATGTCGCAGGTGTTTCCCTGCACTGATGTTTTTAACGCGCTGTGAAGGAACATTGGCGTAATGTACGCAAACCTTTTGCTGTACCGAGTAGGTTTAAGCTACGCTATCCTTTTACGACCGCTACTGATGAGCGTTGGTGTGTCCCCCCTCCGGTGGACCACGCAATGGCAGTTTTGAACAAGTCCACTGCGATTCCTGCTGAAGACACCCCGGTGTTCCGGGATGCCACGGACAAGAGGATGGAGTCCCTTGCCTGTCATACCTATTCTATTATGGGTTCTATGTTTAAAGCCTTATTGCTTCACTTATGGCGGCCCAGGTGGTCGCGAGCTGGACGCAGGTGATTAGACGTGTCCTGGTGGCTGATTCTGCCCTCCAGGCGACTTGGGATATGGTGGATCAAATCCACCAGGGTGTCATGTATTTGTGTGATTCGGACCTGGATATGGTTCCGTTGGCTGCACGTGTACATGGTTTGGCGGTGTTGTCTCGCCGCCTGGTTTGGTTGAAGTGTTGGTCGGTGGCCAATCTTCGCGTAAGACCTTAGCTACTCTGCCTTTTGGTGGTTCTCGCCTTCTTGGTGAATCCCTTGATGCCCTAATTTAGGGGGTCACGGGTGGTAAGAGCACGCTCTTGCCTCGATCCCACAAGACTAAGACGGCTCCTGGTAAGAAGCATGTCTCCTTTCGGCCCCCTCAGGGGTCTTTTTTCGTGCCTTTCGGTCACACTATAGGGGCAAGCCGTCCAAAGGTCGAGGCTAACACACCGGTTCCGCGGCCCACAACAGTGCGGCCTGAAGGGGCGCCCTCACCCGACTCAGGGGTGGGGGGACGCTTGTTCGGTTTTCGCTCAGCCATGGCTGTCCCGGGTTCGGGACAGGTGGGTTCAGAAAATCGTTCGATCTGGGTACAAGATCGAGTTTCTCTCTCGGCCGGAGAGCAGATTTTTTCCCTCAAATCTTCTGCTATCCCCGGAGCGTTTGCGGGACCTGCATCTAGCGGTGCAGAACCTGAGGGCTCGGGGAGTGGTGGTCCCGGTGCCTCATCGGGACAGATTTCGGGGGTTCTATTACAATCTGTTCACCGTGCCCAGGAAGGAGAGCAAGGTACGTCCGATTCTGGACTTGAAAGCTCTGAACCGCTTTGTGCGGGTGCGCAAGTTTCGCATGGAATCTCTGCGGTCGGTGGTGGCTGCCCTGATTCCAGGGGAGTTCATGGCCTCCATCAACTTGAAGGATGCGTATCTTCACATCCCGATTTTCGAGGGGCACCAGGGGTACCTTCGATTCGCCATAGCGGAAGATCATGCCCAGTTTGTGGCATTGCCTTTTGGCCTCGCCTCGGCTCTGCGGGTGTTCACCAAGGTGCTGGCGCCTGTTCTGGCTTTGTTGAGAGCCCAGGGCATCTCGGTCCTGGGATATCTGGTGTCTGCGACCAGCCAGGGTCTGGAGGAGGATCTGTCCTTCACGTTACAGACTCTGCAGGAGTTTGGTTGGACGATCAATTTTCCAAAGTCGACATTGTGCCCATCGGTTCGGTTTTCTTACCTGGGTATGATTCTGGACTCTGTCCAGGCGTAGGTCTTCCTGCCGGAAGAAAAACTCGCAGCTCTTTAGGAGGCAGTCAGGTCCCTCAGGGACGTTCCATCTTCGTCCTTTCGGACGTGCATGCGGTGTCTGGGATTGATGGTCTCGGCTTTCGAGGCGATTTCCCTTCGCCCAGTTTCACACGCGGGATCTCCAAGCGGAGATATTGTCCAGGTGGGACGGGTGTCCGCAGTCTCTGGATCTCCAGATGTCATTGAGTTCTCAGACCAGAAGGGATCTTCTGTGGTGGCTTCTATCCCCCTCAGTATCGGGGGGCAAGTCTTTTCGTCCCCTTTCATGGACGATGATCGCCACGGACGCCAGCCTGTCGGGCTGGGGTGGTGTTCTGGGCGTTCTGCCCGCCCAGGGTGTTTGGTCGACGGAGGAATCCTCCCTTCCGATCAACGTTCTGGAACTGCGAGCGATACTCCTCTGTCTTCGTCGTTGGAACCCGGTTCGGGTGCAGACGGTCAATGCCACGGCGGTGACTTACATCAATCACCAAGGGGGCACCAGGAGTGCCCGGGCGGCTCGAGAAGTGGCCGCGATTCTGTCTTGGGCCGAGACGCATGTCCCGGCAATATCGGCAGGTCCCATTCCGGGGGTGAAAATTTGGCAGGCGGTTTTTTCTGAGCCGTCGAACCCTGGACCAGGGAGAATGGTCCTTTCACCCGGCTGTCTTCCAGATGTTGTGCGCGAGGTGGGGTCTTCCGGAGGTAGACCTGTTCGCGTCTCGTCTGAACTACAAAGTACCACGGTTCGTGGCAAGGAGTGCGATCCTCGGGCAGACGCGTCGGACGCGTTGGTTGCCCCGTGGCATCAGTACCATCTGATGTATGCGTTCCCACCGATTCAATTGCTGTCCAGGTTCCTTCGCGGAACCGACCACGGTGATTCTTGTGACACCGGACTGTCCTCGCCGGTCCTGGGACGCAGACTTCGTAAATCTGGCAATCGACGCCCCGTGGCGTCTGCCTTTTCGAGAAGATCTTCTGTCGCAAGGACCGATCTTCCATCCTGCTTTACAGTCGCTGGCCTTGACGGCCTGGCGGTTAAAACCGAGGTCCTGAAGAACAGGGGTCTTTCCCCTGAGTTCATTTACACCTTAATAAATGCGAGGGAGTCTTCCTCGGAAGGTTTATTACCGTACTTGGAAGGCGTATTTTGCCTGGTGCGTATCCAGGGGTTTCTCTCCTGACACTTATTCGGTGTCTAGGGTGTTGCCCTTCCTTCAGACGGGTGTTGACCAGCGTCTGGCGCTGGCCACGATCAAGGGTCAGGTGTCTGCTTTGGCCGTTCTTTTTCGGCGGCCTGTGGCATCTGATTCTTTGGTTAGCACCTTTGTGCGGGGGGTACGTCATCTGATCCCTCCTAGGAGGGAACCTCTTACCCCTTGGGACTTGAATCTAGTTCTGTCAGTATTGCAGCGTGCTCCTTTTTGAAAGGTTCAGGGAGATCTCGCTGTCTTTGTTGTCCAGGAAGGTCGCCTTTTTGGTGGCTATCACCTCGACTCGACGAGTGTCGGGGCTGGCAGCCTTGTCCTACAAGTCTCCGTGTCTGGTTGTGCATTTGGACAAGGTGGTCTTGCGACCTAACCCTTCTTTTCTTCCAAAAAGGGTTTCGGACTTTCATCTCAATGTGGACATTGTCAAACCTTCGCTTTGCGCGAAGCCGAAGCATCCGACGGAGGTGTTGCTTCACTCCTTGGATGTTGTCCGGGCGATTAGAGTCTATTTCACATCGACTGAGTCTTCTCGCAAGTCGGATGCCTTGTTTGTCCTTCCGGGAGGTCCTCGGAAGGGCATGGCGGCGTCGGCTTCTACAATCGCCAAATGGATCAGACAGACCATTGATCAGGCCTATGCTTTGAGGGGAAAAGTTCCCCCTGTACCTGTGAAGGCGCACTCTACCAGATCTCTGAGTACGTCTTGGGCCTGTCGTCATGGGGCCTCTGTGGCCCAGGTGTGTGAGGCGGCGACTTGGTCGACCGTACACACTTTCACGATATTCTACAGAGTAGTTGTTCAGGCATCGGCTGATGCTTCCTTTGGCCGCAAGGTTCTTAGTGCGGCAGTTCCCTGGAGCCCTTGTTACGGGTTCTTTGGCTTTTTGGGATTTTTGTTTTTTCCCTGGGTTCTCTTGCTCCTGTTGAGCGAGTGTTTTGTTCTTATGCCCAACTGGTTTCCTTCCTTTGGTAAGGTTCCTTTCTCTGATGGGGAGACGGCGTTGCCTTGGGCGCGGCTGTGTTCTTCCCACCCCTCATGTTTACACTGCTTTGGGACTTCCCCATTGGTGATGAATATGAAGTGGGCGGCGACTGTCGGAGGACGTAAGAGAAAACGGAATTTTTGTAAAATCTTACCTGTAAAATTCCTTTCTCTGAGTCCTCCGACAGTCGCCGCCCCCGCCCCTCTTTTGGGGTTTTGATGTACTCTCTACTGCTATTCCACTGAAACTGAGTTGGATACAGGAAGTGGAGGGTTATGTACTGAGGGGACCACCCCCTGGGGGTGGGATATGTTAAAAATCTTTGTATTAACATATTCTATTGCCTAGCTACTCCTACGGAATAAAGGACATAACCCCATTGGTGATGAATATGAAGTGGGCGGCGACTGTCGGAGGACTCAGAGAAAGGAATTTTTCAGGTAAGATTTTACAAAAATTCCGTTTTGTGTAGAGTCAAATATACTTGGTTGATCCTGCCTTCAGCTGTCTGTCCCATTTTTCCTGTGTCCCCATTGCAGGTAGAGATTGTGTTGACCAGCTGTTGTCCTCTGCTGAGCATGCTCCAGTTTCAGTTCTCTTCTAAGCTGTTCATTTCCTCCCTTTTCTTATCTGTGCAACCTACATGAGTATAGAGTCACACATGTGGGCATATACACAGTGGTAAATTAGACTACCCTCCCTCCTTCCTCCTCCAAGTCCTTCTATTGCTAAACACTATGGGGGCGGAATACAGTATGCTGATTGATTACATTCATTAACCTCACAAGAATGCTTAGTTTTAATATAAATCTGTATTAAAAAAAAAAAAAATATATATATATATATAATGTACAGTATATTGCTTATACTTCTAAAGTAAAAAGAGCCTTGGCTGCAGATACGTCCTGAATAAAATGAAAGCTAGTGTCAAATATCTTTGACTCCGTCTGCACCAGTGGTTCTCATCTCTAGGTCTCGGGGCCCACTAACAGGCCAGGTTTGCAAGATAACTGAAATACATCACAGGTGATATATATTGCTGTTCAGTGATTGCAGTATTCTAGTCTGCATCTCCCCAAGGTGATACTTAAAATCTGGCCTGTTAGTGGGTCCTGAGGACCGGAGTTGAGAACCACTGACCTACACCATATTAATTCACAAAAATACACAAATGATGTTTAATAAAGATGTATAGGGAGCTGTAGAACAATCATTTGATACTTATAATCTAATATGAATTGCTCTTCTGAAAGCGGTTATTTTTTGGTCGTGTGACTGGCACAGCACCAATCAGGGCTATGCAGATACAGTGCTGCGCATACTGTTGGTGCTATGTAAATCCTGTATAATAATAATAATACTGTACAGAGCATACATCAGAAAAGGATCCCAAAGATTTTTCCATGCAGATGCCAAAGAACAGGGAAAAATCATGTGACCACAACAGCGCTGCAGGAATAAAGTACTTAGGCCCCTTTCACACTTGTGCGACCTAAAAGTTGAGCGATTTTGCCGCAATTTATTTTTTTTTGCCGTGATTTTTTACGCGATTTTGACTGAACATGAAGCTATGACTGTGTAATCTTGAGGTCTCTGGACCTCAAAACGCATCAAAGTCAGACCAAAGTAGGACAGGGACTACTTTGAAGTTGTTGCAACTTGAAGTCGCACAGATATAAACTGTACTCATTGGAAATCATGAAGTATGACTTGCTGTCCCAAGTTGCAGGACAAGTCGCACAAATGTGAAAGGGGCCTTAGAGGATTTAAAAAAAAAAAAAAATATATATATATATATATATAGTGATACGATTTATGTGAATCAATTATGGCAATTAACACTTCTCTGCTAGGACTGCGTTCCCTCTAGTGTGACTTCAAAGTTGCACAATTTTGAGTCTGTCTTTGGAGTGCGATTTTCATGTGACTTTACACTCTCATGCACCCATGTTGCAAGAAAGTCACATAAACCTAGTTCAGGAAACTTGTCCAAGTCTCTGCAACCTTAAGTTGCATAGATTGGAATGGGTTTCATTAAGGTGTCCAAAGTCGCATGACAAAATGCACTAGTGGCAATGGAGCCTTATGCCCCGTATACACGATCCGAAAATCGGACGACAGATCGTCTAACTTTTTTTCGCTTGCTAGTCGCAAGCTGAATAGGTTACTAAAGTTAGGAAAATTCTGGTATGACAGAATAAAAATCGGAAGTGATGTAATGTCGTGTTGTATTTTTGGAGGAATACTGTACTGATTAAATGAAAATTGTAAGATCTGGTATCGTACTAAGAATCAGATTATCATACGATCCCTTCAAAAGTGGTATTTGTCGTTTGATTTTTGGATCGTGTGTACTAAGCATTAGGCTGGCCATACACTATACAATTTTCTTATTCAATTTCCTTTAGACTTACCTTAAACTATTTAGTGCAAGGGCCTGCCTGACTGCATACAAATTGAAAGTGTTTAGGTTTGACCCTATATTACATGGTTTTGGTAAATCTAAAGGAAAGTTGAACAAGAAAATTGTATAGTGTATGGCCAGCCTTAGTGTCACTTTAATTTAACAATCTGAAGTTAGAAGCCGATTGGTTACTATGCACAGCTACTCCAGATTCTGTCTTTTTTCCTGTTCCCCCTATGTGTAGTACTAGGCAGATTACTTGTGAGTAAAGAAGTACTATAGCTTTTATGCCCCTTTCACACATGGGAGTCCGTCAGCAGACTCTGTTTTTCTCAGCGGGGAATCGGCGGCGGATGGCAGCTCTGTCTCCGTGCTGTGTGCGGAGACAGAGCTGTTAGGTCCCTGCTGTTCTCTATGGGGGAATCTCATCCGATCTGATCCGCTGGACGGATGGAAAATAGGGTTTCCATCCATCCAGATTTGACGGATCGGATGTCAGCGGACATGTCTCCGCTGACATCCGAAGCCCCATAGAGATGCATGAGATGACCATTCAGATCTGCCTGAAAAATAGACAGGTGGATCTGAACGGTCTGCATGTGTGAAAGGGACCTTCCTGTCATTTTAAATTGTCATGTGCACCTTTTTTCTTTTGTGTTCTTTGCCAGACAGGTTTTACATTCATAGTTGGTAAAGCATTTTGAAAAGTAAAGCTTTATATAAGAGCCAGTGTGGGGGCAGAATACACTCCTTGCATTTTGCCAAACATTAATCAAGGTTTTACTAGTACTTATGCTGTATACAAAAATCTTCTGGTCCTCACCCACAAAACAACCCCCAATAACCCTAAGGCCCCTTTAACACAGGCGGACCGTTCAGATCCGCCTGTCTGTTTTTTTTTTTGGCGGATCTGAACGGTCCCACCATGCATTCCTATGGGGCATCAGATGTCAGCGGAGACATGTCCGCTGACACCCAATCTGATCCGTCAAATCTGGACGGATGGAAACCCTATTTTCCATCCGTCCAGCTGATCGGATCGGATGGGGTCGGATGAGAACGGACCCATCCGATTTTCCCCATAGAGATGCATGGGGAACGGACAGCTGTGTCTCCGCACACAGCACGGAGACACAGCTGTCATCCTCCTGCTCAGCGGCTCGATCCCCCGCTGAGAAAAGCGGAGTCCGTTTGACGGACATAGTGTGTGAAAGAGCCCTAACTCTTTCAACTCTACAGTAAAATGCTAATAAATGCACATTACATTACAACACATTATGTACCCAGGCACACTTATTACTAAAAAGAGACAGAGTGGCATCTATATAATGTGCATATAAAAGTTAATTCCCTCAAATGTTTATATAGCTCTCAAACGTCTTATTCCAGGAGCTCCTGTTTGTTCAATGGTTCAAATAAAGTATGATACAGTACTAGTTCTCTGTAGTGGAACCACGTTCTTGTCAGACTCTCCTACCCAGAACTCCTGGCAACATACTCAGTCCTCTCCTGCTAACTCATATATGCTATATAGTTTTGGGTCCTGGAAAAAAATGATATAGGTTTGTGCCAATTACATTTATGTTGCAAGGTTACACTTTTTTTTTTAGCATGGAAAGGTTTGCTTGAAACCATTGTCCGACAGAGTAATAATAATAATAATAATAATAAAAAAAAACAATCCAGAGCAATTGCTTTTGCAGCCTGACTTTATATTTTTACTTCATTTTTTAAAAGAAGGGTCATCTGCCTTTAAAGATTTTGTATTTTTAGCAACATTGTACAGTAAGAATTGAGTGTTTCTACTTTAAAACTGTACTCCAGAAATGTTGTATTGCATAGCTACACTTATTTAGCTAACACAATGAAATGATGCATATCTCATATCTAATGGGCTGCGGGAGAAGCTGAAAATCACTGCAAACCCCCCCTCCCCACACACAAACTTCATCCACTCAGAGAATGCCTTGTATTCATAAAAAAACAAACGCAGGGTGTTCTGTTATTGGTGGCAGTGCCAAGCAAGTGACCCTTGTGGTCAGTGTGTAAAGGGAATGCCGCTCACACAGGACCCATAGCTACCACTGTGGTAACACTAACTACTACAGTGATTCTCAGCTTCCCCAGCAGCCCATCAGATATTAGATTTACATACCTACGTTGTGCCAAGCTGGGCCTATATAACTATGCAATTCTCATCATTCTTAAGGTTCAGCTGTACCCACTTCTGAATCACTTGCCCACAATATACTACAGGTGGGTGGCCTGTACAGGCAAAGCATCGTATTGTATCAGGGATCAGGGATCTGGGTCGCTGCCTGTCTCCAGGTTTAGGATGCACACATTTGTGCCCCCCAATGACACCCATTGTGATTGTACACAGCAGGAGGTTGACAACAGGTCCTGGCCAATAATTTGTCCTATTTAGGGAATGATCACTCGGTTTTATTGCAGGGAGAAGAAAATAGAGATCTTTAGTAAAAAGCAGCACACATTACACAAATTAACACATTGTTGGGCACACATTTAACCCCTTTTCAGCCAGTGTCATTAGTACAATGACAGTATATAGTTTTATCACTGATCACTGTATTAGTGTCACTGGTGATGTCAATGGCAGTTAGTCAGTTAGTGTCAGATTGCTTGCCGCACTATCGCAGTCCCATTATAAGTTGCTGATCACCGCCAATAGTAATATAAGAAAAAATATTATAAAATCTCCAGTATATATGCAATAGTTTGTAGACGCTATAACTTTCACAGAAACCAATCAATATACACTTATTGAGATTTTTTTTTTTTTTACCAGACATGTAGCAAAATAAATTTTGGCCTAAATTTATGAAGAAATTTGATTATTTTTTTACATTTTTTTATTGAATATTTTTTATAGCAGAAAGTAAAAAATATATATTTTTTCAAAATTTTGGGTCTTTTTTCATTTTTATAATAATTAAAAAAAAAACAGTAGTCAAATACCAGCAAAAGAAATCTCTATTTGTGTGAAAACAATGACATAAATGTAATTTGGGTACAGCGTTGCATGACCAAGAAATCGCCAGTTAAAGTAACGCAGTGCTTGTTAATTGATGATTGACTTGCGCTTTCTTGTTATACTTGATTTCATTCAATAAAAATATTTTGGAAGAAAAAAAAAAAAAAAGTAACGCAGTGCTAAATAGCACAAAATGGCCTGGTCATGATGGGGGTAAAACCTTTCCGGAGCTTAAGTGGTTAAGGAACCTAAAAGTTTCCTTTTCCCCAGATGTGTATGTCCCAGGATGAAATGATCAGCCACCAAGAGATTGCAGTTCCTTGTTGTCTGTTTTACTACTGCCCAGTTAGTAAAGCAAGGATTCATGTGATCTGTCATCAGCTCTTAGTTTGCACTTTGCACTTTTCCACTTGCCCTACTGAATGAGCCGAGTTGTAAGCAAACTCTTGTTGATATGGTTGTTAGTTTTGTTCTTTCAACCTGATCAATACATATGATATTTGCCCTAATTAAGGATTTAGCAAGCTTTCTAAGCGGGAACATGGCTGGGCTTTGGAGAGTTGCTCTGGATTTCTGTGTCAGTATGTTTCTGCCTTTGTTCCCGCTTCTGTTAGTATAGTTCTCATCTATGACCCTGGCATTGATTTCTTGGTTTTGATCTGTTTTAGATACCTAAAGGAAAAAAGAGCCACTTGAGTTTTCTTGTCCTTTAAGTCTGATAGGGAAAAGATACAGAGATAAAAGCTTCTTTTTCATGCATATAGTATGTCTTTATTTACACCATCCACACAGTTTAAACGCCTTCCTTTTTACTTATATTTTTTAAGAGAAGCAGTCACAATTTAACATTAAAAAGGGAACTACTGTATAATCGTTTTAGGGTCAATGTTTTTTTTTTTTTTATGTTTTCAATCATATTTTATTTATATGGAACTTTTATTTTATAGATAAACATTAAGGGCTGGTTCACATCACAGAAACACAGTTTGGTTTTTGATGCATTTTTAGTATTTTTTTCCCAAAATTTCCTTTTTTTTATTTTATTTTTTTCCTGTAATGCATTTTTAATGTGTTTAGATGCCTTATGGTGTGTTTTTGATGCATTTTGCTGCATTCCAGTACAGTTCTGTGCAGAAAAAAATTGGGCGAACGATTGGCCGGTTTTCCTCCATGTTTCACAGCCAGTCAGAACCAAGGATGGAAATAATATACGAAAATTCTCGTATGACAAAGGGCTTCTTTTTTGTTGTTTGTATGGGAAAGGAGAGAATTGGCGCTAATTCTTATTGAGAAATAATAGATAAGTATTCCAGTGATGAATCGCACTCTAGGTGTGAATCATCAAGATCAGTGACACCGATGATTAAATTGGCAGCTTCTTCTACTTTTTGTCCCCCCTTTTCTACATCTTACCATCAATACTTCCCCACTTATTAGTGGACATTTACTCCTCTGGTAGCGCATTTGTCTCTTTACCTATTTTTTGTTATTTGTTGTTTCTGATCATGCGCAGTCTTTCGTTTCTGATATCTCTCTTTGAAAATTGTATGAAAACGGTACACATTAAACGAAAATAGTTTGTTCCGTTCACGTACGAGAAAAATGTTGGAGTTTGTCCCTTTGGAAATTTTGGTTTGCAAAGTAGGAATCAGATGTCGGAAGTTGTGTACATACTATGCATAAATTGAATGATCATTCCTCATACAGAATTTTTTTCCTGATTTTTCTCAGTGTGTACGGGGCATTAGTCTGTTAAATACATCATTCAATGTGTTGTGGTATATATGTTGGATATAAGTGCAACAGATTTCCTGCTAGTCATGCCAGAAATTTAGAGCTGTTCTGTATCCAGTTCCCTGTGTTTTCCCAAGGACAAGAGGCCTTATCTTGGGAATACAGTAAAATTAGTCTTTACGTTGTGAGGAGTGGATGGGTTATGCCTCGTCCACACGCAACGATTATCAGCCGACCGATCGGCCGTCTTTTGTCCAGTGTTGTTGTGTTGGTTGAAATGTGCTCTAGACTGCACACTAATTTTATCGGCCAACTAAAACCAACTTCAGAAGTGATGTCATGTTCTGGTCTACTTTCCTTGTGTTTTTTCTTCTCTGAGCATGCCCAGTCTTGCTCATCACATTTTTGTCTGCCGAAATCTGTACTGACTGACGGAAAATCGGCCGTTCTGGTGACGGCCAACAAAAATTTTATAGCCTGCACACCAGATTTTGTTCGGCCGAAAAGTCGCAGTCGGTTGTCGGAAGCATCAAACTAACAAGCCGTAAATCGGCCGATCGGACGTTGGCCGAAAATTCACGGCCAGCTATCGATGCGTGTGTACGAGGCATTAGTCTGAGCAGTTTGGCAAAGGAAAACTGGCCAAGGCTGACAACACTCAAAAATGCTGCATGTTGTCAGCCCACAATAGAACTTTTAAAGCAGCATTAAACCCAAAAAGAAAAATGCAATATATTGCAGTTTACTGATTCTTCGATGTGGCTGCATTTGTTTCCTTATTTTTGTTTTTGACCTTTTCCTCTTATTTTTACTTGGTGATCCAAGTCTGTTATTTTTCAATTTCCTTTAATTGATCAGGCTGTCCAGCAAAGGTGGCAGTTAGTGTTGAGGCAAACTATTTACCACTGACAGCGGTGCTTGCAATGATCAACTTTTATTTATTGATGTAAAACCTTTATCCCAGCAGACAGATAATGTCTGCCTGTTCGTTTTTCAGGTGGACCTGATCGGATCATCGATTGTTCTCTATGGGGCAACAAATGTCAGCTCTCACCCGCTGGCATCTGATCTGATCCAGTCTGCTAAAAACAGACAGATAGGGACACGTTCACCATCTATCTATCAGACAGATAGGGACACGTTCACCATCTATCTATCAGACAGATAGGGACATGTTCACGTTGTCATCTATCGGATGACAATCGAATGGAAACAGAGAGAACAGCAGGCTGTGTCCACGTTCGCTCTGCATAGGACACACACCTGTCATCCGCCAGCTCAACAGGGATCAGTGGAAAGACCCCCGCTGAGCAGGTGGATCCACTTTGAAAGATTCCACTCTGTCTGAAATGGGCCAAAAGGAAAAAACACTGTTCAGCCCCTTTCACACAGGGGAGTCCGTCGGTGGTTTTTTCTCAGAGGGGGATTGATCCGCCGATCCCAACCTGAGCAGGCGGATGGCAGCTCTGTCTCCGCGCTGTGTGCAGAGACAGAGCTGTCAGGTCCCCGCTGTTCTCTATGGGGAAATCGGATTAGAACGGTCCGTCTGTCCATTCTCATTCGATCCCATCCCATCCGAACCGCTGGACGGATGAAAAATAGGGTTTCCATCCGTCCGGATTTGACGGATCGGATTGGGATGTCAGTGGACATGTCTCTGCTGACATCCGATGCCCCATAGAGATGCCCTTTGTAAAAATAAAGACTGTTAAATATTTTTTATATTTTTTTTTAATTAAAATATAACGTTTGTTTAAGCTTGTGAAAGTTATTTTACTTAAAGTTGTAGGCAAGCAAATCAATTCTCAGTTAAAATAAATGTGTAAATTATCAGTTTGGTAAAACATTGTTTTTCTGTGAAGACATGAACTCTTGTCAGACAGCACAAGCAGAAGTCTGATCTCACTTTTTACACTGCTGTTAAAGTGTGACGGTGCCTAAGGCACATATGTAATAAAACCTCCCCTGCTGCTGGCAACCCCCCTTGCCAGTCTTTTACTCACCTGTCCTCAATCCAGCAAGACATTGCCCACAGGGGTGCAAAGCCATTTGTCAATCTTTACCACGTACCCTCTATTAATTTCTACTTCGTGCAGTTATACAGCTTAGTCAAGGACTACTCCAGTCTGTTATTGGATAATAAAGTGGCAGCAGCTCACTGATGAGGTCATCCTTGTGCTCTCTCCTTCTTATCAACAAGCTCCGTTTGTTAGATGGCCAGCTCTGCTGCTCTATGCTGTAGACTGAGCCTGTCAGGTTTGATGCCCTTTCATCGGCTGATCTAGGCTTTTGCTGTACAGGGTTATGTAAAGACAAATGAAGATAAATATTTAAAAATATACTTCGTTTTTTTCCGCAATTATTACATTACTGCTTTAAATAATTGTCTTTTATATATACTCACAGTAATTGCCTTATTTTACTGTTTTGTGTATTTTAGATCAAGTTTTGTTTTGGTAATAAAGACAGTGACACATTCATCCATAAATTAATTGCATTAGTTTAGTAGCTTGATTTCATTAAAATTATTACTTTTAGTATTCGTTTTGTGTTCTTGTTATGGCCATGATTTGTGACAGTAGCTGTGCTTCTGTAACAGTGACAACCAGAGATCATATATATCTTTGGCTTACTGAAAGCAATTTTGAAAACAAATACCTCTTAAATCCGGATAACTGCTGTCAGAGCGGGCTCTGAATAACCCATTGATTGTGGTCTGCACCTGGCTGACTGCAGGACATAAAAGTAGTGAAATATGGGGAATATCTACTAAATGGTGTTTAGGGAATACTTTCACATGCCGTCATTACAGTGTCCTGTTACAAGCCAAGTCTCACCAAGGCACTGATTTCTCCATACTTCTTGCCATTATATTTTCTAGAAGCTCTGGATATAAATGAATAGATGTCATTGCCAATTCTATGGTTAAGTTGAGTTTCAAATGTACACCATAACTTTATGGAAGAACTTTTTTTAACTTGCAATTATAATGTATATACCTTTGTGGTCAGTGATGGCAAACTTTCTGTATTCTTCAGATGACCCGCGTTTAGCGCTCGCGTTTTTCCATTTTAAAGGGGAATGATTTTTTTGACCTCTAGGAACAGTTCTAAAAGCAAACGCCCGCTAAACGCGGTTGCAAACGCGACCTAACGGATGTTTTAAACTTCCTAAAAATTCCAGTATTCAAAGGGACATTTAACAACGTCCCATGTACATGGAGCCTAAAGGGGAATGATTTTTTGACCTCTAAAAACGGATCTGAGCGCAAACGCCCGCTAAACGCGGCTGCAAACGCGACACAACGGACGTTTTAAACATCCTTTACATAGCTGTTAAATTCCAGCGTTCAAAGGACTTTTTAAAACATCCCGTGTACATGTAGCCTAACACTGATTTTTCTTGTTTCTAAACCAGTGTACATGAGGCCCAATAGAGCAAGAGACGCAAGGTGGCCTATGCTTTGTTTTATTATGGAAATCATAGACTAAACATGAAGGGGGACACACTTTTTTTTATTTCTTCCACTTTGGTCTGAATGTTTGATAGCGGGATCACGAACAACTTCAAAACTCAAAATGACGTCCTTTGTTTTGTGGTTTATTTTGTTACAGAATCCTTTTTTGTTATAAAATCAAGGAATATTGATTTTACATGATTATTATGTTCATCTAGTTTGCTTCTTCATGCTTGTGTTAAAGAATAGAATCGTGGTTCCTTTTCAGCTATTGTTCATTTTCTACTACATCTGTTACTGGTCTGCTTTAAGGCTGCATTCACACCTGAGTGTATCGTTTTCAGGCGTTTTTTGGGTGTTTTTAGAGCGTTTCTCAGGCGTTTGTTGGGCTTTTTATGAGCGATTTTTTGGGCGTTTTTTGCAGGCGTTTTGATTTATGTAAAATAATGTGTGTGTTAAAAGGGGTGATCACCGCCTCTCCTCCCCTGGCCTGACTCCCGCTGTGTCTGAATACAGCGAGAGGGAGCCTCCGGCGGCGCGCACGCACCGCAGAGAGGGGGCGGGATCCAGCAACGTAGGTCTACGTCGCTGGACGATAACGAGCCACTTTGCCGCAGTACCCTCAACGTGAGGGGTCGGCAAGTGGTTAGTTACTTTTATTGCTTTCACAAGGAATGTAAACATCCTTTATAATAGCAATACGCATGTGACAGATTCTCTTTATGGAGAAATCTAGGGTCTATAAGACCCCAGATCCCTCCTATGACCTTAAAAGCATTTTATCACACCATGATTGGTGTATTTTAATACTATTGAGTTTTTGAAAATGTCACACTTTACATCTGGGTAAACCAAAAGGGATGTCTGGTCATCGCTTCCAGGTTACCATAGCCCAGAGGTGATCAAAGCTGATCCGGCTGGTCGATTGGGACTCTGTTTGGGACTGGAGATCCCAGTAAAGCCCTGGAAGGCAGCGGGATGGGAGACATCCCCCTCCCCCACTGCTTGTTAAAGCAATCCGACAGCTAGTTAGAAACTAGGATTGCTTTTACTAGGAAGCCTACTGTCGTCTCTAAAAAACAGTATAACCACTTGTAGTCCAGTGATGTACCAGGTATGTGACTGGTGGACAAGTGGTTATAGAGTTATACATGCCAAAGATACAATGCAAATCAGGGGAGGACTAGGAATCTGGCCTGGATGGCAAATAGCCATTCATGGTAGTGACAGAATATTAGTGGGCTAAAGAAATATACCATGCAAAGTGATAAGTGGACATGGTGAAATGTGGGTATTCCTAAAGAACAAGGTTTATTGTTACAGACAATAGGTGGTGGAGTGCTGAACTTTAAGTTTGGTGGAGGTTTTGCATAATTCAGATGATTGCTATAGTATGGCAGCTATTGCCCAGTAGAGCCCCAAAAGGGTCCCTGGGTAAATCAGCTTGCATTGAGTGAAAAGATGAGAGTGTCAATCCATGTGGATCAATCCAGATATAAGTTTTATTTTTCATAAAAAATAGGGTACAGAATATCAAAGTTTACAATGCGTTTGGAGGGCTATGCACAGATCCCAGTTTACAGGGATAAAACATACAAATATAAAAAGTTTTATGTGGTAGTTCTGAACCCTTGCATTGTTTTTGGGAGATGAACTTGGCTTTGGTCTGAACTGGGTGTGGACCAAACCCGGAAGGTAACTGGATTGCTGGGCCAATGAGTTCTGGGTGAAGGAATCTCTGCCCTACAGCTGCATGTATACAAAGGGGTGAAGATGTTTATGACATCATTGGCCATATATGGCTAAAATGATGACATGAGCATTCCCTCTCCTTTGCACTTTGGAGGGATATCATATCACGTCATAATTTGTCCATTGGATGAAATAGGAAGTGAAGGGAAATCTCCACATAGGGCACAGATAGCAAAAATAAAAAAATATGATGTGGGTTATAACCCTACCTTACATTATCCTAAATAAAAAAAACAAGGTCTTTAGTTCTTTTTTAAATCTAAGATGAAGAAAAGTATAGATTTTATAGTGTGGGTAGTAATGATTGAATACTAGGATGTTGTGAGAGACAAAGAATGTAATGGGACAGTGCCTGAAATCTGGCACATTGGACACTTATGCTATTGAAGGAGTGTGTAGTGCTAGTGTTTACTTTACCTATTTATACAGTATATGGCTGACACTCTTTTCACATTGAATCAGCCTGAGGATGTTAATTCTACCTGTAATACTCTCCTTTCATTATCTTGTGCATCTCTATTTGGGTCATGTTTATTTCTCTTTATGCAGCGGTTGTTTATTTTAAAAACAGTATTTTGTATGTGCACTCTGAATATAAATATTGTTTTCAAATATGCAAATACAACAAACATCTTTTCCTTTTCAGATAGTTATTGTACTGTGATGTAGCGGAAAATGAGGTTGGAACAATTTATAACAAGTTTGTACAAATGACTTTGTTATTTCCCTTATACTTATACGGAACACCTTACAGTTAGCAATACTCAAAGCCAAAAAGGCTTATATACCCTCAGAGGGGGAATGATATGAATAGGCTAACTAGCTAACAGTGACCTTTAAATGGCAAGTCACTTTACTGCACAGCACCTTGGGGAACGCACAAGATCGTTTTGTCTTGAGTGATAGTAGAATTAGTACAGAATCACAGACACTTCTACCCATAGTAGAAAAAGTATAATCCTTTTCCATTTAAGATAATTGATGTCTATATAAACATAAATCCCATATAATGTATCCTTACATAGTCGGTCAGGTTAAAAAAAGATAATCTAGCTCAACTGATAGAAAAAATAAATAGAAAACCTCCATATATATAACTCTATACTCCGAGTTGATCTAGTTAAAATTAAAAAAAACAAAACACTGTTTCCGTTTCCCCTGTTCCAGCTGTTTTTTAACCACTTACTGCCCGCCCACCATCAAATGACAGCGGAGCGTTGCAGCTATTGTTCTGGGATGCCGTCATATGACGGTGCACCAGAACGGCCTCTCTTGCGCGCCCGCGTGGGCGAGCAGTGTGGCGATTGTGGCCGCACCGTGTTGCTAGGACACGGCGCGACCCCGATCTTGGTAAAGAACCAATGACATGGCTCTTTACCCATGTGATTGGCTGTGTCCAATCAAGGCCAGTCACATGTAAATGAGAAAGTGCAGTTTATCGGCTCTCTTCGCCTCACACTGTCAGAGTTTGTGGTGAGAAGAGCCGATCAGCGTCTCTTCCTCAAAGGGGAGACTAGGACAGGTAATCAAGGCACTGATCATCAGTGCCCTGATTACAGGAAAATTAAAATTAGTGCCAATCAGTGTCCACCATCAGTGCCCACCATCAGTTGCCACTATCAGTGCCCATAGTGCTGCCAGTCAATGCCCATCAGTCAGTGCCTGCTCATCAGTGCTGCCTCTCAGTGCCCATCAGTGCTGCCTCTCAGTGCCCATCAGTGCCGCCTATCAGTGCTCATCAGTACCACCTATCAGTGCCCATCAGTGCGGCATATTGGTACCTCCTCATCAGTGCCACCTCATCAGTGCCCATAAGTGCCACCTCATCAGTGCCCATCAGTGCCGCCTCATCAGCGCACATCAGTGAAGGAGAAAAAATATTTATTTTCAAAATTTACTCACAGAAAATAAGTGCACATACCAAAGGAGAGGGAATGCTCATATTCAAAATTTTCTGTCTTTTTTCTTTCTTTTTTTGTGTAAGAAATAAAAAACCCAGCGGTGATTAAATACCACCAAAAGAAAGCTCTATTTGTGTGAAAAAGAAATGATAACATTATTTATATGGGTACAGTGTAGCATGACCACGCACAAGTGTGACAGTGCTGAAAACTGAAAATTGGCCTGGGCAGGAATGGGGTGAAAGTGCCCGGTATTGAGGTGATTAAACAATCTAATGAGCTGGCCAGAACTAGTTCTTAAAGGAGTATATTCCACATTTTCACCACTCCTACTGTGAAGAAGCCTTTCCGTATGCGGAAGTAATGACCTTAAAATTAATAACTACACCAAGTTCACTATATTCACCACCTATGTATTTATATATGGCGATTCTATCTCCCTTAATCTCCTCTTCTCAAGACAGAATAAATTCAGTACAGTTAATCTTTCCTCTTAGCCAAGGTCATTCATGACTTCTATCAGTTTGGATGCTTTTGGCCCCATGCACATTGAATGTTTTTTTACTCTCCTTTGCTGAAAAAATGGCTGACGCTTCTAAAAGTGTTTGACTCTTTTATATTCGTTTAGACGTGTTTACAGGCATCAAGCACTTGGGCGTTAATTCCTTTCATTGGCCAGAATAAATAATTAAATGAATTAACGCTCAAGCGCTAAACGCGCCTTTAGAAGTGTTTGGACATGTGTACATGCATCAAGTGTTTTTTCTGTGCAGCACAGTGTCTAACCCCTGAGCATATTGTTTTCAGGCTTTTTTTGGGCTTTTTTCAGGCGTTTTTGGCAGGTGTTTGGAGGCAGGCATTGACATCTAACAAAAAAACAAAAATGCTTGTAATCTGACAAAAAAGAAGCTCATGTACTTTTTTGCTTCAGGTGATAAAATGCTCAGATGTGAACAGGGGCCATTGAAATTAATAGGATTTTGCATGGTGGGCATTTTGAGACTTCAGAGATGAGCGTTTTCCGAGATGAAAAATGCTCAGGTGTTAACAGGGCCTTAGTGGTTAGGACTTCTGCCTGGCAGCATTAGGGTTATTGGTTTGAATCTCAACCAACCATGGCTCTACATGCCTGGAGTTTGCATGTTCTCCTTGTGCCTGTGTGGGTACACTGGTTTGCATGTTCTCCTTGTGCCTCTGGATACACTGGTTTTCTCCCACACTCCAAAGGCATGCTGGGCTATCTGGCTACTGTCTAAATTGACCATAGTATGTAATGTATGAATGTAACTTAAGCTTAGTACCCGGGCTGAATGCCAGGTGACATCAGCTGGTTCAATAAAAAACGGCTGACATTTGGGAACCAGTCCGACACAAGCCTTCTGTTGTACGAGCATGCTGGAAAACCAGCGGTCTTTCAAATGCAATTTTTTTGGAAAAAATGCTATTTAAAAAAAAAAAAAAACAGTAAAGTTAGCCCAACTTTTTTGGATAACATGAAAGATAATGTTATACGAGTAAACAGATAACTAACATGTCATGCTTTAAAATTGAGCACACTCATGGAATTGCAACAAACGACAGTACCTAAAAATCTCCATAGGCAAAGCATAACATTTTGTTAATGGTTACCTGTTTAGAGTTATAGAGGATATCCAGTACTAGAATTATTGCTCTCGCTCTAAAATTTGCGGCGATACCTCACATGTGTGGTTTGAACAGTGTTTACATTTGTGGGCACAACTTACGTATGCGTTCGCTGCTGCTCACGAGCACGGAGGGATGGGGTGCTTTAAATTTTCCTTTTTTTAATCACTTTTGTTGCTGTCACAGGGAATGTAAACATCCCTTGTGACAGCAATAGTCACGTGTCAGGTATTTTTTTTGGAGGAATCCCTATAAGACCTGAAATCCCTCCTTTGTACTTAAAAGCATTCAAAACGCCTGTTTGAATGCTGTTTTGAATACTGACATTTTTTTTTAAAATCTGGCACCCTTAAGGCTCCAGTTAGACAGAAGGGATGTCATGATATCACTTCCAGGTTACTAGATCCGAGACCCTATCAAAGGCGATTCCTACTTTGTTTGGGTCTCGGGCCAGCTGCCGGACATGCCGGCTAGTCGCTCGGGCCTCCCGGTGGGACGGGAGATTCCGGGCGAGCTGTGGAAGGTGGCGGTAGGGGGGACGTCCCCGCCCGCTGTTTGTAATTGCTGATTAGCCGCATCAGTTGTTGTTACAAGAAGACCGACCGTTGGCTGTGAAAAGGGTACTCGGGTGATATCTGCAGCTGCAGTCTTCACCCTGGTACAACACCTTGAAGCAGAAGGCTGCATATTTTTTTTTCTATAAAAATAACAAACATATACTTACCTGCTCTGTGCAGTGGTTTTGGCATGGCCCCTCCCTCCTGTTTAGTAAGCAGCTTGCTATGAGTGCACCCGAGCCGACCAGCAGCTCCGTGTATCCATTCAGACACTGAGCCGTGATTTGGCCCCCCCCCCTTCATTGGCTAACTGACTTCAATTAACAGCGGTGGGAGCAAATGGCGCCGCCGCTGTTTCTCGACCAATCAGGAGGGAAAGACCTGGATGGTCGAGACACTCGTGGACATCGCTGAGTTGAGAGGGGGCTCAGTTGAGTATTAGCGGGGCTGAGGGGAGCTGCTACACACAGAAGGTTTTTTATCTTAATGCATAGAATGTATTAAGATAAACAACCTTCTGACTTCACAACCACTTTAAGTATCTGAAAAGGATAAATCTTCTGTTAGCTCCTATCACCAAACACCCACCTAAATATTGTTTAAGCTATAAGAGCTCACAAAAGCAGAACTGAATTCCACAGGCTGGTGGTGGTCTATTGTCATAGTGTGCATACATGCACACTTACTTTACACAGTGCCCTCCTCCAGCAGTGACAGGTTTAGCTTCCAGTTACTGCCCCACCATATTCCCCACTGCTTATTGCAGCGCTCCCCTTTGGACAGATACTGAGGATTTAACATCTGTGTGCATACACTTGCACTTTGTCCTCTGCACCCTGCTCTATTCTTGGCATGGTGGCATGTTAAACACATAACAGCTATAGACAACATCTTAATTGGCAATGTGCCGCTGCTGGATGCATTTCGTCAAAAGACTTTATGAAGGGCTGCAGCTGCTCATCATCATTGCACTGCACAATTGTGAAGTTGTATATTGGTTTTTGCAGGTTTTGTGTTTTGCCCGATTTTGTGGTGCGTTCTTGGAGCTGCACCATTCATTTTGAATGGGGCCCCCTCCGCTCAAAAAACACGCCAAAGAAGCACATGTACAAAATGTTGGCACTTAGCAAAGTGCGTCTGGCATTATGTTTTTTTTGCAGCGATTTTTGTGCATTTTGTCACACTGCAATCACGGCTAAATTGCACCAACTTAATGGTGCCATTAAGAAATAATAGCACAGCAACCGCATCCCGCATTTCGCTGTCATTTTGTAATTGCAGGTAGAATTGCACAATTGTGCTTGCGAATCCAAAATGCTCAGTAGTGAACGGGGATGAAATGCAACTACATCCAGATGCAAGGTACAGTAAACCCCCGCTCCACCGCTGTTCAGTTTTTGCGGTCCCGGTATATTGCGTTTTTTTTTTGTAATGTTATTTTACTGTATAAATCATTAAAAATGAAATATGTTTGTGTTTTCCATAGCTCTTTCTATGTCTCTCAGTATCTTTTATGTGTTTAAATGAGTTTCTATTGTTTTAAAAGTGTGTTTAAAGACCTTAAAATGCTTTTACACGTACAGTGGCAGTAAAATAAACATGCCTGCAATGCATTTTAATAGGGTTTTTCTATTTCGCGGAATTTCACTTTTCGCGGCTGGGTCCGGAACGTAACCCCCGCAATGGAGGGGGGTTTACTGTACATTCATTTGGGAAGGATGAAGTTTGTTTATACATCCTAGATCAATGTCTCCTGCTAAATGCAGTTGACCCATGTCCATGTGCAAGAGGCCTAGATGAGGAAATTACACATAGCAAGTAAAATAACTGAAGTTTAAAGGGGAATTTCCATCAGGGTAAAACACTGAGAAAACTTATGTCGGGTTATGTGTACGTATAAATTATTTATTCAGAGATGGTGAAATACCTGCAGTGAGGGCTGGAAAATTGTTTGCAGCAGGTGTGTGTGTGTATGTTGCTGCATGTGTGGGTGACAAATTGTTTGATCAATATGTATTGTGTAAATCAGCAAGTATAGAATTCACCATGAGGAAAAAATACAAGTAACACAACAGAATGATGATATAATTATATCACGTATACCTAAAAATGACTGCGTTTGAGACTATGTAAAGGGAACTAAATACATTTGAAAGATAAAGATGTACATAGCATAACTGTTCATATAACAGTTATTCAGCTTAAAAAAAAAAACATACACATGGATCGAGAATCTTATGAGCACCTTTGCGTATTCAGACCATTAAAGTAATTGTAAAGTCTCAGTTTTTTTGTTTTTTTTTAATAACAAACATGTTATGCTCATCTGCTTTTTGCAATGGCATTGCAGAGAGTGGCCCTGAACTTCCTCTTCTGGGGTCCTACACTGGCAGTCCTGGCTCCTCCTCTTCTTCGTGGGCTACCTATGGGGGCCCACCTGCCAACTCGATCCCAAGCTGCGCTGCCTGTGTCCCTTTCCTTTGTCACAGGATTTGACTGACAGCAATGGCTCCTGCTGCCTCAGCAAAGCCTGTGAGAATGGGGGTTGAGCCGCTAGAGTTGGGCATATCGCTGGATTGAGTGAGGACTAAGGGAAGTAAAAGGGGGGTGAGGGGTAATGGAACATGTTTTACCTTAATATAGGAAAAATGTTCCACTTTAACATCTTTTCATCTGTTACCCTGAAGTTTTAGCTTTCCAGGTTATTCTGCATGTACCTGTAGATCAGGGGTGTCAAACTCAATTTAATCGTGGGCCGCATCAGCATTATGATTGCCCTCAAAAGGGCCGGTTGTATCTGTAAGACTAGAATTCAAGAGCATCCCCTACCCTTACATAAGACGTCAAGAGCCTCTCCACCATCAGAAGTTGAGTCCCCCACCCTCCCTTACATCACAGTGCACCTCTCTTACCTTGTGGTGCTGCTGGGAAGAAGCTGGAGGCATTGCTGGAAAGCAGAAAGTATAAGGTCTGGAGGAGGACTGGAGCTCTCCTGAAGCTACAGGAGAGGTGTGAGGGCCACATAAAATGGCCTGGAGGGCCGGATTCGGCCCGCGGGCCTTGTGTTTGACACCTGTGCTGTAGATGGTTTTAGAATCTTTAGTATGCAGTCAGTGAAGTCAGAACTCCTAATCTGTGTGTTTGTACCAAGTCAATGACCAAAAGTGTAGGGTGTAGCAGTACTAATGGAAAATAAATTAGAAGTCACCATTATATAGTTAGGAGAAGTAGCCTGTTGACAGGATGGTTATTTATGCAAGGTAATAACATGGGGTGGTCATTCACATTTACATTTATGACAATTGTTTTAGTACTTTTCAGTCTCTGTCTTTAATACATTAAATACCAGCTGTTTGCAACTTTTAAATCTAAAACTTACATTTCCTTTTTTCTCTCTTACAGGTGCCTGTTTCTTCCAGGGTTCGCTGTTCGCGGTAAGTCTACTTGCATATTAACTTTTGTAAATTTTATGGTTTGGTCAGTGGTATGAATTTTTTATTTTTTTTTTGTGCTCAATAACATATGGGATTTATATTTAAATTGGATGTAGGTTCCATTCATCTGAATAGTATATGAGTTTTTGAAGAAAATAAAAAAGTCAGAGGATGGAACAATGACCGGGCTGATGTTTTTAGGGAGTCTGCATATCCAATCGTGCCAACAGAAAGAAAGAAATCATGTTTTTAATGGCCACACAATTGTGCATTCATAGTGAACGCAGCGTCACCTAACAGTTACTTTGCAAAGGAGCATTCAGAGGTGATTAGTGACCATAGCGCTTGGGTCTATGATACCTACAGTGCTTACAGTCTAAATGGAAAAGAAGTACAGCAGAAGCTGGCCTTCTTCTAGGATATAAACATCATCATTTACAGGACATAGAATAGAAGTATGCCTGCATAATGGCAAGATCCTCTCAAGGAATGAGAATATTTGCCTAACTAACACCTGTGGAGGAATTAGGTTTAAAACAAAAATAACAGACATATACTTTCATTGACTTAGAAAGAGTAGGAGTCCCGCAGCAGGCAATTATTTGACACTGAGTTTGGGAGGGGAGAGTTTGGGGCTCCTAATCAAATTCTGGCTTGTTTTACGTCTCCACAATTCAGCTCATTTAAATATATATCTTAAAATAATGTATTAATGCGATAAAAAGGTATTTGAACTGCAGAAAATGATACTTTTCTTGTAGAAAAAACTGAAACTTTCTTCCATATTAGAAGGTATTACATTACTATACAAAGATTAATAGAATTCTTTATGCATATATATTGCTTAAAGAACAACGAAAGGTCACTTAAGATAACCTCATCAATAATTCTATGTGAAATTCATGTTCAAGGACTCTTCACATTACAGTCCGGAGCAATGACTGCCGATTAGGATAAATATTTTATATTCCCATGGGTCGCCTTTGTGCAAAGTCTTTATCAAGTTTTGCCCTTTTTTCAGACAGTTCAACATGTAACAGGAATCTGGTGTCACAGATTGGATTTGGTTTATAAAATTATCGTTCTCTGCTTATATGAGCGTGGCCTTGTCTCACTAAACTATGATAATATATGCTGCATGTGTGGCAATACCACTTGGTTTCTAAAAGTAAGAGATGGTTCACGCTTTAAAGCTGAACTCCAGGTAAATATAACAGGCACGGGCTAATGCAGCTCTGTACTTAGTAACATATCAATAAATAAATAAAAAATGCAAGTAATGCAAATACCTGAATTTGGTACCAGCCTTAGAATTCCTTTTAAACCAGTACAGGTGGTCCCCGGGTTACAAACATCCGACTTACAAACGACTCCTACTTACAAACGAAGGGAGACAACAGGAAGTGAGAGGAAATCTACCTCTAGGAAGGGAAAGTCACTCCTGTAAGAGTTGTCATGGGAAAACAGTGTCTCCACTGAAGATTTATCACCAATTCTTGTTTCCACAGCAACCCAAAATTTTCAAAATACAATTGTCATAGGGACAGAAAGTGAGGTGAAATCTTCTGAACAGGGGTACAGACAGCAAAACAAATGATACAGGGGTGTTAACCCTTCTCTATGCTATTCAAAAAAAATTTTGGCTGGGGCTGCACCTAAAAAATTTACCTATTCCGACTTACAAACAAATTCGACTTAAGAACAAAGCTACAGCCCCTATCTTGTGTGTAACCCGGGAACCACCTGTATTCAGAATGTCCAGTCACAAGCTGGCTGAATGACAAGTCCTTTAAATATGGTAACTGCTGCAGAGGAAAATCAAGTCCCAGAACTGTGTGGGTAGAAATACAAATCCTTTGGCAGGTAAACAGCTGAGCATATTTTTTCATCATTATTTTAAAGCGGAACTATACTCACCGCGATGTGGCATCCCGGAGCCTCGCTGCCCGGCCACTGACATCTTATGGCGGCTGACTTGGGGAATCTCGATCATTGCCCACTGTCATTGGTTGGGCAGGAATGACTTCACTCCCGTGCATGCAAGGGAGTTCAGTCAGATTCGGCATTGCAGAATTTGTACATTGAGCTGCGCGTGTGTGACTCACTGTACAAGGGCGGACAGGCAGGTAAGTATTTTGAATGCAGAAGAAACAAAGCATGTCTCTTCTGCATTAAAATTCCTGCCTGTTTGCCCTTTTTAAAATTCTGGTCAAAAGTTCCACTTTAACCACTTATCACCCGCGTACTGTCGTTTTATATATATATATACAGGATTCTGCATTTCCGTGTAGGCTCCAGCACATGCCAATCAACGGTTCCCAGCCAATGATCTATGGCCAGAACCCCCCAAATGTCGAAGTGAGTGACAGGAGAGAGCATTGTGTATGTAAACAACACAAAGCTCTCCTCTGACAGCGGCAATTTGCTGGTTTTTGTTTCCCTGCAAAGCAGGGAATAAAAACCAGAATGTTGCTAAGTAAAATCAGCTCACATTACACATAGTAAACATTGTAAGGCACACATTTAACCCTTTGATTGCCCTAAATGTTAACTCTGTCCCAGCCAGTGTCATAAGTACAGTGTATTTTATTAGCACTGATCACTGTATTAGTGTCACTGGAGATGTCATTGGCAGTTAGCCAGTTCCCTTAAAGTGTCAGTTAGTGTCAGATTGCTTGCCATCCCGCTATAGGTCACCGATTACCGTCATTACTAAATGAGATAAAATAAAAATGCCAGTATATATCTTATTTTAGACGCTATAACTTTCACGCAAATCAATCAATATACATTTATTGGGATTTTTTTGTGGCAGAATACATTTTGGCCTAAATGTATGAAGAAATGTGATCTTTAAATTTTTTGTATTGGATATGTTTTATAACAGAAAGTAGAAAATATTTTTTTTTTTTTTTTTTTCTTCAAAGTGTATGCTATTTTTTAGTTTAAACAATAAAAAAAACCATTAGTGATGAAATAACACCAAAAGAAATTTCTATTTGTGGGGAAAAATAATATAAATCTTGTTTGCGTACAGCATTGCATGACCATGCAATCGCCATTTAAAGTAGCGCAGTGCTGAATAGCAAAAAATTACCTAAACATGAAGGAGGTAAAAATCTTCTGAAGCTGAAGTGATTAGGGCTGATCTCCAACTACGATAGCACAGATCTGCTTATGTACTTTATGTGACCAATTTGGTACAAGGAAGAAAGGTGACTGGCAGGATCAACCAGGTATTTCAGATTGAAGATGTATGTGAAAATGATAGAGGCTTTCATTTATAAAATGCACATATGTGAACACATAATGTACATAGAAATAAATAATAAATTAACATATACTTTAATGAATGTAGGCCAGTATATTGATGTATGTTTTACTAGAGAGAATGAGGGTGGAACATCTGTCACTGCTGGTAGAATAAAGATCTGCGATGTACAACTGCGCTACTTTCCCCTGCACATAATTGGGTATTTTATGGGCCAGTTCACACCAAGAATCACACAGAAACATTCCTGTGCTATTAACATGCGGTTCAGTGCAGTGCTATTTGAGACTATTCATTTTAAATGGGCTCAATGGCACCGGATTGCAGCAAAAGCAGTGCATGCACTACTTTAAAAAGAGCAAAGCAACAAGAGCGCATTGTATTCCTGTAACTTGAGATCCAATGCAGACAAACGCACTGCGTTTGTGACCTGCATTTGGGTTGTCAGTAAAATAACAATACACTCTGCAGATCGTAACCGCAGGTCATTTTGAACGCAATGTGGGAAGCGCGCACAGAACGTGGTCTGCATTCTGGTGTAAACAGGCCCTTAGTGAACACAGCCTCACTGGGCTAGCTAACCCCCAGTGGGGACATATATTGCAAAAAAAAAAAAAGCCTACTTTTTTTAGTAAAAAGGTGAAGGTTAAAGGATATCTGTATATTTTTACTTTTAGACCCGGTTCACACTACTCCGACTTGTCAGGCGACTTGGTCGCCTGACAAGTAGCGCTCAATTCTGTGCAATGGAACCGTTCTAATCAGAGTGACTCAAGTCGCTCCGACTTAGGAAAAGGTTCCTGCAGTACTTCTGGGTGAAGTTGGAGCGACTTGCATTGACTTCTATTATGAGAAGTAATTTGCAAGCCGTGATGAAGTCATGCTGCACGGACGACTTCAAAGTCGAGGCGACTTTGAGTCACCCTGGTGTGAACCGACTCTTAATATTATTATCTGTAACCATCTGCGTGAGTAGCCATCTTCCACAGCAGGGTCATAAACAATAATATTTATTACAACAGTAACAACTTGAAACGTTTTTACTTCTTTTTACGTGTACCCAAAATGTGAAAAATGGCTGTGTGTTGGGATGCGAAGAAGAGTATTTTTTACATATATTTCATCTTTAGCCAGAGACAGCACACCCTCAATAGCTCCTGAACCTTACTGATGTTTAATTTCTCACTTGAATTCTGAAATCAATGAGCCAACTTCTCTGCTCTGTGAACTATAGCTACATTTCTAGCAGTATGGAAAGTGGAGACTTAAGTGTGTGTATGTATTACATCAAATCTCTGTTATTAGAGAAGTTAATAAGGAGAAGAGCAGCATGAATACAGAAAGGACACTTGTAATGACTTTGATGTGCAGTGTCTGATTGTTCTTTGTGGGGATTAAGGTGTTATGATTTTGGACCTGCACTAGAGAACAAAAGGGTAGATGTCATACATCTGGTATGCATTATAAAGGAGCACCTAAAAGTCACATATCTTTCTTAGCTACATTTTTATAGATCAATGTTTAAGGCTCCATTCACACCTGAGCATATCGTTTTTTGGAGTTTTTTTAGCGTTTTTTTAGATGTTTTTCAGGTGGTTTTTGTCAGGCGTTTTTTGCAGGTGTTTGGAGGCAGGCATTGACATCTAACAAAAATGCTTGCAATCTGCCCAAAAAGAAGCTCATGTACTTTTTTGAGATTCAGGTGACAAAACGCTCATATGTGAACAGGGGTCATTGAAATGAATTGGATTTTGCTTTTTGGGCGTTTTGAGACCTCAGAGATAAGCGTTTATGAGCTGAAAATTGCTCAGGTGTGAACAGGGCCTTAAATGTGTTCAAAATCTTTTTACATGAGCTATTTGCACAAAATGAATAGTAAATTAGAAGGGTACAGTTTTGAATATCTGCCTTAACCTCCATGGCGGTATTAATTATTTTGGATTTTAGGTGCTGAAAGCGGTACCATTATTTTGCATGTAATTCTTGTGAATGAGCAGCCCAAACCAACTGTATACATTATATATATATATATATATATATATATATATATATATATATATATATATATATATATATATATATATATAATGTATACAGTTGGTTTGGGCTGCTCATTCACAAGAATTACATATATATATATATGTGTGTGTGTGTGTATATATATATATATATAATGTATATATCTATATATATATGTGTGTGTATATATATATATATATATGTATATATATGTATGTGTATGTGTATATATATATGTATATATATATATATATATATATATATATGTATATATATATATATATATATATATGTGTATATATATATATATATATATGTATATATATATACACTGTGTATAAATATATATTTACATAAAAAGTACAGTAAAACTGCAGGAAAGGGCACTGGGGGGCAATGTAATGTGATTTTATTTTATTTTGAATGGTATCAGTGTGTTTGGTGTGTTTTTACATTTGAATTTGCCGCCGGTTCCACCCCCCTGCAAACGTCACGTCGCAGGAGACGGAATCCGGGGCACGGAGAGGATCGGGAGGAAGAACCGCCGCTACACACCGCCGGACACATCGCTGGATCCCGGTGACAAGGTAAGTAACCTCTTTTACAGGATCCAGCGATGCTTCTGGCGGTACCCCGAGTGTGGCTCGGGGTTACCGCTTTCGGCTCTGAAATTTAACCCCGAGCCACGCTCGGGAATACCGCTAAGAAGGTTAAGAAATGCACAGGGTGATTGATTTACTAAAACTGGAGCGTACAAAATATGGTGCAGCTCTGCATAGAGACCAATCAGTTTCCAGATTTGTTTGTCAAAGTTTAAACAAGCTGAAGTTAGAAGCTGATTGACTACTATGCAGAGCTGCACCAGATTTTGCATTCTTCAGTTTTAGTAAATCAACCCCAGTGTGAGCTGTTGTTAGGTAAAGATGTAGTGCCACATGGTTCAGAACTACACTGCATTTTCAATATAGCCTACGTTCATCATTTTTGAAATATTCATACAAAACATACCTTAAGAGCCGGCTCACACTAATCCGACTTGTCAGGTGACTTGGTCGCCTGACAAGTAGCTCCCAATGCTGTTCAATAGAACCGTTCTAATCAGAGCGACTCAAGTCACTCCGACTTAGAAAAAGGTTCCTGTATTATTTTTTGGCAAAGTCGAAGCGACTTGCATTGACTTCTATTATAAGAAGTCGTTTGCAAGCCTTGATGAAGTCACGCTGCACGGGCGACTTCAAAGTCGCAAGAAGTTGGGGCGACTTTGAATCGGATTCGTTTGAACCGGCTCTAAAAAAACTTCTCAAGTACTGTTTCTAAAAAGGTGTCTAAAATGTATGTACAATTTCAGGAAAAATTGAAAAAACAAAATCAGTATATTATTATATTGCTTTCAGAAAAATGGTTGCATTTGGTGCTGCTTACATGGCTAAAGATTGAGATATGTAAAGTTGCTAACACACCGGGACTGGAGCAATATATTAAATTACAGGAGCATCTAATTAGCAGATCAGCCTATAAAGACAAATGAGAGCCTGTGAGAGATAGAATGTAGCACAGAGAAACAGCTGTCTGCGGGATATATTAATTGTTGGCCCCGTTTTATATGTAGACTACACAAGGCACACATTTGCATGTACTTGTTGCCTAGAGTGCTGATACAAGCTGTGTGCCTCAAACTGGTATTTGAAAGTCATAATAAAACCCCAGTGGAAAATTCCATACCATCCTGAAAATGTTATTAGTGGGAAGACTTGCCTATGTATGGGCATGCTGGGAAGGTTCATGTGTTTAATTTATCACAGCTTCCTTTATTTAATCAAACTAAAACACCTATGGACCTAATAATCTTCTTTTATGACAATTTAAAGCTGATGTGTACTATACACTAAATGGCAGAGCTAAAGCATGTCTAAATCTACTACCACAGTAAATGAAATGAAATGTGTACAATGTAAGGTAGTAAAAGTACAAATTATAACTACACTATAGACTGTTTGAGTTGATTTACTAAAGAAAGAAAAAGCAAAGAAAATTTTTAGTTTGCAAGGTAATTTTCCCCTAACTTAATGAGGTGAAGCGCTACTGACTTCCAGCATCCAATCGTTTACAAGGAAAAAATATTGTTTTCTTTTGCCTTTTCCTTGCACATGACTGGGTAATCTTTGCAAAGTGAATTTTCACAACATTCACATTAAGCTAAGTGACAATTCCCTTGCAACTGAAACAGCCTATTTGCCTTTAGTAAATCAACCTCTTTTGGTCACTTGTGGAATCAAATAAATACTTTTGGATAACATTGTTTTCCACTCCTTCTGGCTCAAAGATACAGTAATTGCTCAGTTTGGGTGACCTCTGCCCTCAGGAGTAGCCCCTGTTTTGTGGAGAGTTGCCTAGCCTAAGCCAGAGGTGTCAAACTCAATTTAATTGCGGGCCGCATCAGCATTATGATTGCCCTCAAAAGGGCCGGTTGTATCTGTAAGACTAGATGTCAAGAGCATCCCCTACCCTTACATAAGACGTCAAGAGCCTCTCCACCATCAGAAGTTGAGTCCCCCACCCTCCCTTACATCACAGTGCACCTCTCTTACCTTGTGGTGCTGCTGGGAAGAAGCTGAAGGCATTGCTGGAAAGCAGAAAGTATAAGGTCTGGAGGAGGACTGGAGCTCTCCTGAAGCTACAGGAGAGGTGTGAGGGCCACATAAAATGGCCTGGAGAGCCAGATTCGGCCCGCGGGCCTTGTGTTTGACACCTGTGGCCTAAGCCATTGGCTGGGGTTAGGACTGCTATTTGTGTTGGTTGGGTCTCCATACCCATCACTTCCCTCTACCTTTTTTGCAGATTGTTGTAATGCATACAGCAAAGGAATATCAGCAGAGCTGTCATGGAGGAGGATAGTTGCAAATTTTATTGTGTCCATTCTAATTCTAGATTCATAAAAGAAAAATTATCAGTCTGCATCAGTAATTTGATAGCTAGGTTAAAGCATATCTAAACCAGAAAACAAATATGTAATATATTGTTTACTAGTCTACATATGAGATTGATTTATTTGTTTTTTTTTTCTGAGTTTTTTTTCCACTTTATTTTTACTTGGTAATTCTGTAATTACATACACTTATGTCCCTGGGTGGTTACACTTGTCCACAGTATCTATGGAGGGATCCATGGTTGGCACTCCATCCTAGACATCAGACATGTGTGCCTTTGTTTCAATTACATGAGGGATGGGGAGGTATCCAGAAATACTATCTGTACTTGCTGAAAATGTTGTTAGTCTGAAAAAAAGAAAATGAATGCAACCACCACAAAATCGTGGTAAAAATCAATGTAAAAACGCACCACTATTTTGCATTTTTGGTGCGTTTTTCAGTCCCATGTCCATTTTTCACAGGAGCAGTCAACCCAAAAATTTACCAGAAACGCATAGCAAATGCATTTGAAACACAGCAAAATCGTAGTAAAAAGGCATATGCTTTTTTACCATGATTTTGCTATAGAGCAGTGTGAAAGATCTCTAACACAAAGAATAAGGGCAAATGACAAACACTCCCAGTTACCCAAACCATGACAGTTTAATATACTAAAAACGACTGGTTAAACCAACAAGTGTTTTTTTTAACCACTACGTGTCCTTTACACTGGCTTTTAAAGTTAACAAATGTAATAGTTCAGAGTTTAATTGAAATGTTTGGTGCAGTATGACACTTTTTACATAGCTGAATAGTACAATTTCTAGAGGTGCATACTTCAGACCAAAGAGAGGGGTGACTTTGGAGAAAAAAATGGGTCGAGTAGATGAGCTCCCTATCTTTCCTATCTCCCATATTCTTACAGCCAAGATACCTGCCATCTTAAGCCCCGTACACACGTACCGATGGTCGGCTTACAAATGTTCCTCTTTTCTCCCCGGGATGTCGGTGTCTGCTGAAAAGTGCAAAGACAGCACAAGGACAGCACAAGAATTTTGTCCGCAGACTGCAGAAGTGATGTCATGTAATGGTTAACTTTCCCTGTGTTTTCTATTTTCTGAGCATGCCCAGTCTTGCAAATCTGCGGTCTGTCGGCCGAATTGTGTACTGACAGGCGAACAATCGTCCGTTCTGGTGTCGGCATACAAATATTTTCATGTTTGCACGAAAGACTTTTGTCCGCGGATTGTGCGCAGACATCTGTCGGAGGCACCATACTAACACGCGTACAATCGGCAGATCCTTCGTCCACCGACGTTTGTATGCCGACGATCGGTACGTGTGTATGGGCCTTTAGTCTCTGCTTGATCTGCAGCTACCATGATGCTGCACATATGATCAGTTATGACTCTAGCCAATTGATGACTTGACAGTTTGGTTGACAGAAAAAGCTACTGTGACAGTTATCATTCATGACATGTCATGAGTGTAATTGTTTTGGAAAACTGTTAAATTCATGAGTATAGTTCCACTTCAGACTACAAAACAGTGACAGCGTGTTGCAGTCTTAAGGCTATAGGTTTATATGAAAGCGGAACTTTACCCATAACAATTTGATAAAAAATAATGTTCTTTATCAAGGAACAGACATTCCACATTATGGAATTAATTATTATTATGGAATAAATTATGCTACCAAAAGTGTGTGCTGTAAATTGCCTTCAGAATTGTTTGGTTTCTTCTTGCCAGAAGCTGCCATTTGCTGAAGCTCAAAGCCCCTGAACAGCAGTAAATCATAAAGCAGAACTAAACCCATCAATTTAATGGTTTCAAAAACAGTTACATTCCTGCAATGCTGGGATTGCTAACTGTCACATTTGCGTGTGATCTCAACCATACTTTCAAACCACCCAATGGCTGGTGTTAACTGATCACTTGTGAAGCACTATGGCAGTATTGCAGATGAAACAGATGCAGCGTCCTTGGCTGTAAAGGATAGGAGGGTTTGATTCTGCTTTAGTGCCTGTTCACATTTATGGGATCACAGAGATCGCATGGAATTCGAAGCGCACTGCTCCTAAAATTACATGCAATGTCTGTGCGGTGCAAATTCAGCCATACAGTTTCTATGGCTGAATTCACACTGCAATCGCACTGAACACGCACAGGACCCTTTTTTTGGTCTGCAGCAGAATCGGATCGCATGGTGGTTCACACTTGTGCGATCCGATTCTGTGCGAACTCTCAGATCGCACTGCGATATGCAATCTGATCTGGGGGTGTCGTTAACTGTTAATTGACACCCCCAGCGTATCGCATATGGCAGTGTGAACTGCCTGTGCTGCGGATGCGATGAGGGAACACGCTGTATATTCACAGTGTTCCCGCATCGCATAAATGTGAACCGACACTCAAGGCTGTCAGATCGGCCTCTACAAACTTGGCAGTGCCTAAAAATGCAGATTAACTAAGCACGTGCAGAGCAGGGTGACAGCGTATTACTGGATTTTAAACCGTATACTGTAGACACTTATTTTTAATGTTTTCCATAGCTGTACCTGCAAAATGGGCCAGACTGAAGTGATCTAGCAGGACTTTATTTTCTGACTAAAGTTCCACTTTAAGGAAATAACTTAAAAAGCGCAAACAATATAAAGGAAATTTATGATCACTACATACACTTTCATTTTATAACATCAGCATTGTAATAACAATAAAAATGCTTACTTAGCCATCTCTTTCCAGAACTTCCTGTATTCCCTCCATGCTTTGCAGCTTCTCCTCTGCTCTTTACTTTCAGTTTCAAAGGACTATACATCCTATGGTGTCTTGCTACCTGTCTCTGCTGACTCCACCCCTTTTCTCAGCACCTCTGTATTTCAGAAAGAAGGCTCTTTGAATTCTGTGATACAGAAGTGCCCACGCCACAGGGCATAGTGAGTGCCGGTTCACATTTCTGCGATTACAGAGATCGCATGTAATTCGGAGCACACTGCTCCTAAAATGACATGTGATCGCTGTGTGGTGCAAATTCAGCTATACAGTTTTTTATGGCTGAATTCGCACCGCAATCACACCTAACTCGCACAGGACCCTTTTTTTAGTCTGCAGCAGAATCGGAACGCATGGTGGTGCACACTAGTGTGATCCGAATCTGTGCGAACTTTCAGATCGCACTGCGATAGGCGATCTTATCTGGGGGTGTTGTTAACTGTTAATTGACACTCCCAGCGTATCGCATATGGCAGTGTGAACTGCCAGGGGTGCGGATGCGCATCGCAGAAATGTGAACCGGCACTGAATGTGTGTCACGGTTTTCAAGGAAGTAAATGTGTGATAATTTTCACAAAGTAAGTTTACAAACTTCAAGATCATTCAGAGCAATAGGAGTAGACTAGAAAAAAAAATGAAATACAATGTGAAAATAAAAGATTTTACATTTTGACCATAGATATGCTTTAAGTCAGACCCAGTCCACAAAATCTACCAACATTATGACCATTCATATGGACATGCATATATCACTCATGCCAAACATTAGAAACCCTTGAAGGTGTGAATATGTCGTTTTTGATGCACACATAAATAGCTACAAAGAGGTAGGAATTATTTTTGAGTTTATTGTGTAAAATAGCTGTTAGTTTTTCAATGAACAGATACCATGAGTTTTTTTTTTTTTCTTGCCTTGTGCAATAGTTGGAATGCCAGATGTCCATGCCTTCACCAGGGTTTGTCTAGATAGAGGCAGTAAAGATCCAGTTTACCAATTTGAATTGGTTGGGGGTGCATAGAAAGCTTGAGGTTGAGCAAGGCTTCAAATGGATGTTTTTGAAAGGCTATTTCCCAAAAGTGATACCATCTCGTCAAAAGTCGTTGATTTGTGGACATTCCCACCACCCTTATATCAAAGTGCTAGCCAAACCACAACCCCCAAAAGTAAGGATCTAAGGAACCCTATGTAAGATTTGCGATTCTAGAGGGAACCTTATGCCACCAGAGGAGAAGGTTATAGTTACTCTCCAAAAAGGAAGAGTCCATGAGTGTGATGTCCCATTTTTAGGTCCACTGTTGTGGCTCCAGTGAGGATCCTAGTTCCTTTTCCCAATGTAGAGTGTAAACTGGGAGGTCGGAAGTGTCACTCCTAGATAAAGTATAATAAATAAACTATAAGAATTTTAAGAATATGCCTTTCGTTAATGGGTCACTACCACAAACGCGTTAGAAGGAAGTAAGCATCAACGGTGCATCTTTGTGTTTCAACATTGATTTATTGTAGTTGCAAATTTTAAGATATTGAAACAGCTCCATCAGAGGGATGTGATCAGATGTTTGCAGCATATCAAAGCTTATCACATCTTTCACTGTCAACATGATGAATACTTGATGCAAGCCTGAATTGTTCCACCATTGAAACCCCCCAGGATCCTCACAACAAGGAAGAAAGAAAGAGCTGTAACGTATGGTAGCCAAAGACATGTTTGGTACCAATAGCCTAAATTTTTTATCTGGTCCCATTTTTTCAAAGAATATTTAATCATGGGTTTATCTGTGTATCTGTTTGGGTATCAGAGATTATCCATAGAATTGTATATATCACTATAGGGGCAATCAGGTAAAACTCACCCACAATAGGGTATTAGATGTGGCTTGGTATGCGGCAAGGGGGGCTATTTGTGCCGCTTGATGGCTATAGAAGTTTCAAGCAAAATCTAGTAAAACTATTTTCTTTCTTTTTACAAGTTTTTATATTTGAAATCCAACAAAATTGCACAATTTACTTGAAATAACAATTTCACTGTTCTTTTCTCACATATTCCTTTTGTTTTTATATTTAAAGAAATAGCTGAGGTTATTTCGTTTTCAAAGCATTTCACAGCTGTTTATCACCATGATAAGATAATTTTCCTTGCCTGTATATAAACAAGAGCAGTAAGATTTTCACTTCCAAAATTTTGCCCATTTCTTTTGATCAGGTGTTATCTGTTTTAAATGAAGGGAAGCTAGAAAAAGTTTCCTTAAGGCAATGCAACTTGTTTATTTATTTTGTTGTTTCTTTTTTTTTTTTTCATTACTGTATTTGCCATGTCTCACTTTATGAATGAAAACTACTTCACAAATTATACAACCTATAGCACTACCAGAGATGCTTGCAATATCTTGGATTTACCCCTCTCCCTTTCATTGTCGATATTTGCTGTGTGACTAGCTGGGAGCCACACAGTCATCTAATAAAAAGTCCATAATCAATTAAAAATCCATAATAATTTCTATGCAAAGGCTATTCACAATTAGACTGGGAGGAAGGGGTACCAAAAGTAGTTATCCTTTAGGAAATTGGAGATTAGTATCTGCAGCACTGGGGTTGTTGTTTCCGCTCCCAACCATAGCACTGCCTGCCTGGAGTTTGCATGTTCTCCCATTGCCTGCGTGGGTTTCCTCCGGGTACGCCCTCTGGTTTCCTCCCACACTCCAAGGACATGCTGGTAGGTATACCTAGTATGTGTATGTATGAATGTGAGTTAGGGACCTTAAATTGTAAAGTCCTTGAAGGCAGGGACTGATGTGAATGTACACAATATATGTGTAAACTACTGCCTTAATTGGCACACTATAGAAATACCTGAAATAAATAAATAAAATGTTACTTCTGCATCCATTAAAACCCTGTAGATTTGTTTGAAAATATGGTAGGTGCATTAGCTACAAAAGTGTTAGAGCCGGTTCACACTGAGGCGACACGACTTCGGGGGGCGACCTGTAAAGTCGCGTGCACCGCTGTGCACCGCGACTTCGGCGCGACTTGCAGGGACTTCACATAATGGAAGTCTATGCAAGTAGTTCCGAGGTCGCCCCAAAGTAGTACAGGACCCTTTTTCTAAGTCGGAGCGACTTGTGTTTCTCCTATTAGAACGGCTCCTGTACTACTCAATGGACCGCGACCGACCGCGACTTGTCAGGCTGACAAGTCGCCTGACAAGTCGCGGCAGTGTGAATGGGCTCTTAGTAGGTACATTGGATACATGGAAATAGGCATTCATAATATTTCCATTCTGGCATTATATTTGTCTTTATTTTTTACTAAACAACATATTAAACATTTGCACTTCATTTTTCATTTCTTTAGTATTTTCCATCTCTGGCTCCCTGTATTACAGTTGGAAATGTCAGCTGCTTTTGCCATTAATCAGTATACAGTTTTGCTTTTTCCTGTCATTTGCACAAAAAAAATTGTAATTGCAAAAAAAAAAACAGCAAAGACGGCAAATACTAATATAATTCAAGTGGTCACTAGGGATCAGTTCACAGAAAGATTTTTATTCACATTTGGGAAAAATGATGTTAATATCCCACTGGACAGAATTTATTAAAGAAACTAAGACATCTGCTTATGTAATGGAGGTTTTGGCAAACTGCAAGTTCCTAATTCATTTAAACTGATACTTTGTTCCAGTTTCTCCTGGGCATCTGTTCCCTGATATGAAGATAAAGTTAGAACAAGTATTTTTATATTCTGTGTGCTATCCAATAATAGTGTTTTTAAAGGAAAACTGCTGAGAGAGGTATGTAATCTGCAGTTGCTGTCCTCTTTTTCTGAATGTGTTTGTTGCCTGATTGTCATGTTATGATGATCCTCAGACTTCAAAGCTTTAAAAAGCTTTTATGGAGCAAGTATGCTTATCCAATTTCTTTTTGAAGCTGGCCATTTACTACAGAACTTGAATTTCACCCGGTTTCAGTTAAACTGGCTAAAATTTGCTTAGTGGGTGGCCTTGTTAACCACGTCCAACACACCTTACCTGCATTCCCTTACCCCTCCTGGCTCTTCCACAGCCAACGGCTATTGGGATTTTGTGACCTTCTAACCTGTGACTGTACCTGAGCTTGGCAGCCAATTAGTGCCCTCTGCATGGATGCTGTGACAGTGTCTCTTTAAAGTTAAACTTTTTGAAAAAAATAAAACATGAGCGAACAGCGGGACATTTAATGCAGAAAAAACTTAGGGGTTGATTTACTAAAGACAAATAGACTGTTCACTTTGCAAAGTGCATTTACCCTCTGCAAGTGCAGTTGATCAAGAGCTTAGTAAATTTGGGAAAGCTTCACTTTGCAAAGAGTACCCAATCACGTGTAAGGAAAATAAAAAAAACAGCATTTTGCTTGCACATGATTGGATGATGGAAGTCAGCTGAGCTTCTACTCAATTAATAAGCAAAGTGCACAGTTTGCCTTTAGTAAATCAAACCCTTACAATGTCTCTTGTGCATTAAAGTTACTTACCTGCCTGTCCACCTCTATACAGTGAGCTGGTCACGGGTAGCTCATTATACAAGTTCAGCAACGCCAAGTTGACTGAAATCCTGTATGACAACATCTTGGCCTGGCCCATGACAGCAGCCAGTGATCAATACCCAGAAGCCAGCCGCCCAAAGATATCAACGGCCGTCAGGGTGCTCGCGGGACTTCTCATTACTGGAGCCAAAGTGAGTATAGTTCCATATAATAAGACATATTGAGTGGACTTTTTGATTTTAACACAGTTGCAGTGTTTTGCGAATAGATTTCATTCGATGCCAGGAATAGCTCTTTGTGTAAAGCCTACACACTTATGTATAAATACTGCACAGCTGGCAGAAGCTTTGGTGGTTAGAATAGATTTGCTGTGGAACTACAGATATTTAAAACCAGGCTTAGCATGCTACAAGTAAAACCATTGGGATTTTGTTACTTTATTTAGAGCATAACTATCTTTACAGCAGCGTGCATGTAGCATTCTTATCTTAGTGCCCTATTTTCTTTTCATATATTGCCCTGAAGCTGAACTTGTATGTTAAAGCCGGTTGCTCAGGAATTTATTTTGCACAGATTGTGGCTTGTAACGGAAAACTATACCTTTGTTGTTATATGTCAGCATATTGGTGATTTCACATGTTACTTAGAAGGATACATGGTTATATTTTATAATTGTGGAAAAGCGTTATATTTTCTTTTTACTTTATATAAGGTATCTATCACCTGGGCCTTGGATATGATTTTCTAAAGAATTAGAAAATTATTACTTACTGTGTTCTTCAATCACCCAGTCAAGTGCAAGGCAAATTTACCCTTTTTAAAATAACTCTGCAAATAATTGTGTATTGACATGGAAGACAGCTAATCTTTTTTCACTAAGCTAAGGGAACATTATCTTCCCCTTTAGCAAATCAACCAGCTTTTATTCTTGTTGGAGGATGTATTTATTACAGCCAAGCAATTGTACGATTTTTCTGATCGTTAGTACAGAGCTTTTGAGAGCCGATCAAGTCAGTTTATTCGATCTTATCCTATGGGGCAAGCACGGAAATGTTTTTTTTAGTGATGCACCGAAATTTCGGCCACCGAAAATTTCGGCCGAAAATGGGCTTATTCCATTTCGGCCGAAAATGGGCTTATTCCATTTCGTCCGAAAATGGGTTAAATATGCCGATACTAAAGATGGTCGCCGGGCGCAGCGCAGGTTTCAAAAAACCCGCCTCTGGCCGATGGCCCGCCTCCTGGTGATGTCACTACTACTGCGATCTGTGCATGAATGAATTAACACACCGGGCGGGCGAGCGGACGCTAATAGCTGTAACTATGTGAGCGCTTCACTTCACTGTCAGGCATGTATCTCCGCTGACAGGGAAGTGAAGCGCTCACATAGTTACAGCTATTACCGGCCGCTCGCCCGCCTGCCCGCCCGGTGTGTTAGTTCATTCATGCACAGATCGTAGTAATAGTGACATCACCGGGAGGCGGGCCGCCGGCCAGAGGCGGGTCTTTTGAAAGGAAGGACACCGGAGGACTGGAGCTGAGAGTAAGGAGATTGCATTGGGATTGTGAAGGACGCTGAGGCAGGGGGGGGAGGGATGCTGAGGCAGGAGGGGAGGGATGCTGAGGCAGGGGGGGGACGCTGAGGCGGGGGGGGCGCTGAGGCAGGTGGGGAGGGGCGCTGAGGCAGGGGGGGAAGCTGAGGCGAGCTTACCAATGGTATCTAGTATTATGCAGCATGAGGAGGTTAATGTATTGCCACTGCTGGTCGCTGATGCATTAGTGACCGACCAGTGGCAGTTAATAACCCCTTTGTGCTGCATTAGTGCAACCAGTAGCAGTGCAACCAGTGTTAATTAACACTGATACTGGTTGCACTAATGCAGCACAAAGGGGTTAATTAACTGCCACTGGTCGGTCACTAATTCATCAGTGACCAGCAGTGGCAATACATTTAACCCCCTCATGCTGCATAATACTAATACCATTGGTAATTAAATTAACTAATATACTGGGACAGGGTGGCAGCTACAAGTGTATGCCTGCCTGTTTTTGGTGTATGCCCCTGTTCTATCTATTTTAAAATTATTTGGGGGAAAAAAGTCATTTTTCGGTTTCGGTTTTCAGCCAAGGGCATCCTGCATTTTCGGTTTCGGCCCAGAATCTTCATTTCAGTGCATCCCTAGTTTTTTTGTATGATACCAGATCGTACGATTTTCGTTTAATCAGTACAGTTGGCGTTCAAAAATACACTACACCACATGACATCACTTCGAAATTTTTATTCTGTCGTACGAGAATTTTCGTAACTTTAGTAAACTCTTCATTTTCTATATAAGATTAGCATGCATAAAAAAAAAAAAAAACATATAATCTCACCATGTGTACCAGGCATAAGCCAATGAGGTATTTTGTCTAAAAAGCTTACCTAATATAAGCAAGACGGCTGTATGCCACCTAATCCCCGAGGCTTTCCCCAATGACATATAGATTCTCGACTTAGATGGGGTGAGAGAGCCTGCTTGAAGTGTAATAAATTGCCTGCAGTGAAGTGGAGGGACACACGGAATGTTTTCGTTCTATCCTCCATTCACGCAGATACGATAGTCCAAATTGCAACGGTGACTGGTGTTGTTGAGAAGCCCCTCTGTGTCCACGAAGACAACCTTAACATGGGAGGGGTTGACTTCAATGACCAGATGATGACGCCATACTTAATTGCTGTAGGGTCAGACGCTGGTACAAGAAAGTGTCTGTGTATATATTCCAATTGGCTCTGCTGAACGCTTATGTGCTATACAAAGCGTCAGAAAGAAGTGGATCCTTCCTAAAATTCCAGGAAGAGATCATCACAGCCATTCTGTATCCAGAAGGTGCTGTGGCCCAAATTCACAATCCAGATGCAGTGAGCCAGCTGCATGAGAGGCATTTCTGGATGTCCTCCCTTGTACCCCTACCCAAAGAACACCCCAAAGAAGATGTCCCGTCTGTAGAAAACGTGGATATAGGCGTGACACTTGCTATTTTTGTCCCTCCTGTCCTGGCCAACCTGGTCTCTTCATCGGGGACTGTTTTCGTCACTACCACACACTAGTAGAGTATTAGTATAGGATACAGCACGACACAGTCTAGGCATACTTTCACACAGGGTCTCGAAAGATGTTAGATGGCTTTTGGATTTTGAGAGACCCTAGCCTGGAACAGTTTTTTTACAGTTACGAAAAAGTTACAAAAAAAAAAAAAAAAGTAAAAAATAGTTGTCGTTTTATTGAGGTAATTTTCTGTTCTTACTCTACTTTTCTACTCTTTCTATTTTTACTGTACTTTATAATATACTGTTATACTGTAATGTTTTATTGTTACTGTTTTTCATTGTTGACCATAGTTTTCTTTGCAGATACCACCATTCTTTTGTACTGTATGCTATTGCAATGTGATGTTTTATTGTTGCTGTGTTTTTCATTGTTAACCATAGATTTCTTTGCAGATACCACCATTCTTCTGTACTGTATGCTATTATATTGTAATGTTTTATTGTTACTGTGTTTTATTGTTAGCCATTGTTTGCTTTTCAGGTACGCCCATCAGCTGCAGCACTGATTTCTTTATTCTGACAGCAACAGCATCTGCTCTCAGCATATACGTAAATCAATGATTGCAGTGCTTTAGGAGGTGATTTCACCACTGCAGTTAAAAAAAGAGCATATATGGCGAGGCATAGGAGATGGGGTGGACATTTTGGAATATAAAGAAAGAAAGGGAACTTTTTTTTTTTTCAATTTTCAAAACTTTGTGACAAAAAGCAAGATTTGCAAAATACTCAAAATGCCTCTCAGCAAATTGCTTAGGTGGCTAGACTGCCAAAAAGTCTCACACATGGGGTATCAGCAGCCGAATGTATTTTGGGGTGTAATTCCACATATACCCGTGGCATGCAGGAGCAATATATAATTTCAATAAAACTTTGTGTAAAAATAAAAATATTTTTTGTCATTTTTCACATAGCTGTGACAAAAAAAAATGAAATGTGGGGTGGGGGGGGGGGGGGGTTGTACTGCCCTGCCATTTTAGCGTTTCAAGAAATGAAATAGGCAGTCAGAAAGTAAAAGCTGCGTAAATTCCAGTATATACTAGGGATGCACCGAAATTTCGGCCACCAAAATTATCGGCCGATAATGGGTTAACATTGCCGAAAATAAATATGGCCGCCGTGGGGAAGGAGGAGGGCGCAGCGCAGGGCAGGTTTTAAAAGTCCCGCCTCTGGTCGGCCGTCCGCCTCTCAATGACGTCCCTACTACGATCTGTGCATTATGAATGGACATACCAGGCGGGGGGGCGGGGCGAGCGGCCGCTATAGAGAGAACTAATGTTATCCATCCCTGTCAGCTCAGCACGACTATGTGTGAATGAGAACAGAACTGACCTGACACCGGGCGGGGGGGCGGGCGGAGCGGCCGATATTAGCTGTAACTATGTGAGAGCTTCACTTCCTTGTCAGCGGAGATACATGCCTGTCAGGGAAGTGAAGCTCTCACATAGTTACAGCTAATAGCGGCCGCTCCGCCCGCCCCCCCTGCCCGGTGTCAGGTCAGTTCTGTTCTCATTCACACATAGTCGTGCTGAGCTGACAGGGATGGATCACATTAGTTCTCTCTATAGCGGCCGCTCGCCCCTCCTCCCCGCCCAGTGTCAGGTCAGTTCTGTTCTCATTCACACATAGTCGTGCTGAGCTGACAGGGATGGATCACATTTGTTCTCTCTATAGCAGCCGCTCCCCCCGCCCGGTGTCAGGTCAGTTCTGTTCTCATTCACACATAGTCGTGCTGAGCTGACAGGGATGGATCACATTAGTTCTCTCTATAGCAGCCGCTCCCCCCGCCCGGTGTCAGGTCAGTTCTGTTCTCATTCACACATAGTCGTGCTGAGCTGACAGGGATGGATCACATTTGTTCTCTCTATAGCGGCCGCTCGCCCCGCCCCCCCGCCTGGTATGTCCATTAATTAATGCACAGATCGTAGTAGGGACGTCAATGAGAGGCGGTGCCGCCGGCCAGAGGAGGGACTTTTGAATGAAGGACACCCGAGGAGGGGGACGCTGAGGCAGTGGGGGGGGGGGGGGGGGAGCTGAGGCAGCTTACCAATGGTATTTGTATTATGAAGCTTGAGGGGTTAATGTATTGTCACTGCTGGTCACTCATCTATTAGTGATCGACCAGTGGCAGGTAATTAAACCCTTTGTGTTGCATTAGTGCAACCAGTATCCGTGTTAATTAACACTGGTTGCACTAATACTGGTTGCACTAATGCAGCACAAAGGGGTTGATGAGTGACCAGCAGTGACAATACATTAACCCCTCATGCTTCATAATACAAATACCATTGGTAATTAAATTAACCTCTTGCCAACCCATCACAGTACATATACTGTGACAGGGTGGCAGCGTGTACGTCGCTGCCTGTTTTTGGTGTATGCCCCTGTTCTATCCATTTTAAAATTTTTGGGGGGAAAAAGTCATTTTCGGTTTCTGTTTAGGTTTTCGGCCAAGGGCATCCTGCATTTTCGGTTTCGGTTTCGGCCCAAAATTTTCATTTGCATCCCTAGTATATACACCATAGTTTGTAGACACTATAACTTTTGCGCAAACCAATAAATATACGCTAATTGAGACTTTTTTTATCAAAGAGATGTAGCCTAATACATTTCGGCCTAAATGTATGACAAAAGTTGAGTTTATTGGATATTTTTTCATAAGAAAAAGTAGAAAATGTGATTTTTTTTTCCTCAAAATTTTCGGTCTTTTTTCGTTTATATTAAAAAAAAAAAAACGCAGAGGTGATCAAATACCACCAAAAGAAAGCTCTATTTGTGGGGAAAAAAGGACATAAATTTTGTTTGGGTACAGCATTGCATGACTGCGCAATTTTTACCAGTTGAAATCATGCAGTGCAAAATTGCAAAAAATGGCATGGTCATTAAGGGGGTTAAACCTTCCAGTCCAGAAGTGGTTAAAGCATATGTTTGTGCAAATTAAATGATTAACATACATAGTGTATCCATGTGATATATGCAAATTTCCCCAGTGTTTTGTCCTGCTGCAAGCATTACTAAAAAAATACCTAAGCGTTCTGCCATCAATTTATTGAGCTTTTAATTTCCTGTAGAGAAATGACAACGCAGCTTCTGTTGCACTGATATCCCTAGCAGTTTGTCAACCCTACCCATGTTCCCTTCTGGAATACAGAACCTTCCTTCTCCCTAATATAAAGAGTGGGGGATTCTATAGTTCAGTAGGTGAGACCTCAGGAAGGATTTTGGTGTTCTATTGTTTCATCATGGGAAGTTAGGAGCTCCCTAGCTCTGATAGGCATTTTTCTGTACTTGCAGTGATTTTAGAAATGATACTTGGAGAAGTTTCTGTGCATGTATTGTACAGATGTAAAGCATAGTTTTTTTTTTTGTCCAGACATACACGTTAATGAGCACTAGGAACACATGTGCCTAAGGCCTTATTAAGTATAAATAATTTAGTTGCTTCATTAATGGTTCCAGCACTTTTCCATTAAAGACAAAAATGTGGGTATACAGTTATAAAAACACAGGTCATCTTATCAATATTCTATATGCAGCATAGTTTGCAGGTTCTCTTGTCTGTTCTGAAACTAATTTTCACATACTTCGGGAACTCATTTTCAGGTTTCCAGCAAATAAATTGGAAAGCACTGATGACTCACAAACTCAGTTTTCATGGGAAATCTCTAATTTCATCTAGCAGTTTTATGATGTTTATGTAAACCTATCATGAGAGATATATATGGCCTGCCATTGCTGACTTCTTTCTGAAAATAATGGCCTCGGACCTCAATTTGTAGTGGAATTATTGATTAGGACAATAGCATTGATCTCTAATAGCTTCATGTAACATGTTCTTCGTTTCGAATGATCCTTTGCAGCATATTCCCAGACAAAAGTGTAGCATGTCCACACACTCTGACCCTCATTTCCCTACTAGGTCTGCAGTTTCTGACAGTCTTCTTAATTATTACATATATTTAATATTTTATGTGGCCCTTTGATGATGTCAGGGGCCTTATTTGAGGCCCCCTTTAGCTTGTAAGTTGACAACAACTTTCATAACAGGTTTTTTTTCTATATGTTATTATCAAATATTTTTTTTTGCTTGGAGAAATAATGGTTGAAGATGCACTGTGAACAAAGTTGTAGTTGAGGGATATAAGGGTGGGTTTACTAAAGGCAAACACACTGTGAACTTTATAAGGGCAGCTGCATTAATTTTCCTTAGTAAGTGTAATGTGGTCAAGCTTCACCTTGTACAGTAAATTTAATGTGGTTAAGCTTTACCTAGTAAAGAATACCCAATCAGGTTCAAGGAAAATTAAAAAAAAAAAAACATGTTTGCTTGGACATGATTAGTTGATGGATATCTATAGAACTTTACCACATTTACTAAGCTCTGCGGAAAATGAGTGCCTTTATTAAATCCACTGCAAAGATTCAAGTAAAATACAACAACCCAAGGAAAACAGTGCTGAGGGAATTAATGAGCTGCCTTCACTGACCTCTACTTCTACATATTCTAGCTCCCTGACTGTCCTTATGATTTTCTGACGCCAGCATTTTCTAATTACAAGAGGTGTGAAGTGCCGACACTGAATGCCATAAAGCTAGCATTTTCTAAATCGCTAAATTTTGAAATCATGTTTTATGTTTATTAAAGTTGTTGATTGATGTTAATGGGTGAATGCACCTTCCATACTGTTATCTGCATTACTGGATGAGCCCAGTGGTATTAATGGTAGTCCAGTTTATTCTAGATACGTGTTACAATGTAATGTGGTTATGTGCCTGTGAAAGTGAATAGCCACATACACTGTCTGCTTTAGATGTGAAATATCACAATTTTACATTACAGCAATAATTATGCTTATAGCAGAACTGACCAAAGTAAAGACATACACATATTTACATATTCCTGGCAAGCTGCAAACAAGCTTTAAAACAGGCACTCACATCACTTACAGCCACTCATCCTCAAAGCTGATAAGGATGGCACTAAATTTGTAAAGTCGAAAGTTGGGTTTCAGCTTATTTCTCTCTCCCCTCCCTTCAGGCGTATCCGAATGGACCACACATTTCTCTTTATGAAGCAGAGTATGTCAGCGGACATGTGTACGCTGACACCTGCCGGCTGTCCACTAAAATCAGACAGGTGGGGTTTCGTTCCACATTCATCAAATGGTTCGGATCAGATGACAGTCAGATGAAAATGGGACATGTGGTCCCTTTTTTACTTGACGGTCCCATAGAGAACAGCGGGCTGTGTCCGTGTCCACTCTGCATCAGCAGAGCAGGCATGGACCCGTCACCTGCCTGCTCAGCGGGGATCAACAGAGAGATCCCCTGCTGAGTGGGTGGATCCGCTGTCAGACTCCACCAGTGTGAAGGGGGCCTAAGGTTCAACGATTAAAAGAAAACATAACTCACCACCATTCATGCTGTAGTAGATGGTCAGAGACTATTTACTGTAGTAGATGGTGTGCCACACGAGATGTGCAAAGATTGCAGATATGTTACGTGGTTGGAGACTATGGACATGCTGCAGGGAACTGGGAGAGATGGGGGGGGGGACATGCTACAAGAGACTGCTAGAGATCATGGTCCTTTTTCAAACTGGTGTCTAGTACAGCTCTCTGAAATCACCGGCACCACATTTGATATTCCTTTAAGCAAGGTCCATTCGAGAAATTAACAAAAACAAAATACACAAAAAAGAGAAAAAAGTATAGACAGCAGAGAAAAAGGAAGAACGTGGAGGACACAAATCAAATCATTTAGCTAGTAGAAGCCAGTGTGATAAATATTTGTCATTGCTGTTCCTGAGCAAGTAAGTTGGCAAACAAAACAAGGGCAACACAGTAAGCACCAAAGGGCCACATGTTGCACACTAGGGCCCAGAACAATCCAAAACTAAAACTGCAAGCTTTTTCTAGATATACTCTTTAACATATCTCATATATTGACAATTTTTTGTCACCAAATCATCTCATACAATTATTACAGCAAATATTGGTCATCATTTTGTGAGCAATAAAGGGTTTTGTGAATCTTCTAATCAGACCCTCCCCCTTTGGTTGTGCTGGTTGACAAAAATTTCAAAAAGGTGTTAAAAAAGCAATGCTAAAAAAGTAAGAAATTGTACTTTTGTTTTGCCCCCTCCCTCCTGTTACATCCATTTTGTTCTCTGCTTAATCATTTAGAATATTTAAAATATTTACAAAAGCTTGTTTGAGGCTCAGGTTGGATATTTGTTTGAAATTCCCTGTATTTATAAAGCTGAACAATGATAGTGCAATTCAACAAATGAGCAGGATGACTATGGCATTATAGCAATGGCTTGCATTAGGTAATAAAAACGTCTTCCTTTTTTGCATGAGTTTACCAGTTTAACCACTTAAGCCCCGGAGGATTTGGCTGCTAAACGACCAGGGGTTATTTTGCGATTCGGCACTGCGTGACTTTAACGGACAATTGCGCGGTCGTGCGACGCTGTACCTAAACGAATTTGGTGTCCTTTTTTTCCCACAAACAGAGCTTTCTTTTGGCGGTATTTGATCACCTGTGCGATTTTTTGATCACGCGCTATAAACAAAAAAAGAGCGTCAATTTTGCAAAAATAGCAATATTTTTCCCTTTTTTTTTATATGAAATTCCCCCCAAAAAAAATGTAAAAATCAAAATTTTTTAACATTTTCGGCCAATTTGTTTTATGCTACCTATGTTTGGTAAAAAAAATCGCAAAAAGCGTATTTTGATTGGTTTGCTCAAAAGTTATTGCGTTTACTGACTAAGGGAAAGATTTTTGTCATTTTTGTTGTTTTTTTTTTAACGCGTAATGGCGGCGATCTGCGATTTTTTTTTTGCGGTACTGCGACATTGCGGCGGACAGATCGGACCCTTGACTGACATTTTTGACACTTTTGGGGTTACCAGTGACATTTCTACAGTAATCAGTGCTATATATATGCACTGTTACTGTAAAAATACACTGGTAGTGAAGGGGTTAACTTTATTTGAGAGGGAGGGGCTGTGTGTGTCCCTAGGGGCGTGATTCTAACTGTGATTGGCTGTGGCTTCAGCTGTATGCAGAGTGATCAACGGATCTACATAGTAGATCCATATGATCAGCTCTCATACAGAGGGGAGAATGACAGGCAGCTTGTTTACACAAGCTGCCTGACTTTCTCCCTCTCCCCCGCCGATCGCAGAGTGACCGGCGGACATCGGGTCCGCCGGTCACACGCGCGGGGGGGGTCCGTGACCACGCGGGAGCGGGAGCGCGCCTCCGGCGGCGCGCGCTCGCTCCCTAGACCCTCACAAGCTAGTGACGTAGCCCTACGTCACTTTGCCTGTGAGGGGCTGACCGCCGACGTAGATCGGCGTGCGGCGGTCGGCAAGTGGTTAATTCTCTTTCTCCAGTTTCTTTTCTAGAGTTCCATTTTGTAGGTCTCCAATCAGAAAACCAATGTTTTATTAATACTTAGGAACATTTTGTCAAAAAGTGGCTACAGAAGAGTTTATTGCAGGGATCTCCAAACTACGGCCCTCCAGCTGTTGCAGAACTACACATCCCATGAGGCATTGTAAAACTCAGACATTCACATACATGACTAGGCATGATGGGAATTGTAGTTCCTAAACAACTGGAGGGCCGTAGTTTGGAGACCTCTGGTTTATTGGGTTTGCCTAAAAAATAGAGCCTGTTATTTATGTGATATGTTAAGGAAATGTTGATGGTTACAGCATTTAGCACTCTGCCCTTTGCACAGTTTTTTTTTTTAATATGTCTGTTTATGTTAATTCGTGGCATCTTTCATTAGGTGCATTCCTGGAATAGCTAACTCTGGTGGTTTCATGACCGCGTGTGGGAATAGGAGTGTGGGAAGAAAGTTGTACAGAGATTAAAGAATAGTTTTCCATGTTACAGGAAGGCTTTGTTATCAGTTTTTTTCTCGGAAGTGTAGGTATGTTTGATGTTCTCCTAAATGCCAGTGGCTTTGATCATTGATGAAGGGTTAGGATGTCCTGCAGGTGGAACCAGGACTCGTTCTAACACAAATTGAACCAGACATTTATGTGTCTCCTGTATGCACTGGGAACAATGTATACAGGAGATAAAGCTGTAAGACTACAACAGCTGGAAAAGTGACCCTGATGGCTCAAATAAGAAAGCTGTGAGCTATGGAAAATACAAAGAAAGGCTTTTATGCTTTAAGCCTTAACCAGTAATTATAGTTTGATTATACCTTTTGGATATAAAGTGCAAGGGTACTCCTATACCTTTGCTTGAGAACATTAACGTAAAACATGAAAGGGCTCGTACTTTGCTTTCATGTGCAGCAGCATGAAATATTCTTTTATAAAGTACTCTCAAGCTGTTATTGCCATGTAAAACTGACCTAGAATTTGTCTAGCTGATTTAAAAGAGAAGTCATCCAAACTTTTTTAAGTATTGCTTGTGTGAAAATGTACATGTTGGATTGAGCATCCAGCCTCTTTACTGGTGGTAGGACTTCCCAAGTGAGCATTGCAATACAGTGGACTTCAGTGCAGCTAGAAAACACACCTTCAGAAGATACAATGGGGCAAAGGCTTAACATTTTGCTAATACAACTAATCTATATCAGGTTTCAGTGGTCATCAGTGTCAGCAATGCTAGATTCTGTCAGATGTTAACCTGCAGCTTGGTCATGCATATTCTTGTGCTGATTTGGGCTGTAAAGTTCCAGCTTTCAAGCTACAGATTGCTCTACAAAAATAAAACATGGAATCTGAGCTAATTTAGGTGAAATCCTTATGTTTTTCATGTTTTCGCCAATCTTTGTAGAACAACTAACTATCCTATTTTATTATTTTGGTCCATACCCTTTTGCCAGCCAAGTAGATGTTTGCCACCTTTCACATTCATTTTTCTTTCCTTTTTCTTATTATAAGTCATCTGACCTTTAAAGGAGATTGGCTTTAGACATCATGCTGTGAGGATTTAGTTATAACAGCCAGGCTTAGATTATGCCACACAGTAGGAGCAATCAAAACATGTATTTACACATTAAGAATGAAATATTTAGAGACTTGCTGGTTCAGTAAAGGCAGAGCAAAGCTTTAGAGCAGAAAGTGGGCCACTTTGCATGTGCTTTTTTGTATAGATTTATTTACAAAAAACGGACTCCTGCTTGAACATACAGTTAGCTAAAATGGGATTTTTTTTTTTCTGAAACAGTTACTTTTTGTAAAGGGCAAATATACATCTCAGTTTGTTTAACAACACAGAAACTACGAAGAGTAATATTCGTACACTGATTTCCTCCACTTTATGTGAAATAACCTGTCTATGTGATCAGCCATAGCTGTTATAAAATTGTTGATTGACATGTGAATGGTTTCTGTGCATAAATGTGACTTGTTTGTTAATTTTATCTTGACAAAAAGTGGTAGACCATCATCTTGGTTTGCAATACATGGTAAAGCCTAAGGGTTTAACAAAGCAAAGCACATACATCTCAAGTCAATTATTAAACAACAGAGCTCAACTTCAACAACTGTTTCCTCTTGTTGGTAATAAGTAATAGAATTTTGTTATTTTTTAACCATAGTTTTAATGTAGGTTTTAGCTAGAAAATGGTAGATGGTTTAGGATAATTGTTTTCAATATCTTTTACATTTACCAAACTTTAATTTATTTACAAGCATATAAAGCGGTTGTAAGTCAATTTAATACATATCTGTCATGCTGTGTTAGACCACTTATATTGCGTTTAACAGGCGGTGATGTGTGTTGAATGCACTTGCGTTGACACACATTAAACGCACATGTAATAACATTCATTTTTTTAATGCATCGCGTTAATGTGCAGACAAGCAAATGCTTTATTTTGTTTTACTTAACACACGTGTTGGGCTGTAGTGTGTTGCAGCTTGTTATGCTGTGCTTAAATGCAGCATGTTCCATTTTCACATCAGTGCGGCACATTGGGGTGAACTGAGCCTTTTGAAAACAACAGATTTCAGTTTGTCAATTGCATTGGGAATGCATTGAGTGGCACAGCCCAACGGAACGTAGTGGACATTGTTGAATGAGCTCTCAGTTTGCCACTAACATTTACACAGCACCTAAGTAGCACAATTCTTGCATTTGCTCTATTCTGAGGGTATTATAATTATTATAGTAACTATAGTTCTGAGGGGATTTTGTTATAGTGGGATTAGGTTCAAGCCTCCAAATTGAAATTTTGTTGGCACAAGCAAGTGTTGGGGCATGCTTGTTTTTGGTAGGAAAAGTACACAGTACTTAATGCTGTAGAGCAGGGGTGTCAAACTCAGTTTCATTGTGGGCCGCATCACCATTATAGTTATCCTCAAAGGGCCAGTTGTATCTGTAAGACTATATAAATTTATGCTGATTTTTTTTCCAGAGAATAGGAACTCAACCACTGCCAAACTGCATTGAACAGTGGGTGTGGCTAAATTGCACTAGCAGTAGGAGGATCTTAATGGGGCAATAAATACCAGGAGTGCAATATGTGCACAGTTCAGGAATGTGCTACGTACAGAGTGAAGAGTTCAGAGGTGTGATACATGCACAGTGCAGAGTCCAGGGGTGGGCTATGCACAGTGTCCAGGGTTCAGCTGTCTTTCACATGCTGTCCACATCTCACTTCCACCTCTCCCCCTGGGTGTGAGCACCACATGAAATGGCCTGGAGAGCCGGATTCGGCTCGTGGGCCTTGTGTTTGACACATGTGCTGTAGAGGGAATGTTCAAGCCTTGATGGTGGGCTATAAACCTGTGTGTTTTGCAGGTAAGTTTGATGTTAGATGCATGATGAATTAGGTAATGACATTACTAGTCTAGAAACTAAAGTGTGTTCAACATCCTTGCACCCAGAATCAGCACGCAGACAATGTGCTGTATTTTACCTTAGTTTCACTGCAGCCGCAGTTAAAGTAAACCTTTCATGTGGCAATGATTTCACAAGATGCTACTAAAAAAACATTCAACTTATCTGGTCTGTCCCCAGATATCCAGTGCTGGTTGCTGCCATTTTGCTTTTTTGTATGGTAAATGGTCAGAATGGCAACTGTAGGCTCCATGTCAAAGCCATGTTTGCCCAGTCGTGTGTCATTGCCTTTTCCAAAACACACATCAGAGTTCTGGGGGAATAGAGATAAAGAACAGGGCTTGGAATAAATAAAATTAAAATTCATAGTTCAATTTGCTAACCAGTTTGCTTACCAACCAAATTAACCTGTCTAACAGTTTGCGTCAAAACAGGGGTTTAGTAGCACGCATTTGCAAACGCATGTGTAAGCTGCAGGGCTACTCCACGGCTCCCTGTGTTACCTGCAGTCCTAACTCAAGTGAATTTATGAGAGTCTTCACAGTGGGAGCACATGCAAGCTAATGAATAAATAGGGGGCAGGTGAACCTGGAGGTGGCCCATCTCTCCTGAAAGGTAATTGGGGGCATAATGGAAGCCCAGCCAATGGTATTACAGCAAAGGCATCCAGTATGTCCACTCACCAGTACACATTAACAACAAAGAAAATGGCCTCTGCCCCCATCTATAATTGACCTTCATAGCAAAGAACACATGGAAGGGCAACGCACATGAAATAAATAAAATTAAAATTCCCCGTTCAATTTGCTAACCAGTTTGCTTACCAACCAAATTAACCTGTCTAACAGTTTGCGTCAAAACAGGGGTTTAGTAGCGCGCATTTGCAAACGCATGTGTAAGCTGCAGTCCTAACTCAAGTGAATTTATGAGAGTCTTCACAGTGGAAGCACATGCAAGCTAATGGATAGATAGGGGGCAGGTGAGCCTGGAGGTGGCCCATCCCTCCATTTGAAAGGCCCATCCCTCCATTTTTAAAGAACAGGGCTTAGCTGTTGACTTTTGACAAGGTGTCAGATTTTGCTTACCAATACCAGCGTTGTTTAGCCAGCCTATGTTTTGGGGGTTTAAGTAATGCATTTGAAACAGCTGTAGGAGCAGATCATGATGGTGCCACCATGGCTACCTATGTCCCAATAATTCAACTGAAATGGATCACACGGGGAGGTTTTTTATGGGGTTTGTCTGTACCATCTGCACCGTATGTACCTTTAAATAAAGTTTATTGCAACGCTGATTACATGTAGTGAGCAGTTATGGATTCTGTCCTAAAATAAATATCATAAGGAAGTTAAAGTGATTGTAAAGTCTTTTTTTTTTTTTTTAAATAACAAACATGTGATACTTACCTCTTCTGTGCAGTTGGTTTTGCACAGAGCAGCCTGGATCCTCTTCTCGAGTCCCTCTTTGCTGCTCCTGGCCCCTCCCTCCTATCAAGTGCCCCCACAGCAAGCAATTTGCTATAGGGGCACCCGAGCCGAGCTGCAGCTCTTGTATCCATTCAGACACAGAGCTGCCATTCGGCCCTGTCCCCTCTCCTGATTGGCTCACTGACTTTAAACAACAGCCACTGGAGCCAGTGGCGCTGCGACTGTATTTCAGCCAATCAGGAGGCAGAATCCAAAGATGGCCGAGGGACTCGTTGACATCGCTGGACAGCGAAGGGGCACAGGTAAGTATTAGGGGTGCTGGGGGGCTGCTACACACAGAAGGCTTTTTATCTTAATGCATTAAGATAAAAAAACCTTCCTGACATTACAACGACAAGACAAACCCTGCAGATGAGCCATCAATCACTGCTGGCCATCACTTACTCGCATTGTGTTCAATTGGGATTTCTTGTTTACAATGGACAATGGACCACTGTAATGGTAAATGACTTTTAAATCCTATGTAGAATGTTTGATAACGCTGTCGGAGAAAGTGGAGAAAGTGATATCATTTAGAATGAAATGCTAATCTATGAAGTATAAATGGGAAGTATTCACAAAAAAAGCTTTTTACTACATTGCAGAAGGTCAGTAAGTTATTATTTGAAAGCTATAGCATTTTTCATGTCTGATATGTTAGCAGACTATTCATATTCTGTAATAAAGAGAATCTAAATTATTGAAATAAAGAAGTCGCAGGGGTCAACTCTACTCTACTTTGAATTCTGACCCATGTGACATGGTTATGTGCCTGCTAACTTGTTGGCTTCTTTACCTTTGATCCAGCTGCTGGCTGTAATGTGTTTCCTGGACTACTGCTTTTAAATATTCTTTCTTAATATTCTTTAATATTTTTTCCATAGTTAATGCTGCATTAAAGCTTAAATCCAGATAGATAAAACTGTCACAAAGTATTGCAGATAGGATTCCTCATGCTTTTGTGCATGTGGAGAGCAACAGGTGAAGCATACAGCCGGTCACAAATAAATGGCTGTGTGCAACCATACCTGCATGTACATATACAACGTGTTTCTCAAGCACGAGATTCATGCGTTCTTGAAAATGAACACACCCGTGAATGCATGGGGACATCAGTGTTTACACGAGTGCAACCACATACAGTTATTCACCTGTATTGCTGGCTGTACAAGCTACCTGCCAATCTCCAGTAATGCACAAGCCCAAGGGATATTACACTTGAGCACTTTTGAGCCTCTGATCGTCTTTGTCCATGAGGCCTAATAATCCAATCAACTTTTTTTTTTTTCTTTTTTACTTGTACAATTGGCAAAGTGAACATAGCTTTACCTAATTCCTAATCTACCTGAACAACCATTTTGCAAATGAAGTATTCTCTACACTTTTTGTGAGCGAGTAAATAAACAATATGTTTATGAATAGTAACATATCCATCTGAAAATTCCTTAGATGGGGCTGTCCAGTTTTTTTTTTTTTTTTTTTCCCGAAGCGACAATATTCAAAGTCAACAAGTAAGTAAACCAGAGAAAAATTAAACACACATATATCAAAATATTGATGGTAAAAGTTAAGAAGGCAATACAGGATTCTTGTAATATTGAATTGGTCTAGGAGTCCGGTTTATTATCGGGGCAAAGAGAATACACCTGCAGGAAGATTCTGATAAATTTGGCTTAGTGTGTGGGAAATTTGGCAAGCAGCCCTCTAGGGGAAGAATGTATGGCATAGATGGGGTGAAACTAAAAGGTACCTGTCAACTTTCAATATAACTTTTGATGTCAAACAAGAAAAAGAAAAGAGAGAGAGAGAGAGCAGAAAGGGGCAAGAATAAAAAAGAAAAAAAAAAGGGGGGGGAGCAGGGGTCCCTGTTGTGCAATCTCATGCCTAATCCGGGCTAGAGGCAATATCGAGTAGGGGAATCCGGTCCAGAAGAACCGTGTCTGTTTGAAACTGATTTCTTGTTTCTGAAGGGATAATGTAAGATCCTCCATCCTCATAATGTACTTCCTAGACCTGATCCAGTGTCCCAGAGTGGGGGAAGAGGTGGACTTCCATTGAATTGGGATGCAATTGTTTAGGAGATAAATCACCAATAAATCACTATCTACGTTTAGAGAGGGAGCTGTGGTGAAGCAGACATGCAGCGGGGGGTTGAGTTCAAGAGGGAGATTGGTGAGTTTCCGAATCTGGGTACAGACATCCTACCAAAAAGGACGTATCAAGGGGCAAGACCAAAAATATGAAACAGTGTACCTCTTTCTGCTGGGGTCCGCCTCTGGGAACATGCAGTGAAGGGTCATAGCCATCCTATATCATTGAGTTAACAACTTATAGATAGACTCCTGGAGTTCTGAGGAGATAAAGGACTTCTGTGCGAAGTTAAGAATGAACATTGTTCAGTGGAGAACTGTTGATTTAGGCCTTTTTCTCAGACCCTGAGAAAAAAGGGGCCTTCCCCACCCACTGGAGAGGTCAGATCAGTGTAGACAATGGAGAGGCCATAGTGAAGTCGTTGGGGGCTAGTGCAGTCAGTTTTTAAAGGGGGGCTCCGAGAGTCGCTTACGGGGAGCAGGGATAGTGTCTAATCTGGTATGCCTGCCAAAAAAAAGGGGGGTCAGCCATAGATTGGATAGTGACCACAGTCTTCTTCACACCCCCGTCTCCAAACTGCCCTTATTTAGGAGAGAAAAGGTTGGAATCTGGCATCCTAGAGCCCCAGGAGAAAATCAGGGTTCTTTATTATTGGATAGGGAGGTGAGGCAGGAGATACATTGAGAAACCTATGGAAGACTTTAGAGGGGTGTTTATGGCTGGATGGTCTCTGATGCTAGCTGGGCACGAGGTCCCCAATCAGGGGGGGCACATGTAGAGGAACCTAAGAGGAGGCCTGTTTTATGGATACCCGCTCATAGAGCAGGCATGCTTACACCAGTCATGAACTCTATTGAGATGTGAGACTTGGTGATAGGGGGTCGGTGATCCCCATGTCCCTTAGCTTTTTGGTAGGCTAGGGTTATCTGTTTTTATTCAGGGGGGGGCAACACAGAGAAACTGCAAACATTTTCTCTGAACCTGTTGCAGAAATTTCTGGAGGATGGCTACCATGAGAGTCTGAAAGAGGTATAACAGCCACAGCCGAGGGAGGGCATTTATTTTTAGTATACTGTTGCAGTTAAGCTAGGTGTATATGGCACATCGTCACTTCTGTAGGTCCCTATGAAGAGCCAACAGTAGTGGCGGGACGTTTTCCCTAAAAATTGGAGGTCAATAAGGAAGATACCTAGGTATTTGTTTCCGCTCTGCCTATTGAAATGGGAAGTTAAATTGAATGAAAGTAAGCCTGTCAGGAGGGATCGTAACATTGAGATTGTGATAGGTTGATCTTATAATTGGATAGGCAAGCATAGGAGTCCAGTTCTTTCAATAGGTTCAGATTAGTTGTTTCAGGACTAGTGAATATGTCATCAGTATATGTGGCAATCTTATGCAGGACTGTAATAATCTGTACTTCTTTGATATTCGGATTACCCTGATATGCCTGAAAAGGGATCAAGGGTTAAGATAAAAATAAGGAAGGGGCAGGTGACATTGCCTAACTTGAAACCTGAGGAGAAAGTCCCGTTTGCCTTGACTGCCACCACAATCCATTGTAACATGTTGCTGATGCCCACATGGTGAAGGGTTTGTTTCAAGAACCCCCATCGTACCCTGTCTAATGCCTTTTTGGCATATGTGGAGAATAAAAGCATGGGCAGGGAGTTTGATTGGCAAAAGTATAGAAGATTAGGGGCCCTACAGGTGTTATCCCTCGCTTCCCTACCAGGGATAACTCAATGTGGTCATGATGTATGACCCGTGTGAGGTATGGGAGCAGGTGGAGTGCCAGTATTTTAGTAAAGATTTTTAGGTCTGTGTTTAGCAGAGAAATTGGGTTTGTAACTGGAGCAAAGCGAGAGATCCTTGTCATCTTAGGGGGTGAAAGTTATGTGGGTGCGGGATGTATCTTTTGGCAGAGAGTGGCTCTGGAAAAGGGAATTGAAGGCAGTAACAAATTGGGGAGCTAACAGGAGTTGAAAGGGCTTATAATAGAGGACTATTATAAGAGGGTCTTTTTCGGTGGCCATTGACTTCAGAGCATGAGAGAATTCCTCCTCCGTCAAAGGGCCATTTATTTCCTTCTGTTCTGCCCTGGTCAGTTTGGGTAATAAGGCCTCTTGGAGACAACGACATATAAGGGAGTCAATGTCCTCCAGATTTTGGGGGGGGGGGGGGGGGGGATTTTCCAGAAGATTGCATAGGGAGGAGTAGAAACCACTCTACTATTTGGTTTGGTAAGTTGCAGCTTGAGGGGGAGACATCTTGGGGAATGCAAATCTGCAGTTGTGTGTCTCGGAGGGAGCATGCTAGTAGCCGCCCAGCTTTGTTACCATATTCATAATAAAGTCCTCTACTATAAAGCATTTGTACCTTGACCTTCATCAAAAGGAAATAGTTAGCATGTTCATGGAGGGTGTGCACTTCCGCCGCCAGTCTTGGGGCTTTTGTGTTGTGACTCTAGACACTGGATCTCGGAGATCAGGGAGAAAAGGAGTTTGTTACATTCCCTTTTCTGCCTTGCTTCCATTTTAATGAGGGAGACCCAAGTAAAGAATTCATGAGCTTCCCATATAATAAGAGATCTTAATGGTGGAGTGTCATTTGTGATAAAAAAAGGGTAGAAAGGTCATCTTGCAATGCAGATTTCAGTTGGTCATCCTGTATGAGACTTTTATTGAAGCGCCATTGCCTGTGAAGGGAGGGATGTTTCATGAGTGAAAGGGTTATCGTGATTGGCGCGTAGTCTGAACTTATGGTAGGTTCAACGATGGTCTCATGGACTAGGTCTAGTAGTGCAGGAGGCACGAAGGAGTAGTACATCCTCCAGTAGGACTGATGAGCTGGCGAGAAGAAAGTATAGTCTTCTTGAGTATTGTGATGCTGGAATTTCTAGATATTGATGCACCTGGATTTGTGTAGGCATCATTTAAATCGACACAGCTTTAAGAAAGAAAATTGAGAGGACCCTCAAGACAAGTCAAGATGGGGGTCTAGTGCAACATTAAAAAACATGCAAAATTGAAAGGCCAGTCAGACATTTTGCTAAGAATTAAGTTTGAGAGTTGTCGGAAAGGTATACATTGCCGAAGGTAAAAGTCCTTTTGCCTATTTTACTTCTCAGGTACAGGTAGCAGCCCTGGGGATCTGTTAATTAGTTCTTGAAACTTCATGGAAAGGACTTAGCCAAGACGGTAGAGTCACCTCTAGATTTAAAGTTGTTGGAATAGCTGTGATATGAGGTGGGGTACATGAAACTGCTCAACTTAGGTAAATTGGAGGTAGAAAAGTGCGTTTCCTATAGGAAAGCGACATCGGCATCCAATCTCCAAACTTCCCGGAGAACTTGCGACTGTTTTTTGGGGATGTTGAGACCCCTAACAATGAGAGAGAGTAATTTGAGAGAGCCCATTTACACCAGGTTGATTACAAAAACTGGGAACAGAGGAAAGAGAAACAAGAAGTTGGGGGGAGATGAAAAAGAGAAGTAAGGAGAAAAAGAGAAGAAGAATAACAGATGAACAAAGGGGACAGATAGCACTTAATAAGTGCTATCCATTGGAAGCAGTAGACAAAGGTGCCAAGCACCGAATGTCTTAACTCCCAACCAGGGGAGAATGGAGTATGGACTAGGTGGGGTGTGTGTCTCACTATGGGGTAAAGTAGGGGGTGGTTGGATGTAAAATTTTTGTTATGGACTGTTTTAATCTTTATTGCATGATAAAAGATGTCTCTTTGTCGACTATATAAAATTACCGTGTAATATAGGCCCTTACCCCTGTGAGGGATTTACAAAACAAAATGATAGAGAAAGATGGGGCTTTGCGGGCCAGTGGGAGTAGAAGGATCAGACAAAGAACCGTTTGTAAAACCAAAATTACATTTTATTTGTATAAAGAACAATAAAACTCAGCATGGACTACCATGCATATGTGATAACAAAGGACTGACATAACATACAATAATAAAATCAAACAATTAACGTCACTACTTATAGAGAAACATATCCCCAGAAGGGGTTGTAACCAAAATCTGTATAGGATGGAAATTGGGTCTCAAGCTGGATTCGGTCACGGTAGGTCCCCAGCAAGCCGACGCGTTTCGCTCAAGGCTTCCTCAGGGCCTGAGAGACCATAACAGACCGATGTTTTCTATGAACAACATAAAAGCATAATCAAATGAATGCCAGTCAGTCATAAATTTTATGATATATCATACATAATAACATTATATTTCAATTATTTCATAGGTATATTTGGTTTTAGTTTCTGTACTGACCCTTCTTGATAGTGACTTGCGCTAGGCGACAAAGCTGTAGCGATACTAATGCTGCTTGGAGCTATATTGCTTCCATATTTATCATAACAGACATCAAGAATGTGTTTCTTGCATAGGATCCAATGTATTACGTCCCAGATTGTGTTGCCAGGGGCAGGGCTGTAAATCAAAAATGCCAATAGATATATATATGTGTCTACCTTATAATTTCGATTTTCATATGTTTATGATCTCATAACCAACCTTTTTTGGCTATCCCCCCTGTGAACTTTTTTGGGGTGAGTCCCAACTCACAAGGTGAAGGTCCTCTCCTTGATATCTTCGCCCTTATATATATATTCACTCCTAGATATAATAGATCTATGAACATGAGAGCATGGGTTATTCTATATATAGGATTAACAATGTGGAGGCAAATAGGCAGGCTGCTAGTGAACCAGACATAGAGGTAAGTAATGCTAACCCTGTAAAGGAAGTATGGATAGGTGCTTGTAGGACTGCATTCTCTGTAATATAGACTGGAGGGCTTATAGATCTGATATTAACTCCTATAACTCCTATTAACTCCTATAATTATCTCTTTCAGGGCTTATACAGCCCAGGACCATAGTGTCCGTATAGCTGAAATTTATGCATGTCTCCCTTTCCTGCCTGGAGTCTATCTTAGACTGAGGAAAGGTATGTATACGTTTATGTAGCTTCCTTTCTAGCATAATAAGCCTCCCCCCACTAATCATGTTATATGGCACTGTGGCCTTAAATATTAACAATTCTCTATATGCACAATCCCGGTCCTCCTTCTAGGTCAGTTGTGTCGCCATCAAGGACCCTTAAACTGGGGAAATATATACTATATCTTTGAACTACAGAAAGAAAGGTGCTGCCTGTCCTATTCAAGCCATGTAACACAATACTAGGTGGGTGTGAACACTTTGGCTTTATTATTATATATATTTTTGAGACTACCATCAAATCAGTAGTCTATCCATCTAACTGTCTCCATTCAACCAATAGCTATCCTCATTAGCCCTCTTCCCTCTTCCACTGATAAAGAATAACCCATGCTCTCATGTTCATAGATCTATTATATCTAGGAGTGAATATATATATAAGGGCGAAGATATCAAGGAGAGGACCTTCACCTTGTGAGTTGGGACTCACCCCAAAAAAGTTCACAGGGGGGATAGCCAAAAAAGGTTGGTTATGAGATCATAAACATATGAAAATCGAAATTATACGGTAGACACATATATATATCTATTGGTATTTTTGATTTACAGCCCTGCCCCTGGCAACACAATCTGGGACGTAATACATTGGATCCTATGCAAGAAACACATTCTTGATGTCTGTTATGATAAATATGGAAGCAATATAGCTCCAAGCAGCATTAGTATCGCTACAGCTTTGTCGCCTAGCGCAAGTCACTATCAAGAAGGGTCAGTACAGAAACTAAAACCAAATATACCTATGAAATAATTGAAATATAATGTTATTATGTATGATATATCATAAAATTTATGACTGACTGGCATTCATTTGATTATGCTTTTATGTTGTTCATAGAAAACATCGGTCTGTTATGGTCTCTCAGGCCCTGAGGAAGCCTTGAGCGAAACGCGTCGGCTTGCTGGGGACCTACCGTGACCGAATCCAGCTTGAGACCCAATTTCCATCCTATACAGATTTTGGTTACAACCCCTTCTGGGGATATGTTTCTCTATAAGTAGTGACGTTAATTGTTTGATTTTATTATTGTATGTTATGTCAGTCCTTTGTTATCACATATGCATGGTAGTCCATGCTGAGTTTTATTGTTCTTTATACAAATAAAATGTAATTTTGGTTTTACAAACGGTTCTTTGTCTGATCCTTCTACTCCCACTGGCCCGCAAAGCCCCATCTTTCTCTATCATTTTGTTTTGTATGTCTCTTTGTCAGTGTAGTCTTTCTATAGCTTCAGTGAAGTAACTAAATTTGTAGGTTGTGTTCTTGAAGATAAATATGTGCTTTTTATCAAATCAAAAGTGTGAAACTTTTTGCTGTTTTTAATCAGATACAGATACAGTGTGTGAATATTGCTGTATATAGGAGCCCTAGCAAGATAGGTGTAAATGCTGTAAAACTGTAAATTTAAAATTGAGTTGTTTGAAAAAGACAATTGGTTAAAGGAAAGCACTACTAAAGGAAACATGTAGACCGGTTTTGTCTGAAAATGCTGGTCATCATCTAGTTTTATATATACATTACATCTTTACAAAGATTAACTCTAGCTAGGAGCAAGCATGTGTCCTCACATGTTTAGATGTATAGATATATCAGTAAGTAGACTTTTAATAAAACAGAAATATGGAAAAGCAGCAATTATGCTATGTATATTTTAAATCTTATGGCATCTCTTTAACACTCATCCCAGAATTGCACATACTAGTCAGCCAATAAATTCTAAATCGAGAACTGTGCTGTGGGATTTTAAAATACTAACAGTACACACAGTTATTCCTCCTGAGGATTTCATTCATTGTTTCCTATAGTCAACATGTCAAAAATGCAGCATGCAATATATATCTTCCTGAAGCTACTACTTGTGAATAGCAATGTTGACAACAATAAGCACAATTAGTGGCTTTGTAGGGTGAAACCGCGTGGGAACTAATGCTGCATGCTTCCCCCCCCCCCCCCCCCGGTGGAGTATTTTATACTTTTAATGTTTTAGTACTCCCCTTTTCTTATGCCCTCAGGCTGGCCACATAAAACCATAGGGTCTTCTTCCCTCTTCACCCTATGTCCCGGATGGACCTCACTAAGGCACAAAGTCATGCTGATGTGATAACATTAGCACCACTGTCTGCACCAGTACACTGTGAATGAAGGGCACTGCGGCAATGCCCCTTCAGGGGGCTTTGCTATTTTGCCCTGCCCTGGAAAATGAAAAACTGTATTTTTTGCTACAACATGATTGGATGGTGGATGTTGGCATATCATCATCTCATTTACTAAGCTAAGGGAAAATAGCCCTTTGCCTTAAGTAAATCAACACCTTTGTTTTAAATTGCCTTTAAGGCAATATAAAAGAATCGGTACACGAACAAATCAAAACTCTGAAAGGACTTGCTGTGTTGGTGACCCTGAAAGTATTAACTAGAAATAGCCAGGCAGTCAGCATTTTCCAAATAAGGTCAGCAATTGCAGTCAACTTTATTTTATGGCAGGTGTCCTTTGCAGTAATTTATAGCAGACAGATTTTTTTTATTGTACTATTTTTTTTATACCCTATTTTAGCAAGGTATGAACTACTAGTTTTATATAGAACTATGTACTTACAAGTGTTTAGGTGATGCTTTTTTGTTTTAAAACTTGGAATGGCAGCACACCAGATGGAATGTATTCTAAAATCTATAGTTTCATGTCCTTTGTTCCCTCTGTGTCATTCCTATATTTAGCATATCAAGTCATCCCTAAGTCCAAAAATAAATTGGACTGATGAAAGCATTAGCTGTCATTATGATTTATGTGATTTTTGTCACTAAGCAGTAAAATATTATACCTGCTTCTGTCTTTTATGCTGTTCTTCAACTCCTTCTACAGTTTGTGCTGTGTGTTTAGTGTATAAATATTTTATGCAAGAAATATAATTACATGCTCAAAGAGTATTGAAGATCTTACATTTGTTCATACCATTAAGAGGTGAACTCATAACAGTACAGCTTTACATAATTTATTTGTGGGAAATTCAGACGGCTGCTTGCTCAAACACCCGCATCAGTATGCAGCTTGTATTTTCTCACATCTCTGTTTTATTTTTACATGAATAAGCAAATATGTTAAGGGCACCATCAAAATGAGCTTTCAAAAGTATAGGATATGGTCCTTGGGCGTACAAAACTTCCCATTAGCAATGGCTATGATGATTTGTTGATTTGCTAGCCAGCCGGCGAGCTTGTCTGTGTAGGGAAATTAGAAATACATGTAATGTTCACAGATTTTTATGATCATGATTCATGGTTGCAGAATTCATGTGCATGATGGTGCAAGTATATCAGGATATATGCAAGCAAATCATCTATATGCTACTGACCTGTGCGCTGTTAGATTTACTGTTCTTTTGGTAAATTCGTAGACCTACAATTCAGTTTGCTCAACATTTTGGCAAACAGTTACATCAAAAAACAGATAATGTATTCCAAGAACTCTTTTCCCAGTAATTAGTAATCCTTAGTAAGCACTTATTAAATGCTCAGTGGCATTAGGTCTTTATTTTATTACTAAAACAAATTTATTACATTTCTGCACAGCATTAATAATATTCCCTTCAGTTTCTGCTCCTACA